>NC_090925.1:1105900035-1106203065 GCF_040938575.1 Ambystoma mexicanum
TATTGTCTAAGAGAAGAAAAAAGGTTAAAAGGCAGTATCGGACCATGGGGTGCCAACTTAAGCCACGTGAAAAAGGATTACAATAGCTAAGATATAAGTGAGACAGTAATGAGGGAGGAGGCAGCTAGGTCAAGTACCCAAGAATGTATGTAACTCCTCATCAACATTATGGCCATTCGGATGTTTCGTATCAAAGTTCAAAATGAACCTTGTTTCCAGTTGTCTAAGTCTAAGGGTTTGATCACCTCCTCTTTGGTGATGGGAACATGAGACACAGCAAAGAACGTAAGCAAATGGAAATCATTATTATGTTCTTGTTTGAAATGTTTGGCCATCGGGTACATGGGGTCACAGTTTTTGATGCCTCTAAGGTGCTGCAAGATTCAGAGTTTTAATTTGCATGTGGTACTGCCAACGTACCACCTCAGGCAAGGGCATGAGAGGACATACACAACAAATGCGGTCTCGCAATTGATGGAATGTCTAATATCAAACTTGATGCCCGTGATCGGATGCAAGAATGATTTCTGTGCCCTAGCATGGGGGCAAGGCCTTGCACTTAGAGCACTTTGTAAAGCCAGTAGGTGATCCCGATAGCCAAGTAGTCATGGGGGAACTCTTCTCTTCTACGGGAGGCAAGTAACTAAACACCAACTTATCCCTTAGCGAAGGTGGTTGCTTGTAAGTTAATACCGGACATTTGGGAAGGGCAGGGCACAGATCTTTATCCAATGTGAGAATACGCCAGTGTTTCAAAATAATTTTCCTAGCATCTTGAGAGGCATTGTCAAATGTAACGATCAATCGAGGATCGTCAAGGTCAATATTTTTCTTTCTCCTCATACCATGTAACAGTGTTTCCCTTGAAAGTGCATGTGCTTTTAAAAAAGCCCCCTCAATGTTTTTTATCATAGCCTTGTTGCAAGAAATCAGCAGCGGCTGCAGTACAGCACCGCTCATACTCGACAAAATCGGTGCAGTTGCGGCGGAAGCAAATGAATTCGCCGTATGGAATGCTTTTCTTGCAAGAAGGCAGATGGCAGCTAGTACTGTGCAAGGGAAGACCTGTATTGGATGGTTTTTTAAACAGTGATATGTGCATACCAAGAATGTCGAGCTTTATAACAACATCCAAATACACTATTTCGGTAGAACTATGGCATTCAGTAAATCTCAGATTCACATTATTGATATTGATGCTTTCAACAAAAGATAGCCACTCAATTTCAGTGCCCTCCCAAATTATAAAAACGTCGTCAATATACTGCCACCAGGAAATAATCTGCATAGGAAAACTCAACAAAAGTAAATCAGATAAAAATGTTGCCTCCCACCACCCCATAGTTAAGTTGGCATAGGACGGAGCGAATGTACTGCCTATGGCAGTACCTCTGACTTGGTGAGAGAAAGAGCCTTCAAACAAAAAAACATTATTAGTCAAACAGAACAATAACATGTCCAAAATCATAGTACTGTGTCCCAAGAAGGTAAAAGAACGTGTGTCCAAAAAGAATTTACTTGCAGCCAGCCCAACATTGTGGTCAATAGAAGTATAAAGAGAGACCACTTCGAGTGTAGCCAAAATTAATCCTTGCTCCCAAGGTATATCGGTAACATGTCTGAGGAAGTCCCTGGTATCCTGCAAGTAAGATGGTAAGACCGACACCAGTGGGAACAGAGTTTCATCAACGAATTGTGCCATATACGGTTGGAGCCTGCTGCGACATATCCGAAACGGATGGTGCCTTTGCCTGCGCCACAGGTGCTGAGGTCGACGCCGGCAGCGCCTTGGCAAAGATGTCTAGCATCTTTAGTCGAAAACTCTCCCATTCCTCCGGCGGGGAGGATTGGTTACGAAAAGGTGCCTCTTTTTGCCACTCAGGCAAATCTCTGGAGTGGTGGCTCTTCTTCTTTGAAGAGACATGTCAGTGCGAGGATTCACTCAGAGAACAAAACCTTTTCCGACCCTCCTTCCTTTTCTCTTTTTCCTTTTCTTTGCATGGAGCTGCCCGTTCTTCGTGACCTTGACAGAGATCACGGAGCCTCACCATTAGCCTTGTGGTCAAAGGTGAATATCTTTGCCGCCCTATGCCAAAGGGCCTTTGGGTGCATGGACTGGCACTAACCACAGTCCTGGGTGTAGTGGTCCTTGCCCAAGCAGTATAAACAGATTCAGTACGGATCCAAGACTGACAAATGTCAGCCGCTATCCTCACACAGCTTAAATCCTGAGCCCTTCGACGCACTAGGCATGGCATCAGAGAAAAATATTTAGCTTGACGAGGTGTTGCCGATTAGTTAACAGGGTGCATGGAAAAAAGGAACCGAGGTCATGGGGCACTGCACCATAGAGGCCCCATTGTCATATTGGTCACGGGGCGCATAGAGGCATCAAACGGAGCCGACCCAGAGATGCGCTAGATCCCCTGGCGGCGAAAACATTTCTGGAGAATAGCTGCACTGGGCTAGGAATATCATAGATGAGGAATCCTGGGAGGCAGGAATCCATTTGATTAGTATACACATTTTAAAGAACGAAAGGGATGTTTACCAAAACAGTAATTTAAAAAAGCAGGTTGAGTCATGAGTAGGAGGAGGAGCTGTTCTAATGGGTATTGGGTCCTCTGCAGAATCTTTGGCATGGCAGGGGTGGCCTTTTTCCACCCAGACCGCGTCCTGTGCGAAACTGCAATGCATTGCTCCTCATCCCTGCTGCACACTGTAACCTCTAAATTCAACACTCTACAGTTATATGACAAACCAGGATTTGTTTTTGTCATCATGTCCTGTATTTCATACAAAGACACCCGCAAGGCTCAATTTAAAGCTTGCACGCATAACACATCTATTAAAACAGGAACAAAACTGAAATGATGTTCACAAACTACACATAGGCAAAATGTAATGTCTTTTATGAAATGCATTTTGGGGGTGCATGACCATATGTGTGCCCAGCGATTAATGAGCAAAGGTTGGATGTTACATATGCCACACAATTAATTTATTTACTGCTTTGTATGAAGGTTACCTGATTCTAAAATTAAGTCTTGCCAGCAAATGGACTCAGTATAGGCCAACTGATATATATCATACCGTGTCTGTAATTAGCCTCTGCTTTCCCGTGATTTCCATCTGCAGGCAAGGTGCACTTGTATAAATCCCAGGTGACCATTTGCAGATAATTCTACTGCGTCAAGTTGCTCACAGATGGGTTTCTGTACATCTCTTGAACTGTTATCAAGAAGGATTCAGTGTGTTATGATTTCACTTATTAGGTGAAATACATTATTAAAAACCAATATGCTACAACTTGGGATATGCTGTCCTTGCCTAAACAGCACTTGCGGCCTCAGGTTTTTTACTTGAAAGTGGGGTGTCCTAGGGGATAATCCCTTGACTATTTCCAAATGCATTCTACTGGATCCATTTGCTTAAATACGGGTATTTGTACATCTCCCGAACTGCTAAGATGAGACGTTAAGTGGCGATTTGGTTCCATTCCTGTGCGTTTCACCAACCTCCGTCACCCAACTCATACATCTGTACACAGTGCCATGAAGGTCCACGCTATCCCTGGCTAATCACCACCTCATTTCTCGTTGCTACACCTCTTTTTCTTGCCCCCTCTTTCCTTCACTCGCCCTCATTCCCTCACTCTTCAGAGAACCTCTTTGTAATGGCTATACCAATGACAGAACTATTGGCTTTGAAAATGCTGGTTTCAATAGTAGCTGGAGCCCTGTCACCACTACCTGTCCAGTTGAGTCCCTTTTTTAAACCTCGTGCGATAGTAAGCATATTCTTTAAATCGCTCTACCATGTGCTTGTCCTGGCGGCAGCCTACTGGTTTTCATATGGAGGGGTCGGGGGGATAACCTGCTATATGACGTGTTAGTGCATGATGGCAAATAATCAGTCCACCACTCACTCTGGATTCACTGGGAGGAACAAGTATAACCCATATAAAATAATTACTGATGTATCCTGTGCCAGTGATGACAGGGAGCAGGAACCAGGTTGACTCAGGTAAGTGTAAAAGGCAACAGACTTTATTCTTATTAGTTACATAGCATAGACAATGAAAAGTAGGAGAGTAGGTAATAAGCCTCTGCCCTGGTTCCCAGTCAATCTCCCCAGTCCCAACCAACACTCTCTAGAATCCTCAGGCCACCCACACTCCAGGCTCCACTTCAACATTCTACGAGGCCCTTGCATACACTCAGCCATTCATCACAATCATACTAGGATACCACACATCCCCCTCCTTAACAAACAAACTAAGAAACAGAATACCCTCACCATCATGTTAGGATCACAATCAAAACAAACAAAAACAACCTCTACCCCGGCCTGCCACACCGCGGTCTCAGTGCTGCCACCACCGAGTGCATACCTTGCCACATGGACAATAAAAACTAAACTACCATCATAAACCCTCCTAACCTACCACCTTTTGCCAGAACTGCCACTCCTAGCCTCAAGTCTGCCACACTTGAGCACTAACCATGTCCCCATGTCCCAAGAGAGACCAGCATACCTTCCAAATATAGTGTAACCAACACGTACACAATTGCCCTAAACAAAATCCCAACATGTCAACAACAACAATCTTACAGTATCCAAAACAAACACGCCTCAACACCTTATCCCTTCTCCCCTAAAGAAAACATAGAAAAGGATGAAATAAAAGCAAAGAGACTAACTGGACAAAGACCACATAAACCACAACACAACCACAAAAGATGTGGTGTGTAAAATGTGCACAGCCACTACCGTGCAAAACAAAACTTCCACCCAAGCACCACAAAATTTTAAAATTGTGGCACTTGCTGAAAGTTCCCGCTACAAAAACACTAAAAGATTAGTGTAAGCACACACAAAGTGGAAAAATGTAGTGCTTCTACGATGTTCAAATTGTTTGATAATAGAACATTTTATAAATACAGAGTGTCCCCAGTGACACACACAACTAAAATCTACCGTAAGTGTGTCCAACTCACAGTAACTTCAGCCTAACTAAGTGCTCAACTCGGAGTAACTTTAACCTAACTAGGCATTCTCAAGAAGAAAAATATACCTCACATTAACTGCACTACCTGACACCACAGACTTTAGGAAACTAACTACTCACTCCTAAACCCGACACTATAACTTTCTACAGGAGACAAAAAACAGAAACACTAACCAATTTAGTGTAGGGCCTACTCCTTTGACTTCCTAAGTACTACTTACGCCTACTGGTCTCCTACTATAGTGTGCTACTATAGGAACTTCTTTCCTATCTCCAAAAATATATAAAACACAGCTCTTGTGTTGCGTTCCAACTCCAATCACCGGTCTCCCTAGGGTCTCCATAAGGCATCACACCTGGCCAGCATGTAATCCTCACCCTCAAATACATGCGTGCTTCATACCACACGCCTACTTCTCCGAACGTACATACACACAACTGCAGACACCCATTGCAGTCACATTCACTTCAAATGTGCTACTTCACACACGCACCCAACATACTCATGTATGTCACACATACCTACAGTTGCATGCTCCCAATGCACTCTCATCTCTAGATGCATACTACCAATGCGACCTCAACATGCATGCAAATTCATTAAATTGCATTAAACATTACATATGCACTCTCTATTTGCCCACTAATACCTACTGAAAAGGGATGATAGACACTAACAGACATGGTGTTGATCAGGCACCATTCTGGAAGTGCGTCACCTAAGACATAAAATTGTACTTTTGAAACAATCCCTTATTTGTGTAATTAAATTTCCTGTAATTGCATCAACAACTTCTGTGGACATTAGCATCATTCAAAACAAACATTGTACTTTTGAAATAATCCCTTATTTGTGTAATTAAATTTCCTGTACTTGCATCAACAACTTCTGTGGATATTAGCATCATTAAAAACAAATTCAAAGCATAATAATTTTGTTGAAACTTCATTCAAAACCTCTTATATGAAACACTCATAATCCATTTCAAATTTGTGCATATTCATCAACATTCCCCATATATATGCATACAGGCTGAATAAAAAATAAACCGTTGTGCATGTATTTTCAAAATATACTATCAAAATATACTGTATTTTGACACCTTCCCCTTCATTTGACACCTTCCCCTTGAATGACATCCTGTATGCCATACGTCTCCATGCTCCATTCTAACCAATCACGCGACAACACAGCTTCAACATATTATAAATCTATAAAACAAAAGAAAAAATTATCTCCTGAAACCAAAAACATTATTATCCCCATACTTGGTTATACGCCGCAACCTCGTTTAGCATCTCTCTTGTTTTTTTTTTTTCATTAGTAGTCACCGGACCGGAATCCAATAATTGCGCAGGTAGCTGCCATGTACAGTACCTCCAATGTTTCTTTTATTATTTTCTTTTTTTTTTGTTCAGCACAGACGAATTTTATGATCCGTCCGGTGCACCAGCTCTCGCCCAATGTCATAATACACCGTCAAAATGCTTATAATCCTACCGCTTGTAGACACTCTTGTGCTGCTTTATCAGGACATTGCTCTAAGATCTAAACCACCACAGCTTCCAAGTCCTGTGACCGATTTTCCCCCATGGTGGAGAAATAAAATCCACGCTGCCTTTTTTCTGCCTCCATGTAGAGTGCCACAGACCTGCAAAGCATTTCATTCCGTCCTCACGATTAACTTCAAACGTTTCTGCATACGTCCGACAGACGTGCAGAGAGCCTTTCTTCCAAGCCGATTCCTTCCGAGTTCCTAATCTTCCTTCGGCTTCATAGTTCCTCGAAGGAAACATCATCACGCTCTCCAGCGTTGTGAGGACCTTTCCTCTATAGTGGCCTCTACTTGATTGCGCAACTCATTTTCCCGAGAGTGGGGAGACTATGGCTCGGGGCAATCATGCGCGTTCCAGCTAACGGCACTGCCTGGAACGCAGCGGGGGGCTTGCATGGGCACGCGCCACCCACAGCCCTGATGGACGCTCTCCACTGGCCCGAAATTCGTCCGGCGCCACGTAACTCTCCCCACAGTACCTCTTGTGCTGCTTAAATCCAGCATGGGCCGGGCCACTGCAAACGCTTGGATAATTGTCTTAATCTCCTCACCGCAGTCTCACGCTCCCTGCATTTGCTGCTGCCCATCCTCCAGTTTGCATGTCAGTATCGCAGCTTCTTATGGTTGCCTGCCAGGATGTAAATGCCACCGTTCCTTATGCCCTGCAGGACTTACACCACTCAAAGTCCTCACAAGACTTCCAAGTAGCATGGAGCCATCTGCTCTCCACATGCTACTGCCTCCGCTTTAACTTTTATGGACTTTGCTTGTCTTCTGGTCCGACATCACTTCTGAGGCCTCACTTCTCCATCTCCCTGGATCTCTCCTTCTCCAGTTTTCCACTGCTTCCCCACCGTCCTACAGGTTCTTAGATCCTCGTCGCCAAATGATGTATCCTGTGCCAGTGATGACAGGGAGCAGGAACTAGGCTGACTCAGGTAAGTGTAAAAGGGAACAGACTTTATTCTTCTTAGTTACATAGCATAGACAATGAAAAGTAGGAGAGTAGGTCAATCTCCCCAGTCCCAACCGACACTCTCTAGAATCCTCAGGCCACCCACACTACAGGCTCCACTTCAACAGTCTACGAGGCCCTTGCATACAACTCAGCCATTCACCACAATCATACTAGGATACCACCATAATTACTTTCGGTCTCACATTAGATAGGACAGAGCTGCCATCAAAGTCGGGCGTCCAAGTTAAGATTGCTGACCTCGTTGCTGCCTGTCACGTGACAGTGTGGAATGGCAAGTGGGGAGAGCAACAGAGACAAAAGGGCCTTGCAGCGAGTGCTCAAACGGCAATAGAATAGTGCGAGGGGTTGGTGAGATCGTCACCAGGGGCGACATGTCCAGATTAGACAGTGGTGGCCTGGCCTGGAGGCAACCTGGGAAAACACGTGCCTCTTAGGGGCGGTTAGCCTGGATTTCTGCACCTCTTAACTCTCTCCCCCAGTCACCACATCCCTGTGCTTCCATCCCTCCTCACCCCCACATTCCAATGCAGGAAAGAACACGTCATAAAGCTTCCACTAGGTCACCATTAAGACATTTTATATGTCCTTTTCTTGTTATGTTTAACTACTTTCTTAAGTGCTTTAGTGACAAATGCAGTTTAAAATGCATTATTTGGACCATTTTCCCAAATTATCTGTAAGCGGAGAATCCCTCAAAGCCTATTTAGAGGGGTTCTTGCTCTTTACATTCGCTCACATGGTGTAATATGGGGCCACTTAAAAAAAAAAACATTTCCAGGGCCAACTTTGGTTGCCAGTCCAGCCCTGGATTTAGAAGGCTAGATCGCTAAGCAGGAGAAGACAGTTCTCCAGAGTTGTCCAGAGATGGACAATTAAAACAGTGCCGGGTTTTAACCACAAGTCCTAGGATTAGGAGTAAAATATTGGACAGGCACGTACACGGATAGAGACGGCGAATCATGGGGGCATCCAATTTTATACGATCAGTATGTGAAGCAAGCACTGTTCTGTGGCAGAGCATTCCTGAGGATAGAGGTCTTCAAACAAGGGCGTGGAATGTGAGGCTTTGGTCTAAGATATTGAAATGAGTATTTAGGGAAACGGTAGTGCTTGCTTAGGACAAACTAGGAGGAGTCGGGTAGAGGCAAATGTGCACGTGATTTTAAAAGCCGTGAAAGTAACGTAGGAACACCTCATGCAAGAATTGGCTTGGTCAGTCTTACAATAGGTAGGGAAATGTGTTATGATTGACTTTCCTGTTTGTTCCCTGCTAGTTGTGTGCATGGTCTGCGTGATGCCGTGAGTGGAATGTTTTGAGAGTGTCTGGAATGCTGGTGGTTGACTGAGTGTTCCAACTCAGGCAGTTGGAAGTATGTTGCCTGGGTGGTGGGCGCCGGTGGGCTCGCTGAGCTTTTTTATATATACTTTTAAGTTAGTGTACCTGAGGACAACTGAACCTATGAAGTAACCGAATAAAGAAGCTTGATGAATTTACCTGCAGTCTACAGAAAATGGGCAGACTATATTAAGTCGAAACTCTATATTTAGTCAAATTCTGTGTTTCTATACTATGAGGACCATAACAAGGACCCATTGTTTCTTCAGCCAGGGACTGTGAAAACCAACTTTAGGTATTGTTTAAAAAGTTAGACTTCTGAACCCCAACTAACTCATAGCGCTGTTCAGCTTTTTGGAGAGAAGAAGAAACCCTAAGACACTAATCACAGTAAGAAGACATCAATATTTAAATTTCAAAATGAGTATACATTGCACTATTGCCAGAGATTGCCTTAAGGGCCCAAAACTGCAGGTTGTGCTCAACCGTGCAAAAGGAGAAGAATCATGTTCTAGCCATGGACCAACCAGTGACAGGCGGGCAAATAAAATGAGATAGCCCACCATGTCGAAGGCAACGGCAAGACTGAGCAAAAGAAGGTCTTTAGCACCAGAGTGTGGCTTTCTGAAAACCAACTTAAAGGAATGAAGCACACTAAGATACTAGACGGAGACTTACCTGAATTACCACAAATCCCTCCAACTAGTTTGCCAGTTGATGAAAACTCACAAGGCAGCAGTAATAACCCTTGTGCCAGTCGATCCATGGTGAATATTTGGAGAACAGATGCTCATAAAGCCTTGTTGAAGTGAGACTGACACAAACACCATTTAAGCAATCAGTCAAAAACCCTTGATGAATAGGCAAAAACAGACAGTGAGAGGCGATATTTGATGGCCCAAACAAACTGTATCATTGTTGGAGTTAGTCGGTTTGTCTTCTTAGCAACAGCGACAAGTTTAAATCTGTTGACATTTCTGCAAATTGAAATGGGGGAGTCAGCCCTTTAAAAGGGTGACTTAAGGTTGTCACATCTCAGTCAGGTGAGGGTCTGACAGTTTTCCCAATCTTGCTCTGTGCAATGTAGACCTTTTCAGTTAAAGGGGTCTGCAAGACTTTGGCAGCACTAAGATTGTTTGCCAAACGGAAAAACATTGCATCTTTTGGAACAGGTTGTTGGAGATTATAACTTCGTAGCTCTTTAAAAAATCTCAATGAAGAAACCCCTACAAACCTTGTGCGCAGTTTTGTGTTTTTATCAAAAAATTCTTTGACCATATCATTATGTTTTGATTTTTTAATGAAACGTTTTTTCTTAAGAGCATGTGAATAGCACCTGTATACCAGTGCAACATCTACCCACTGGTACACATGCTCATGTTTCACCAAAATTGAGTCTTTTTCTAGGCTAGACACTTGATTCCTATTCTACAATTGTCAAATCTTATATAAACATTTCAAACAATTCTTTGATACATTCTAATCCACCTGTCAGAGCATAAAAATAAAATTAAAAAAACGCACTCTTAATGAGGCATATAGCAACTCGCATGCTCCCAAAAATAAAAGTCGTAAGAAACTCATGTCTAGAAATAGATACAAATTTATTTTCAAAAAAGACATGACATAACAGCAAACAAAAGCAGACAGAGGCAGGACGCCATGGGGGAATCCTGGAACAACGCGTTTTGCGCTTCACTGAGCGCTTGGTCACGTTAGGGGAACACTGGCTGCAATGTTGATAAAAAAGCAGCAATAGTCCTACCACTGTTGCAATCACTTGCAAAATGTGATACCATAAACAGAAACCGTGGCGGCCACCTTATAAGATGTCAGGTATGCTTACTTGTAAATAGAGCATCCTGGTCAAGGAAAAAAAGCAAGATACAGCTCGAAAAAAGGAGCAGCTCAATAAACCCAAAGTTGGAAAAACAACATGACCAGAGAAAATGTTCGTAAAAATACCATGAAGATGTAGCCAAAATAATGTCTATCAATTATGGCCAGCCACGGCTTAACACAATGAAAATACATAGCAATGTGGTTAAACATAAAGACCCAAAGCAAAAATAGAGGACCCACAATATAGTGCGGGAATAGCACTATAATACATGTAATACAGGCAAACAAAGAATGATATTAAAATCCAAAAAGTAAGGCATATATTAGCTGAGATACCGGAGCAAGTGCATAATGCATGAAGAATACAAAGCATTAAATGTCACTGAGCATAAAGTGCTAATGCAGATGTAAACACACGGGCATAAAGTGCAAGTGCAAAGGCATAAATACAATCACAGAAAAAGTACAAATACAACCATTGATCATAATAAAGAGCAAATGCATCTGTAAACACAGGTCCCCCAATTAGCAAGATATAAAAAGAGGGGAAGCATACAGTATTATTAGACCTAAAGAGTTAAAACAGAAGTATCAATAAAACTATTCCGTAAATGTAGCCATATAAGCATAAAGTGCCAATGCAAATGTAGGATTGTAGCAGCACCACAAATAGATGCACAACAGTAATGCATAATAAAGTGTAAGTGCATTCATGTACAATAATCTCCTAGTCTGTAGTTCAAAAACCGTGGGAATAAGGTGCAAATGCAAGTGTGGCCAGTCAGTCATAGCCTGGAATACATGTATAATGATATAACGAGGATCCCAACAGTGTCTGATGCCAAAAAAGTGACAAAACAAACACAGATAGTAAAGAGGGGCCAGAATGTTAGAATGCTGAAGCAGAAGTAAAACAGTGAACAGTGTTTCTCAGATGTGGAGGAATAAGAAAAAACCATAGACCCACAAATGGGATCTATTGTCTAAGAGAAGAAAAAAGGTTAAAAGGCAGTATCGGACCATGGGGTGCCAACTTAAGCCACGTGAAAAAGGATTACAATAGCTAAGATATAAGTGAGACAGTAATGAGGGAGGAGGCAGCTAGGTCAAGTGCCCGAGAATGTATGTAACTCCTCATCAACATTATGGCCATTCGGATGTTTCGTATCAAAGTTCAAAATGAACCTTGTTTCCAGTTGTCTAAGTCTAAGGGTTTGATCACCTCCTCTTTGGTGATGGGAACATGAGACACAGCAAAGAACGTAAGCAAATGGAAATCATTATTATGTTCTTGTTTGAAATGTTTGGCCATCGGGTACATGGGGTCACAGTTTTTGATGCCTCTAAGGTGCTGCAAGATTCAGAGTTTTAATTTGCATGTGGTACTGCCAACGTACCACCTCAGGCAAGGGCATGAGAGGACATACACAACAAATGCGGTCTCGCAATTGATGGAATGTCTAATATCAAACTTGATGCCCGTGATCGGATGCAAGAATGATTTCTGTGCCCTAGCATGGGGGCAAGGCCTTGCACTTAGAGCACTTTGTAAAGCCAGTAGGTGATCCCGATAGCCAAGTAGTCATGGGGGAACTCTTCTCTTCTACGGGAGGCAAGTAACTAAACACCAACTTATCCCTTAGCGAAGGTGGTTGCTTGTAAGTTAATACCGGACATTTGGGAAGGGCAGGGCACAGATCTTTATCCAATGTGAGAATACGCCAGTGTTTCAAAATAATTTTCCTAGCATCTTGAGAGGCATTGTCAAATGTAACGATCAATCGAGGATCGTCAAGGTCAATATTTTTCTTTCTCCTCATACCATGTAACAGTGTTTCCCTTGAAAGTGCATGTGCTTTTAAAAAAGCCCCCTCAATGTTTTTTATCATAGCCTTGTTGCAAGAAATCAGCAGCGGCTGCAGTACAGCACCGCTCATACTCGACAAAATCGGTGCAGTTGCGGCGGAAGCAAATGAATTCGCCGTATGGAATGCTTTTCTTGCAAGAAGGCAGATGGCAGCTAGTACTGTGCAAGGGAAGACCTGTATTGGATGGTTTTTTAAACAGTGATATGTGCATACCAAGAATGTCGAGCTTTATAACAACATCCAAATACACTATTTCGGTAGAACTATGGCATTCAGTAAATCTCAGATTCACATTATTGATATTGATGCTTTCAACAAAAGATAGCCACTCAATTTCAGTGCCCTCCCAAATTATAAAAACGTCGTCAATATACTGCCACCAGGAAATAATCTGCATAGGAAAACTCAACAAAAGTAAATCAGATAAAAATGTTGCCTCCCACCACCCCATAGTTAAGTTGGCATAGGACGGAGCGAATGTACTGCCTATGGCAGTACCTCTGACTTGGTGAGAGAAAGAGCCTTCAAACAAAAAAACATTATTAGTCAAACAGAACAATAACATGTCCAAAATCATAGTACTGTGTCCCAAGAAGGTAAAAGAACGTGTGTCCAAAAAGAATTTACTTGCAGCCAGCCCAACATTGTGGTCAATAGAAGTATAAAGAGAGACCACTTCGAGTGTAGCCAAAATTAATCCTTGCTCCCAAGGTATATCGGTAACATGTCTGAGGAAGTCCCTGGTATCCTGCAAGTAAGATGGTAAGACCGACACCAGTGGGAACAGAGTTTCATCAACGAATTGTGCCATATACGGTTGGAGCCTGCTGCGACATATCCGAAACGGATGGTGCCTTTGCCTGCGCCACAGGTGCTGAGGTCGACGCCGGCAGCGCCTTGGCAAAGATGTCTAGCATCTTTAGTCGAAAACTCTCCCATTCCTCCGGCGGGGAGGATTGGTTACGAAAAGGTGCCTCTTTTTGCCACTCAGGCAAATCTCTGGAGTGGTGGCTCTTCTTCTTTGAAGAGACATGTCAGTGCGAGGATTCACTCAGAGAACAAAACCTTTTCCGACCCTCCTTCCTTTTCTCTTTTTCCTTTTCTTTGCATGGAGCTGCCCGTTCTTCGTGACCTTGACAGAGATCACGGAGCCTCACCATTAGCCTTGTGGTCAAAGGTGAATATCTTTGCCGCCCTATGCCAAAGGGCCTTTGGGTGCATGGACTGGCACTAACCACAGTCCTGGGTGTAGTGGTCCTTGCCCAAGCAGTATAAACAGATTCAGTACGGATCCAAGACTGACAAATGTCAGCCGCTATCCTCACACAGCTTAAATCCTGAGCCCTTCGACGCACTAGGCATGGCATCAGAGAAAAATATTTAGCTTGACGAGGTGTTGCCGATTAGTTAACAGGGTGCATGGAAAAAAGGAACCGAGGTCATGGGGCACTGCACCATAGAGGCCCCATTGTCATATTGGTCACGGGGCGCATAGAGGCATCAAACGGAGCCGACCCAGAGATGCGCTAGATCCCCTGGCGGCGAAAACATTTCTGGAGAATAGCTGCACTGGGCTAGGAATATCATAGATGAGGAATCCTGGGAGGCAGGAATCCATTTGATTAGTATACACATTTTAAAGAACGAAAGGGATGTTTACCAAAACAGTAATTTAAAAAAGCAGGTTGAGTCATGAGTAGGAGGAGGAGCTGTTCTAATGGGTATTGGGTCCTCTGCAGAATCTTTGGCATGGCAGGGGTGGCCTTTTTCCACCCAGACCGCGTCCTGTGCGAAACTGCAATGCATTGCTCCTCATCCCTGCTGCACACTGTAACCTCTAAATTCAACACTCTACAGTTATATGACAAACCAGGATTTGTTTTTGTCATCATGTCCTGTATTTCATACAAAGACACCCGCAAGGCTCAATTTAAAGCTTGCACGCATAACACATCTATTAAAACAGGAACAAAACTGAAATGATGTTCACAAACTACACATAGGCAAAATGTAATGTCTTTTATGAAATGCATTTTGGGGGTGCATGACCATATGTGTGCCCAGCGATTAATGAGCAAAGGTTGGATGTTACATATGCCACACAATTAATTTATTTACTGCTTTGTATGAAGGTTACCTGATTCTAAAATTAAGTCTTGCCAGCAAATGGACTCAGTATAGGCCAACTGATATATATCATACCGTGTCTGTAATTAGCCTCTGCTTTCCCGTGATTTCCATCTGCAGGCAAGGTGCACTTGTATAAATCCCAGGTGACCATTTGCAGATAATTCTACTGCGTCAAGTTGCTCACAGATGGGTTTCTGTACATCTCTTGAACTGTTATCAAGAAGGATTCAGTGTGTTATGATTTCACTTATTAGGTGAAATACATTATTAAAAACCAATATGCTACAACTTGGGATATGCTGTCCTTGCCTAAACAGCACTTGCGGCCTCAGGTTTTTTACTTGAAAGTGGGGTGTCCTAGGGGATAATCCCTTGACTATTTCCAAATGCATTCTACTGGATCCATTTGCTTAAATACGGGTATTTGTACATCTCCCGAACTGCTAAGATGAGACGTTAAGTGGCGATTTGGTTCCATTCCTGTGCGTTTCACCAACCTCCGTCACCCAACTCATACATCTGTACACAGTGCCATGAAGGTCCACGCTATCCCTGGCTAATCACCACCTCATTTCTCGTTGCTACACCTCTTTTTCTTGCCCCCTCTTTCCTTCACTCGCCCTCATTCCCTCACTCTTCAGAGAACCTCTTTGTAATGGCTATACCAATGACAGAACTATTGGCTTTGAAAATGCTGGTTTCAATAGTAGCTGGAGCCCTGTCACCACTACCTGTCCAGTTGAGTCCCTTTTTTAAACCTCGTGCGATAGTAAGCATATTCTTTAAATCGCTCTACCATGTGCTTGTCCTGGCGGCAGCCTACTGGTTTTCATATGGAGGGGTCGGGGGGATAACCTGCTATATGACGTGTTAGTGCATGATGGCAAATAATCAGTCCACCACTCACTCTGGATTCACTGGGAGGAACAAGTATAACCCATATAAAATAATTACTGATGTATCCTGTGCCAGTGATGACAGGGAGCAGGAACCAGGTTGACTCAGGTAAGTGTAAAAGGCAACAGACTTTATTCTTATTAGTTACATAGCATAGACAATGAAAAGTAGGAGAGTAGGTAATAAGCCTCTGCCCTGGTTCCCAGTCAATCTCCCCAGTCCCAACCAACACTCTCTAGAATCCTCAGGCCACCCACACTCCAGGCTCCACTTCAACATTCTACGAGGCCCTTGCATACACTCAGCCATTCATCACAATCATACTAGGATACCACACATCCCCCTCCTTAACAAACAAACTAAGAAACAGAATACCCTCACCATCATGTTAGGATCACAATCAAAACAAACAAAAACAACCTCTACCCCGGCCTGCCACACCGCGGTCTCAGTGCTGCCACCACCGAGTGCATACCTTGCCACATGGACAATAAAAACTAAACTACCATCATAAACCCTCCTAACCTACCACCTTTTGCCAGAACTGCCACTCCTAGCCTCAAGTCTGCCACACTTGAGCACTAACCATGTCCCCATGTCCCAAGAGAGACCAGCATACCTTCCAAATATAGTGTAACCAACACGTACACAATTGCCCTAAACAAAATCCCAACATGTCAACAACAACAATCTTACAGTATCCAAAACAAACACGCCTCAACACCTTATCCCTTCTCCCCTAAAGAAAACATAGAAAAGGATGAAATAAAAGCAAAGAGACTAACTGGACAAAGACCACATAAACCACAACACAACCACAAAAGATGTGGTGTGTAAAATGTGCACAGCCACTACCGTGCAAAACAAAACTTCCACCCAAGCACCACAAAATTTTAAAATTGTGGCACTTGCTGAAAGTTCCCGCTACAAAAACACTAAAAGATTAGTGTAAGCACACACAAAGTGGAAAAATGTAGTGCTTCTACGATGTTCAAATTGTTTGATAATAGAACATTTTATAAATACAGAGTGTCCCCAGTGACACACACAACTAAAATCTACCGTAAGTGTGTCCAACTCACAGTAACTTCAGCCTAACTAAGTGCTCAACTCGGAGTAACTTTAACCTAACTAGGCATTCTCAAGAAGAAAAATATACCTCACATTAACTGCACTACCTGACACCACAGACTTTAGGAAACTAACTACTCACTCCTAAACCCGACACTATAACTTTCTACAGGAGACAAAAAACAGAAACACTAACCAATTTAGTGTAGGGCCTACTCCTTTGACTTCCTAAGTACTACTTACGCCTACTGGTCTCCTACTATAGTGTGCTACTATAGGAACTTCTTTCCTATCTCCAAAAATATATAAAACACAGCTCTTGTGTTGCGTTCCAACTCCAATCACCGGTCTCCCTAGGGTCTCCATAAGGCATCACACCTGGCCAGCATGTAATCCTCACCCTCAAATACATGCGTGCTTCATACCACACGCCTACTTCTCCGAACGTACATACACACAACTGCAGACACCCATTGCAGTCACATTCACTTCAAATGTGCTACTTCACACACGCACCCAACATACTCATGTATGTCACACATACCTACAGTTGCATGCTCCCAATGCACTCTCATCTCTAGATGCATACTACCAATGCGACCTCAACATGCATGCAAATTCATTAAATTGCATTAAACATTACATATGCACTCTCTATTTGCCCACTAATACCTACTGAAAAGGGATGATAGACACTAACAGACATGGTGTTGATCAGGCACCATTCTGGAAGTGCGTCACCTAAGACATAAAATTGTACTTTTGAAACAATCCCTTATTTGTGTAATTAAATTTCCTGTAATTGCATCAACAACTTCTGTGGACATTAGCATCATTCAAAACAAACATTGTACTTTTGAAATAATCCCTTATTTGTGTAATTAAATTTCCTGTACTTGCATCAACAACTTCTGTGGATATTCGCATCATTAAAAACAAATTCAAAGCATAATAATTTTGTTGAAACTTCATTCAAAACCTCTTATATGAAACACTCATAATCCATTTCAAATTTGTGCATATTCATCAACATTCCCCATATATATGCATACAGGCTGAATAAAAAATAAACCGTTGTGCATGTATTTTCAAAATATACTATCAAAATATACTGTATTTTGACACCTTCCCCTTCATTTGACACCTTCCCCTTGAATGACATCCTGTATGCCATACGTCTCCATGCTCCATTCTAACCAATCACGCGACAACACAGCTTCAACATATTATAAATCTATAAAACAAAAGAAAAAATTATCTCCTGAAACCAAAAACATTATTATCCCCATACTTGGTTATACGCCGCAACCTCGTTTAGCATCTCTCTTGTTTTTTTTTTTTCATTAGTAGTCACCGGACCGGAATCCAATAATTGCGCAGGTAGCTGCCATGTACAGTACCTCCAATGTTTCTTTTATTATTTTCTTTTTTTTTTGTTCAGCACAGACGAATTTTATGATCCGTCCGGTGCACCAGCTCTCGCCCAATGTCATAATACACCGTCAAAATGCTTATAATCCTACCGCTTGTAGACACTCTTGTGCTGCTTTATCAGGACATTGCTCTAAGATCTAAACCACCACAGCTTCCAAGTCCTGTGACCGATTTTCCCCCATGGTGGAGAAATAAAATCCACGCTGCCTTTTTTCTGCCTCCATGTAGAGTGCCACAGACCTGCAAAGCATTTCATTCCGTCCTCACGATTAACTTCAAACGTTTCTGCATACGTCCGACAGACGTGCAGAGAGCCTTTCTTCCAAGCCGATTCCTTCCGAGTTCCTAATCTTCCTTCGGCTTCATAGTTCCTCGAAGGAAACATCATCACGCTCTCCAGCGTTGTGAGGACCTTTCCTCTATAGTGGCCTCTACTTGATTGCGCAACTCATTTTCCCGAGAGTGGGGAGACTATGGCTCGGGGCAATCATGCGCGTTCCAGCTAACGGCACTGCCTGGAACGCAGCGGGGGGCTTGCATGGGCACGCGCCACCCACAGCCCTGATGGACGCTCTCCACTGGCCCGAAATTCGTCCGGCGCCACGTAACTCTCCCCACAGTACCTCTTGTGCTGCTTAAATCCAGCATGGGCCGGGCCACTGCAAACGCTTGGATAATTGTCTTAATCTCCTCACCGCAGTCTCACGCTCCCTGCATTTGCTGCTGCCCATCCTCCAGTTTGCATGTCAGTATCGCAGCTTCTTATGGTTGCCTGCCAGGATGTAAATGCCACCGTTCCTTATGCCCTGCAGGACTTACACCACTCAAAGTCCTCACAAGACTTCCAAGTAGCATGGAGCCATCTGCTCTCCACATGCTACTGCCTCCGCTTTAACTTTTATGGACTTTGCTTGTCTTCTGGTCCGACATCACTTCTGAGGCCTCACTTCTCCATCTCCCTGGATCTCTCCTTCTCCAGTTTTCCACTGCTTCCCCACCGTCCTACAGGTTCTTAGATCCTCGTCGCCAAATGATGTATCCTGTGCCAGTGATGACAGGGAGCAGGAACTAGGCTGACTCAGGTAAGTGTAAAAGGGAACAGACTTTATTCTTCTTAGTTACATAGCATAGACAATGAAAAGTAGGAGAGTAGGTCAATCTCCCCAGTCCCAACCGACACTCTCTAGAATCCTCAGGCCACCCACACTACAGGCTCCACTTCAACAGTCTACGAGGCCCTTGCATACAACTCAGCCATTCACCACAATCATACTAGGATACCACCATAATTACTTTCGGTCTCACATTAGATAGGACAGAGCTGCCATCAAAGTCGGGCGTCCAAGTTAAGATTGCTGACCTCGTTGCTGCCTGTCACGTGACAGTGTGGAATGGCAAGTGGGGAGAGCAACAGAGACAAAAGGGCCTTGCAGCGAGTGCTCAAACGGCAATAGAATAGTGCGAGGGGTTGGTGAGATCGTCACCAGGGGCGACATGTCCAGATTAGACAGTGGTGGCCTGGCCTGGAGGCAACCTGGGAAAACACGTGCCTCTTAGGGGCGGTTAGCCTGGATTTCTGCACCTCTTAACTCTCTCCCCCAGTCACCACATCCCTGTGCTTCCATCCCTCCTCACCCCCACATTCCAATGCAGGAAAGAACACGTCATAAAGCTTCCACTAGGTCACCATTAAGACATTTTATATGTCCTTTTCTTGTTATGTTTAACTACTTTCTTAAGTGCTTTAGTGACAAATGCAGTTTAAAATGCATTATTTGGACCATTTTCCCAAATTATCTGTAAGCGGAGAATCCCTCAAAGCCTATTTAGAGGGGTTCTTGCTCTTTACATTCGCTCACATGGTGTAATATGGGGCCACTTAAAAAAAAAAACATTTCCAGGGCCAACTTTGGTTGCCAGTCCAGCCCTGGATTTAGAAGGCTAGATCGCTAAGCAGGAGAAGACAGTTCTCCAGAGTTGTCCAGAGATGGACAATTAAAACAGTGCCGGGTTTTAACCACAAGTCCTAGGATTAGGAGTAAAATATTGGACAGGCACGTACACGGATAGAGACGGCGAATCATGGGGGCATCCAATTTTATACGATCAGTATGTGAAGCAAGCACTGTTCTGTGGCAGAGCATTCCTGAGGATAGAGGTCTTCAAACAAGGGCGTGGAATGTGAGGCTTTGGTCTAAGATATTGAAATGAGTATTTAGGGAAACGGTAGTGCTTGCTTAGGACAAACTAGGAGGAGTCGGGTAGAGGCAAATGTGCACGTGATTTTAAAAGCCGTGAAAGTAACGTAGGAACACCTCATGCAAGAATTGGCTTGGTCAGTCTTACAATAGGTAGGGAAATGTGTTATGATTGACTTTCCTGTTTGTTCCCTGCTAGTTGTGTGCATGGTCTGCGTGATGCCGTGAGTGGAATGTTTTGAGAGTGTCTGGAATGCTGGTGGTTGACTGAGTGTTCCAACTCAGGCAGTTGGAAGTATGTTGCCTGGGTGGTGGGCGCCGGTGGGCTCGCTGAGCTTTTTTATATATACTTTTAAGTTAGTGTACCTGAGGACAACTGAACCTATGAAGTAACCGAATAAAGAAGCTTGATGAATTTACCTGCAGTCTACAGAAAATGGGCAGACTATATTAAGTCGAAACTCTATATTTAGTCAAATTCTGTGTTTCTATACTATGAGGACCATAACAAGGACCCATTGTTTCTTCAGCCAGGGACTGTGAAAACCAACTTTAGGTATTGTTTAAAAAGTTAGACTTCTGAACCCCAACTAACTCATAGCGCTGTTCAGCTTTTTGGAGAGAAGAAGAAACCCTAAGACACTAATCACAGTAAGAAGACATCAATATTTAAATTTCAAAATGAGTATACATTGCACTATTGCCAGAGATTGCCTTAAGGGCCCAAAACTGCAGGTTGTGCTCAACCGTGCAAAAGGAGAAGAATCATGTTCTAGCCATGGACCAACCAGTGACAGGCGGGCAAATAAAATGAGATAGCCCACCATGTCGAAGGCAACGGCAAGACTGAGCAAAAGAAGGTCTTTAGCACCAGAGTGTGGCTTTCTGAAAACCAACTTAAAGGAATGAAGCACACTAAGATACTAGACGGAGACTTACCTGAATTACCACAAATCCCTCCAACTAGTTTGCCAGTTGATGAAAACTCACAAGGCAGCAGTAATAACCCTTGTGCCAGTCGATCCATGGTGAATATTTGGAGAACAGATGCTCATAAAGCCTTGTTGAAGTGAGACTGACACAAACACCATTTAAGCAATCAGTCAAAAACCCTTGATGAATAGGCAAAAACAGACAGTGAGAGGTGATATTTGATGGCCCAAACAAACTGTATCATTGTTGGAGTTAGTCGGTTTGTCTTCTTAGCAACAGCGACAAGTTTAAATCTGTTGACATTTCTGCAAATTGAAATGGGGGAGTCAGCCCTTTAAAAGGGTGACTTAAGGTTGTCACATCTCAGTCAGGTGAGGGTCTGACAGTTTTCCCAATCTTGCTCTGTGCAATGTAGACCTTTTCAGTTAAAGGGGTCTGCAAGACTTTGGCAGCACTAAGATTGTTTGCCAAACGGAAAAACATTGCATCTTTTGGAACAGGTTGTTGGAGATTATAACTTCGTAGCTCTTTAAAAAATCTCAATGAAGAAACCCCTACAAACCTTGTGCGCAGTTTTGTGTTTTTATCAAAAAATTCTTTGACCATATCATTATGTTTTGATTTTTTAATGAAACGTTTTTTCTTAAGAGCATGTGAATAGCACCTGTATACCAGTGCAACATCTACCCACTGGTACACATGCTCATGTTTCACCAAAATTGAGTCTTTTTCTAGGCTAGACACTTGATTCCTATTCTACAATTGTCAAATCTTATATAAACATTTCAAACAATTCTTTGATACATTCTAATCCACCTGTCAGAGCATAAAAATAAAATTAAAAAAACGCACTCTTAATGAGGCATATAGCAACTCGCATGCTCCCAAAAATAAAAGTCGTAAGAAACTCATGTCTAGAAATAGATACAAATTTATTTTCAAAAAAGACATGACATAACAGCAAACAAAAGCAGACAGAGGCAGGACGCCATGGGGGAATCCTGGAACAACGCGTTTTGCGCTTCACTGAGCGCTTGGTCACGTTAGGGGAACACTGGCTGCAATGTTGATAAAAAAGCAGCAATAGTCCTACCACTGTTGCAATCACTTGCAAAATGTGATACCATAAACAGAAACCGTGGCGGCCACCTTATAAGATGTCAGGTATGCTTACTTGTAAATAGAGCATCCTGGTCAAGGAAACAAAGCAAGATACAGCTCGAAAAAAGGAGCAGCTCAATAAACCCAAAGTTGGAAAAACAACATGACCAGAGAAAATGTTCGTAAAAATACCATGAAGATGTAGCAAAAATAATGTCTATCAATTATGGCCAGCCACGGCTTAACACAATGAAAATACATAGCAATGTGGTTAAACATAAAGACCCAAAGCAAAAATAGAGGACCCACAATATAGTGCGGGAATAGCACTATAATACATGTAATACAGGCAAACAAAGAATGATATTAAAATCCAAAAAGTAAGGCAAATATTAGCTGAGATACCGGAGCAAGTGCATAATGCATGAAGAATACAAAGCATTAAATGTCACTGAGCATAAAGTGCTAATGCAGATGTAAACACACGGGCATAAAGTGCAAGTGCAAAGGCATAAATACAATCACAGAAAAAGTACAAATACAACCATTGATCATAATAAAGAGCAAATGCATCTGTAAACACAGGTCCCCCAATTAGCAAGATATAAAAAGAGGGGAAGCATACAGTATTATTAGACCTAAAGAGTTAAAACAGAAGTATCAATAAAACTATTCCGTAAATGTAGCCATATAAGCATAAAGTGCCAATGCAAATGTAGGATTGTAGCAGCACCACAAATAGATGCACAACAGTAATGCATAATAAAGTGTAAGTGCATTCATGTACAATAATCTCCTAGTCTGTAGTTCAAAAACCGTGGGAATAAGGTGCAAATGCAAGTGTGGCCAGTCAGTCATAGCCTGGAATACATGTATAATGATATAACGAGGATCCCAACAGTGTCTGATGCCAAAAAAGTGACAAAACAAACACAGATAGTAAAGAGGGGCCAGAATGTTAGAATGCTGAAGCAGAAGTAAAACAGTGAACAGTGTTTCTCAGATGTGGAGGAATAAGAAAAAACCATAGACCCACAAATGGGATCTATTGTCTAAGAGAAGAAAAAAGGTTAAAAGGCAGTATCGGACCATGGGGTGCCAACTTAAGCCACGTGAAAAAGGATTACAATAGCTAAGATATAAGTGAGACAGTAATGAGGGAGGAGGCAGCTAGGTCAAGTGCCCGAGAATGTATGTAACTCCTCATCAACATTATGGCCATTCGGATGTTTCGTATCAAAGTTCAAAATGAACCTTGTTTCCAGTTGTCTAAGTCTAAGGGTTTGATCACCTCCTCTTTGGTGATGGGAACATGAGACACAGCAAAGAACGTAAGCAAATGGAAATCATTATTATGTTCTTGTTTGAAATGTTTGGCCATCGGGTACATGGGGTCACAGTTTTTGATGCCTCTAAGGTGCTGCAAGATTCAGAGTTTTAATTTGCATGTGGTACTGCCAACGTACCACCTCAGGCAAGGGCATGAGAGGACATACACAACAAATGCGGTCTCGCAATTGATGGAATGTCTAATATCAAACTTGATGCCCGTGATCGGATGCAAGAATGATTTCTGTGCCCTAGCATGGGGGCAAGGCCTTGCACTTAGAGCACTTTGTAAAGCCAGTAGGTGATCCCGATAGCCAAGTAGTCATGGGGGAACTCTTCTCTTCTACGGGAGGCAAGTAACTAAACACCAACTTATCCCTTAGCGAAGGTGGTTGCTTGTAAGTTAATACCGGACATTTGGGAAGGGCAGGGCACAGATCTTTATCCAATGTGAGAATACGCCAGTGTTTCAAAATAATTTTCCTAGCATCTTGAGAGGCATTGTCAAATGTAACGATCAATCGAGGATCGTCAAGGTCAATATTTTTCTTTCTCCTCATACCATGTAACAGTGTTTCCCTTGAAAGTGCATGTGCTTTTAAAAAAGCCCCCTCAATGTTTTTTATCATAGCCTTGTTGCAAGAAATCAGCAGCGGCTGCAGTACAGCACCGCTCATACTCGACAAAATCGGTGCAGTTGCGGCAGAAGCAAATGAATTCGCCGTATGGAATGCTTTTCTTGCAAGAAGGCAGATGGCAGCTAGTACTGTGCAAGGGAAGACCTGTATTGGATGGTTTTTTAAACAGTGATATGTGCATACCAAGAATGTCGAGCTTTATAACAACATCCAAATACACTATTTCGGTAGAACTATGGCATTCAGTAAATCTCAGATTCACATTATTGATATTGATGCTTTCAACAAAAGATAGCCACTCAATTTCAGTGCCCTCCCAAATTATAAAAACGTCGTCAATATACTGCCACCAGGAAATAATCTGCATAGGAAAACTCAACAAAAGTAAATCAGATAAAAATGTTGCCTCCCACCACCCCATAGTTAAGTTGGCATAGGACGGAGCGAATGTACTGCCTATGGCAGTACCTCTGACTTGGTGAGAGAAAGAGCCTTCAAACAAAAAAACATTATTAGTCAAACAGAACAATAACATGTCCAAAATCATAGTACTGTGTCCCAAGAAGGTAAAAGAACGTGTGTCCAAAAAGAATTTACTTGCAGCCAGCCCAACATTGTGGTCAATAGAAGTATAAAGAGAGACCACTTCGAGTGTAGCCAAAATTAATCCTTGCTCCCAAGGTATATCGGTAACATGTCTGAGGAAGTCCCTGGTATCCTGCAAGTAAGATGGTAAGACCGACACCAGTGGGAACAGAGTTTCATCAACGAATTGTGCCAGATGTTCAAGTAGGGAGCCACACTACGTCTCACTAGGCCTCCGGGGGGATGAATAAGAGACTTACGAGTCTTCGGTAGAAAATATGTAGTTGTAATAGTGTGGCTAGACGGAACAAGGAACTTGGGCAATTCGTCCTCGATCAGACCTTCTTCAGCCAACTTAGTGCAAAGAGAGGTAAGTTCGCAAAGTATTTGGCCAAACAGGTTTTTAATCAGTTTAGTATAACAACAGTGGTCACTTAGTTGACGGCTAGCTTTCTGCGACATAATTCACTGTATCTTGAATGACAATGTTGGAGCCTTTGTCGGCTGGTTTGATGACAATACTAGTTACATTTTGTAGTTCACTTAACGCTGAGTGTTGTGAGATGGTCAGATTCTGTTTAAAATCAAAGGATTTCCTGCACAGTTTACATATTTATATATAAAATTAGGCCATAGTTAGCCTGCAGTGTTTAATGTTTACCTAAATACATAAAGTGTGGTATGCAGTGCCTCACCTGCAATTGCAATACAATTCTATTTCACCTGGCGTCAGCGTTCCGCATTGATCGGATGCTGCCGCCATTATGAACCAGTTATTTGTATGGTGGACATCACGGATGTGATAACATGATGACATCACGGTTCGGTGACAGCATTGTTTATGTTGACTTGATTCAACCTACATACATATCAGAGTATGTGCCACAATATTAGGGATAATGCACATGCTTTAATAAATACATGCTATCCAATACATTATTGAAATCCTTACCTGACCCCATTACAATAAGACTACCAAATATTTTAGAGGCAAGTCACATTATTATGATAACGCAGCGTGAATCTAAGTGGCTAACAGAAAAGTATACCTTAATTTCAAAAAAGGTAGCAGGCGCTCCTCTCCAGAAAGAACATGGCATGATAACCTGTTCTGAGATGAGAGTTTCCAGCACACGCTTTTTGCTCACTGTACCTTTCACAGATGGAATTTCCATTTGCATATCAGTCTTTGTCCCGCCCACATGGGCAGTCCAGCACCGAAATTCTATGGCAATTCCTCTCTGAACAAGCGAACAAGAGTACCAACAACAACACACGTGTATGGGGTTGCTTTTGGTATTCTTGTTCAGAAAGGAATTGCCATAGCATTTCAGTGCTGGACTGCCCATGTGGGCGGGACACAGACTGATATGCAAATGGTTATTTCCCATCTGTGAAAGGTACAGTGAGAAAAAAGCATGTGCTGCAAAACTCTCATCTCAGAACAGGTTATCATGCCATGTTCTTTCTGGAGAGCAGCGCCTGCTACCTTTTATTGAATTGAAGTATACCTCCGACATTGCTAATGAAATGATAAACTAATTGTGCAATATCTCTGTCCCTACCGTCTTATATTACTACTTCAATAAATAGAACTGGGCAGTTTGGAGGCCACCTCTCTCTCTTTATAACCAGTGTGTAGTGCAATTTATGAAATAGTCTACATTTTGAAACTTTTATATACTTGCTGTCTGGGTTCAGAAACCTGGTGCACATAGTGACTGGGTGAATCATCATAGTAACCAAACCGAAGATTAGAGGGTCATATCACCAAATCATCCTTTGACATAACTATGTTTGGTACACACTTTCTGACCACATGCTATTTAGTAGATCTATTTGTATTGTGCTGTTCCCAAATCATGTCATCCCATGAACATCATCATCTCATCATTTTGAAATAACTATCTCTGTTTAGCATTGAAATGTATCAAACAATCATTTGAACAAAAAATCTCCTCAAATATGAAGTTTTCCTACTCAAGATGTCACATTCATATCTCATCACGGTACCTCGGGCAAAGGATCTAACATGACAATCAACTAAAAAGTCAAATAATACATTAGACAGTATGGTCACATCTTGATTTCATTGTTATTTTTGACATATTATAGAAACGCTTGCATCACATTTTCTTTATTTCATCCATGTAATGTACTTTGAAGTTTACAAATCAACTTGGCCTCTTCTCGTCTGAGAGTCAACTCCCGATCACCCCATCTGGCATCTTGTGGAATGTGCTTTATGCCCAAAAACATGATTATTTCCTTGTCCATTTGGTGATTTAATGCTCAATGTTCTTGGAATGGCAATCTTGTGTCTGAAGTTGTTGACCTGTTCAGATGTTCTCTGATCCTGAATTTCAGTTCACATATTGTTGAACCAACATAAAGCTTATTACATACACACATAATTAAGTAAATGGCAAATTTTGCCCTAGTGTTGATCAAATCCCAAATTGGCAATTTCCGACTGTCATTGGCGACAACAACCTTTACATTGTTCAGTTCATTTTTGCACATGGAACAACTCATACACCAATAGAAACCCCTAACTCAGAGAACTGAAATAACAGTAGACTGTATTTCCTGTTTCTTGTTGTACATGAAACTCTGACTCAGTATTGTTTTCAAAGCGGGAGCCTTTGTGAAGACCAAATCAGGTCTTTCTGAAATATAATTTCTAAGATCATTGTCTAGTAATAAGATGTGCCAATGTTTTCTCAATATTCTTTGCAACTCAATGCAATAAATAAATAAATGTAAAATCAAGTTATCTTCCTAGTCTTGTTGTCCTTATTGACTGGCTGCACGGTTGGACTTAATAGTAAGGCTCTGTCCAGTCTGTCTGCTTTTCTTTTTGCTTCCTTGATGCATTTTCTAGAATAGCCCTTTTCTAGGAATCTTTACTGAATAATGATGGATTCTTCTTTGTAGCTTGTCTCTTGGCTGCAATTTCTTTAAGCTCTTACAAATTCCCTCTTGGGAATATTGGCAATCACATTCCTTTCATGACAACCGTGGGAATGTAATACTGCATTTACTTGGGTTATTTTCCTAAATGTTCTGGTACATATTACATTGTCTATGATATCAATATTTAGATCCGGTTAAGTGATATGGTGTGTATCTGTCTCTAGTGTCAGTTCAATTCCAGAATTGTTATTGTTGAGATAATTGTTAAATATAGTCAACTTTCCCTCTGTACCGTTTCATATTAAAATGTTGTTGATGTATCAAACAGATGTGAATTTGCTGAGAGGCATCAGGAAATGCAAACACACGTGTGTCTTCATATACTCCAATGAAAAGGTTGGCCCACATTGGTGCGTAGCTGGCTCCCATGGCCACTACCTTCATCTGTTTATATAATGATTTATTAAATAAAAAGATGCTATGTTCTGGTATGAATGTGAGGAATTCATTGATCAAGTCAATTTGCGGAAGGAAATGGGTAGATTTGACATTAAAAAGTACTTAATAGTTGTTAAGGCTAGTTTGTGGTCTCTTGACAAGCTTTGACATTCATAGTGACTAGGATGTATTGTTTGTTCAATTTGACTTGCTTCAAAATATCTATAACCTGCATTGTATTCCTCACATATGAGGGTAGTTGCTACTACTCTGGTCTCAACATCACATCAATAAATGTAGACATGTTCTCTGTTAGCCATCTCTTCCAACTCACAATTGGACGCACCTCGGACAGAGTGTCATAAGCCTTGTGTATCTTGGGAAGGAAGTAGATGGTTGGCATTTTACAGTGTACCAAAGTTAAGAATGCCCTTTCCTCATCTGTTAGGAGTTGTGATTGATACCATTTTACCATAAGATCATTACATTCTTTGATTGTGCTTGTTACAAACCCTGGATTTATTTTGTTGCAGTTTGGTAAAGATAAATGTTTTTCTGAAATGGTAATATAATATTGTTTATCCAGTATGTCTATGTTAACTCTCTTATCTGCCTCCTTGATGGTGAAATCATCATATGTTTGCAGTCTTTTTAGGGCAATATGTTCTTCATGAGTCAGATTGTAGGGTGCATTCAATTTCTTTTTGTGTTTGTTATCTATTCATTTGTGCATATCTTTCGTCCCTGCCAAGGTTGTTTGCCATCTCTGTTATTTTTTCTGTTTTGTTTTATGTATTCGGTTGATCTTCTATTTATTGTTTGTCAATAGTTTGTATAGCGCCTTGAAATTAGTCTTTGTACTGGTAATATGTTTGCACTCAATAAATATTTTTACTACCATTACTACTACTACTCCAGCACTTTGTCATGAAACCCCAAAGTGAACGATTAGTGAAGGTGGGCCGCTTTTTTGGTGCTTGGAACCATCATGAGGGCGGGCTGAGATTCCCTGCAAGGAATCTTGTGCGGAAAGGCATTCACACCAGTGTGCCAAAAAACATATTCATTATTAAAAGATAGAAGATGATAACCTAGTATTTATATAATATATACTGCTGTATCCTTGCAGTAAAATGGCACTGTAAATATTAGCTCTTCCTACTACCCCAACTCAATGTCAGCCGTTCTGTGGATCGGAGAAAAGATAAAAAAAAGGCTCAGAGCACCTACTGCGGTTTCAACTTAATACTTGCAGGCTGAGCCCAGAGCTTTGCAGCAGGTGTTCGGTCCACGGAGCATTCGTTTCAGCAATTAAAGGGCTCGGTAAAGTAATTACATAAAGTCATGACTAGCTTAAGAGTTTAAATAATTACACAGACTGACACCGGCAGGAATATTTTCCATTATTAATTCATAATGCAACACCGCAGAGGAATCAGTTCAAAGGCTTTGACCATTATCAAGGGGGATGTTATGGTAAAACTATGTGCGCTTGCGAATATGGCATTTCCAATCTGGCAGCCAGGAATAGATTACCCGTGTCAGGAATGGGTTACTGAGAAAATTGCAGGATCATTCTGTCACGGGTTCTAAAAATGATTTCCCAGGCTAGATTAAGGGTGCTGAGCCTAATGGGGAGGAGGAAGCCTCATCACTCCCAGTTTAGCTGGAGGTAGGACCTAGCACTCTTTTTACACGACAGGGTACCTATCAGACTCTCGGGTCAGAGCCCAGAGAAGGCCTTCCCCTGTCATGCTCTGCTACAATGGTTTAATTATTTTTTTAATCAGCCCGTGGGGGCTCAAAGCATGTGTCCCTCCCCAACCCAAATACACACATACAAATACAACCCTTACATCTCACCAGGTAAGGTGTTCACTCACAATGTACTTACTGGATCTGCAACACGTTCACAATAGCACATATGCATGAAGGGATACGGAAGAGAACAAAACTGAAAGGTTTCATTGAAAGAGAGGCATAATGTTCGACATAATACTTTTTCATTAGTTAGCATTGTATCCAAGTACCTGAGTCAAAAATGACTAACGTTGTAAAAAAGAAAACATTTATTTTACAAATATAAAAGCCCTCCATATACTATTTCTAGTGATTCATATAGTTCCAAAAAATCAACCCTCTTATAGGGTACAAGTCATATTTCGATATTCAAACAAATCTACATGTATAATCTTGGGCTTCAAAACATTTGTTCAAAACCAAAAGCCCTATTGAGCTCAATTCTATTTGAGAAAGACACAACCCCTTATCCATGCTTCAACACAAAGTAAGCTCAAACATGCTGCTGAATTCAAAGTTCCAAACTAAAGCAAAACGCATATAAGAAAGCATGAATTAAATTAAATGCAAAAAAATGAGAACAGATTATTCAATGTATCAATCAGAAAAAGACCAGCATTATGGCACATAGTTAATTCAGGCAAAACCCCCAATGCAAATTGACTTATAAGATGCAGGCTTCTAAAAAAACATAGCATCCCCTGTGACCTGTCTGACAGCAGCCCCTAGTCTCAGCCCGAACAGCACTGTGCTTCTAGGTACAAAGTCAAGGCCTGTTTCCACGGTGCCCTGGCTTCCTCACCAGAGTGATGTTTTATCCTTTTCATAGGGAATAAAAACAATGTTGCTTGCACAGCTTGCTGGTTCAACATGTAGGCATGTATAGACTATTCAGAACTAAATATGTAAGCATGTTTGCATGTATGTTTGAGTAAGCAATCATGCTTCTAGTGCTTTTCTATAAGTGGTTACATATGTTCATAAATGAAAAGTAACATAAAACCACACACCTCACTAAGTGGCTACTTTGCAAAAGCAGAGCAAATACAAGATTCATCATTCTGAGCGAGTACTATTGCAGTATGGACTGTTTTCCAAGTGTATAGCGCATGATATGTCTCTAGGCGCTACATTCTAACACTGCCTTCTACAACAGGACTTGTCCAACCTATGCTAGGTTACGTATATAAGGGGGATTCTAACATGTCATGGCATTTCATGTGCTGCTTTTTACCCGTAGGGAAGATTGGGTGCCCGCACATGACAATTCCATGCACAATGGGGGCCTCCGACACATGCAGGTTTATGTTCAAGAACCGACACTTGGCTGGAGCCAATTTTGAATTCTTTTGATGCTAGATGAGAACCTTGGACACATCACAAATTTGCTGCTTCGCTCAACAAACTTGCATCATCAAGGATTTCTATTGTAAGTCTGAAAAACACGGATGTCCATGGAGCATTGGCAAAACATGATGGACGTTGGTGGCTTTTTCAAAGAATAACGGACACTAGATATTAGAGATATAACCAACTAGTGAACATTGGATAGGCTGTGGTTTTGATGCCAACATGCTAGCAAATTGCATTTTAAGGTAGATGGCAGGGAAAAATGTAATTATTAACAGTAACACATTAGGTGAAAACATTTTCCGGGGTTGGAATGCAGGAGACACGAGGGTGAAAACAAGGAAATGGGGAGAACTCCAATAAGGGTTAACTTAGGACAACTTAATTATCCTGGCCTGCATTCGTGAAAACGTACACTAGATTGCAGCGCTTGTCATTGGGCTGGTTTTTACGGAATCTGAGATCCAACAAATTCACACGGTCTCAGATCGGGGAACACTGCTTGTGGCCATTAATGTAACCGAACTGCGATTCAAACTCGCATCACCAGGTTCAAAGTCAAGTGACTTACCCACTAGACTAAAGGGGCTTCTGGTTCAAACACTTGTGGAAATTCCTAGCAGGACTGTGCTCTGCAGAACATATTCAAGAACAGCTTTGTAAAGACGCGCATCTTTTGTAATTTGCTTGCAACTTTACAGGAAACTTCTCCTATCTTTATCAATTTAATTAATTAATCTCCTGAAATGTAACTATTTATGAGGGGAGCAGTGCTGAGAAACAAACTATTATCATTATTGCTGATATTTGCAAAATACCAATGCTTCAAAGGGAACACCTTTTTGCAACTCTGCAGAGCTATTCAAAGCAATGTTGTTCCAAGTGAAATAAACTCAAAGGACTTTGGATAGGAAGCTTGGCCTTATAGTAGGGGACGATACTTCAGATGGCGTCACTTCTCCCCAGAGTGGAGCCCCTTTACATGAGGCTAGTGAGGTGAGACTGCTGTCCGATAGTCACTCTAAGGGAGGCAACATGCAGGAGGATCTCATGGGGAGGAACTCCCCTGCTGGGAACAAGGACATGCATCTGGGACATGGCCTCCTCATCTCCCAACCCCACAGGGTAAAACCAACACCTAACCCTTCTTTACCTATGGTAGAGAACAAGAGTATGCGTTACTGCAATGTGTCAGACATTATCACTATGAAAGGTACTGGGATGAAGAAGAACACAATAACGCTACTGTCAAGCATGAAGAGTGTTCAACCAGCTGTTGTCAATCAAATTGATGTTATGCTGAGGCAGTCCCAGCTACTTAAGCTAAACAGTAAAGAAGGACAAGGGGAGCAACAGCCGGAAGGAGAAGTTGGTGAGCTAAGACTGCCAAAATGCCAGCGATGCATTTGAATGCTGTATATCGAAGCAGCAGTGTAAAGGTCCGAAAAGGAGCCGAGGGATGCAAGGAAAACATCTTCTCCGTCGGCTGGGAGTTGACAACGCTGAAGCTAAGAGTCAGTGTGGTGGCAGTGTGACCTGTGGTGGGTGGACCGCGTGGTACAAGAACTACGCCAAGACCACCAACACTAGCCTACTGCTTAGCCACATAGGCGATTGCATGGGAAGTACCAAGAATTGTGGTGGTTGCGCAACCTGTAATGGGTGGATTGTTTGGTCCGAAACGGCCCGAAGAAGGACCAAAGAAGACAGAAACAGAAAAGACATGGGACCCCTGCTGTAAATGATGAAGAGTTCCCTGAGAGAAGGTAATGGGAACGGTAGTAAGTCCTTAAAAGAAGACAAAGCCAGAAGTCAAGAGAGAAGTAGATCATTTTGTGGGGCAACTCCCTTGTCAGTTCCATAAGACTGTGGTATTGAAGACTCCAGAAGTGCTTGCGTAGTCTCTCCCTCATCCCGGTGAAGGCAAGTTGAAGGACAGTGTTCAGAAAGTGAGAATACGCAATCCGTGGAGAGAACTCAAAGAGTTGATGAAGAATCTAAAACTGAAGTCAACTCAAGAAAACACTGTAGAGGCAAGGAGAGCTCAGGGAGTTTCTCCCTTGTCCTGGTGGGGCAAATTGAAAGACAGTGTTCAAGATAAGAGAAGTCTGCTAAAATGGGTGGTAAACTAGGAGAAGGGAGACATTTTCCTAGTCCCTTGAAATGTGTGCAACTTGGTAAAACACAAAACTGTGAGAGACTTTTACCCAGGATAAAGGAGTCATTCTTCTGGGTCAGACTAAGAACTCTTCAGTGAGTTTAGTGATTTGTATTTAAGTGACAGGGATAGAGTAGAAGTTTGACTAGGATGGTAACTTTGCCTTGGACATCACAGGCTTCCTGACAGACGTTAGTTTTCGTTGACGTAGGGGAACCACCCCAGCTTCAGGGATAGGTAGATTGCATTTACTTTGGTTAATAAAGGTTTATAACCAGAAACATGCTTTCACTTCGTAAAACTCCTCATTCCAGATCACCACAGGTAGCACGAAGGAAGGAAGGTATGTTTAGTGGAATTACTACAGCACAGAGAAAACTAACCACATAGGGTTAACTTAATCTAAGTGGTCCTGCACAGCACCCCTTATGCCACTTTTGGTGGCCTGGTGCACGTGGCTCTGTAAGAATAAAGAGGGGCCTTAGTGGGACAATGGGAGAGGCATATGCAAAATCTATGGTGTTGATCAGTGGGGCCAATATACCAGGTTCCTGTGGGTCAATCTGCTTTCTATGGGTTTGGCAGAGAAACCTAGGGAGTATGTCGTCCATATGAAATAGCCCAAGATTTGATAGACTCAAACTCTTTGTGCTTCGTTAGGGTAGCGTGATAGGGCTAAAGAGGAGATTTTATTCATGGTTCCATTAGTGCTGATGTGCTAATGGCTAGGCACTTCTCTGAAATTGATATATTGTTCCCCATGTACAACAAAACAAGCAGCTGCGAGTTCACAGATGAGGGAAAGGGGCAGTCTTGAAACTCCACTCATTACCATAAACTACATGCTAAGGGTTGTGAGAGCCAAGAACTTTAGGTTCATAGAAAAGGCTGCTTGACATTCGAGGACACCATCCTCCATGCCACCATCCTTATGTAGCATGTTGATTGGAAGGCTGAGAGTCACCCCATACCACACTCCAACATGCTCATTTGCTGTGCCCTTTAGGCTGCTGGGACATTTGAACACTGGGGTAGGGTAAGGCATTTGTCCGGCGTTGTACAGGTGGTCAGGGCAATGGCTAGAATCCCTACTGGTTTCTCCCAAAGGATTACCCTGCTGTCTTTAACAGCCCCAAACTCTTCTAAAACAAGGAACATAGCCACCGGCTAAAATGAATTCCACCCTCCCGCACAAATTACCAGGTTTTGAGGCTAGACGAGGATTTCGGTAGATTAATGCTGCAACCGTGTAGGGGGTTATTTGCGATGAAACAAAGATCAGAAAAGATAGAATAGATTCATTTGAAGTGCATCACATTGGCCTAAAGGGTGTGCAGCAGCTTCATCAAGCTAAAGGGTAGCAAGCTGTCAGTGATATAAAGGGGGTTTGGGTGGGGGATAGGAAGAACAGACTTATAAACTCCTAAATCTCGAGTTTGCAATCTCTCTGGCCCCTTATTAGGTAATGGATCTCTGCCAGAGTTCCATACAGAGTTTGTGTGCAACAGCTAAAGGATGGAATCAGGGCAAAACATATGCTTAATTCAGACAGATTGTAAGGGCTGCCCTTCTAAGGGCAGGGGAGGCTGTCAGGGATTAGCATATGACACAAAGTCTGAGTCACTTTTCAGGAGTGAGGGGTGGGGTGTTGACTGATTTGTGATGTAGCACTTACAAAGTTTACACACATTGGAATGATTTCTGGGGATAAATGTCGGAGAAAAACAAATTACTTTCTTGTGATTGTGCTGGCCAAGATAAGGCCCCCTCAGCCAGCCTTAGTTTGCAGCAAACGCAAATACACACCATACAGAGTGATCAGCAGGGAACACAGCATGCAAGAGTTCAGGCAGTCGGCACAAGGAGCTCTCTAGGGCCCCCACCATGGAGTGCCGATTATATAGCATATCATAGGCAACCACTAATATGTTCTAGCACTTCCACAATGGGGGTGTTACTTGGCGCAATACTGCAGACCTTTGGCAAGAACTGTCGAAATCTCACTTGTAACCTTGAGACACAGTCCACCTGGGACATCATGTTGTATTATGGATAAGCAGTATTCGTAGAAACCCTGTGAAACCGGAGGAGGGGTTTGGGCCTGTCCACGGTGTTGTGTGCAGAGGAAGGCGATATGGAGGGTCTGAGGCCTAACTTTAAGGGAGAGCCTAAGGTAGCATACCATAGAATAGCATTGCATAACAAAGTAAAGAATAACAATCCCACATAGCCCTGCATAGAATACCAATCCTACATAACATACAATAACCATCCTGCCTAACCTACCATAACAATCTGCCTAACATAGCATAACAATCCTGCCACATCATGGTAATGTTTTTTCTGATGTAAGTTCCACTGACGGGTTTCTCACCGTAGATATATCTTCCTGCGAGAGCAGATTTCGGAAATTGTCTCCACCAGTGGGCGCTGTACAGCATTGAAGTTCCATGGGTGCCGGTTATATTGTTGCCATAAGTATAAGTAGCCCACACTGCGCTCCGTGACCTCAGTTTATTCATTTTTACTCTGTGTTCAGCCACGTTGGGGAATTCTGTCTGTACTCTTTAAGAAGTATTTATTTTGTTTTCTATTGGCAAGAAGCATATTGAAGGAGAGTCTTTGAAGAAGAAAGAACTCTTATTTGATGGGGAGGATGGGAGGGCGATGAGGAATCTGTGGGAGGAACATCCATCAGAAAGATCATGAGAGAGGCAAGTAATTTGTTCTTCTAATTGATTGTGTCATCCCACGGATTCCTCCTCTTCGATAAATTCCAGTAACAAAACCGTCTTTCTAGGAGGATGGGGAAAAAGACTGATCTTCCATGCCAATCTGATATTAAAACATTTTGTAAGACCGACATGCCAAAGCAGCCTTCCTGGCCTGATAGTGTCCAGACGATAGTTTTTAGCAAATATATGCAGTGACGATTATGTTGCTGCTTGGCATATTTATAGAGCTGGTACTCCTCTGTGGAGTATGGACAAGGGTGCCACTCCTCTGGTGGAGCAGGCCCTTAATTTCTCCAGAATGTTGTAGCCCGTGGCCCAAACAGGGCTCAGATAGAAAGGGCTACATGCTTATCCCCAAAGGGAAAACCATGTATTGTGTGTATTTATGTTTAAATGTTGTGGACTAGTCCATCCAGCCCAAAGAAAAGAACAATACCACCCCTGCCAAAGAACACACAGAACGGTTGGTGAAGAAAAAAGTAAGTAAGAAGTAGGAGAATGATACAAAGAGAAGGAAAAAACATCTACCAGGGACTCCGGACTTGAACGGCCTCCCATGGCCTACATACATTTAACATGCTGGGCCATATGTGCAGGTTACAGGGCTTGGTAACCTTGAGCCCGGTATACAAGCCGGGAACTGCCCGGACACCCACACGAACAAGGCGCCTAACGTGCCCGGGGGCCAGATGGACAGACCCATTGACATTAAAGGGCCTGGGTAGCATGTGTGGTGCTGCCCGGGCTGAAGAGCTTCCAGTCCGGGCCACATGAGGGAGATGGGCCGACCCTGGCAACCGGACCAGGTGCCTTGACAGCACCCCACAGGCCCAGTCTGGATGAGCCCAAATCAGAAACTACTCCTGGCCCACAGCTTTAAGGAGGCCCGCAAAGTGAAGAGTGGTGGAGGAAGTCCACCCTGCACTCTGCGGGCTGGCCGGTGAAGAAAGCCCTGGGCTGCTGGAGCAGCCAGATGAAGCGAGAAGCCCTGGACTGCTCCGTCACTGCGGCCCAGGTGAAGACAAGTGACGGGCCTCCCCTCTGCATCCCTTTGAAGCAGAGGGGCAGGGCCCGCAAGGAGTGTTATAGCGCAAAGGGAGCAGACGTAATAACGGCGGCAGGCCCATAGCAACGGGGACGCCACCGGAAGGCAATCCAGTGCAGTGGTGACGTGGGCGGCTTCCTAGACTATGGGGCTCCCCAGAAGATGCACAAGTGGCCATGGAGAGGTAGCAAACACTGGGTGGTTCACCAAGCTAAGAAGCCAACCTGAACCAGTTCACGGTGGTGATGTGGGCGGGCCCACAACGGGGCAGGGGACCGCCCATAGACATTTATGAGCAGGGGTCACGCAGTGAGTTCAGGGCCACCTAGAAGAAAGAAGCCGTGGGCCAGGCCTCAATTGCATCAGGGAAAGACTCTTCCAACCGCAGGCCTCAAAGCCATCAGGGGACTCCATCAAAGAGACAGACCCATAAAAGTACTGAAAAAGGGGTGAATGGCTGCAACAGTCACCCCTATCTCATATTATATATTATATGATTTTATGTCAGTGTTCGTAAATTCTGTGTGTATATTTCAGTGTATAGGGAAGGTTCTGTAGGGTAAAGTATGGGATAGGTGAATTAGGTTACATGTTAAGTATGCTATATGCATAGTATTTAAAAGGGATTTAGAGGGGTGCAAACACTGCTGTAATGTAGGGGATGGAAGTGGTGTTCGTCTTGAGGTGGCCAAGTGTGTATGCATAAGTGGGTGATACCAGGTATTAGGGAGGCGGTCTGTTGCATCAGTCCCAGCTTATGGGTCTCCTTCTAGCCCCTCCCAGGAAGGGTGGGCTGACAGAGCAGATCTCTATTTAGACGGAACTCAAGCCAGGGGACTTTAGGAAGGGAAGTTAGGAATCATAAGTATAAAGATGGAAGGAAAGTTCTACTGCAGTATCACACAAGAAAGCGTCCAAGTCCTTGGCTATGCACCAGCGGTAGAATTTCCTCCATCGGCAGCAGTAAACACATTTTAATGCTGGTCTACTAGCCAAAAGCAACCTCCATGACGTCTTCGGGGATATCCCAGTCCCTATACCTCAGCCTCTCAGTAATAATACATGGTGATTGAGGGTAAGGAGGCTCTGGTTGGGAATCTAATAGTTACTCACAATAGTGACTAACGTACTCTTAGTCCATAGACCCCTTTCCTCCATACTGCATGGGCGTCCCTCAGTAGGGACGGGAGATGGAACCGTTTTCACGAAAAAATCTTCTTCCCCTTTAAAATTAGAGGCGTGCGGGGGCGTGGCCCTCAGAGCATGCGCTCCCCTGACTCCGCCCACCGGTACCACTCCTCAGTCCCATTGACGCACCGACAATACTTAACATTGCCTAATGATACCAGTATTATTAGGGGGGAGGATGGTGGGATGTATGGAGAAAAGGGGACTATGGACTAAGAGTACATTAGGCACTACGGTGAGTAACTATTAATTACTCCTACTTCCCGTCCCCTTTCCTCCATACTGCATGGGCGATTATAACTGAATGTAGCCCTAGGGGCCCAGACGTGGGTCCCGTGCCTGCTGGGCCTAGAGACCCAAGCTACTCCCCACTGATGAGCCCCAACAAGGGCGAAACATGTTTGGGGATGCTTGTGGTCTCGTGCAGAAGGGATGTGACCTAGCAGTTCGGGCTGGACTGCCCCTGTTGGGGTGGGGCCAAGCCTGATTTGCATTTGGTCTTTCCCCTTCTGTAATGGCTTGGCAGGTGAAGAACGATGGTCTGGAGGGTTGCCCCGAGCAATGCCAGTGGATAAGATTCAGTCTAAACCTTCCAGCCATCACCTCTTTGTTTTTGTAGAGAGGAGACCCTCCTTAAGAAAACATTCCTTAGACCCGCCTGACCAAAAGCTGCGTCTGATTTAGAGCCGGCGTCCAAACAGTATTGCTTACAGAAAGCCAAAGGGGTGGTGCAGGTGGCCGCCCCGCTGATGACCTGCCACGGGACCTGCCGCTGGAAGGCAACAGCCATCGCCTTGGCTCTGACAGCGTGGGCGTGCATGTTAGCTAGAAGTGGCTTGTGCTGCACCTCGTAGACCTCCTTGATGGCCAAAACTATCCACCTTGCTATAGAGGCTTTGGATGCCTGCTAACACGGCTTTGACCCCCCGAAGGTGACAAACAGGGCGTCCGATTTGCAGAAGCCCTTGGTCCTGTCCAGATAGAAATTTAGAGCGTGTCTGACATCCAGACAGTGCAAGACCCTCTGAGCCTTGTCCTTAGGATCGGCAAAAAACCTAGGTGTAAGACTAGCTCCTCGTTTAGATGGAAAGCAGAGACTACCTTAGGTAGGAACGGTGGGTGCGTTCTCAGGACCACCTTATCCTTGTGAAAAGAAGTATACGGTTTTGATGCCCCCAGAGCCTGGATCTCGCTAACTCTGCGAGCAGAGGTGAGACCCACCAACAGAGCTGTCTTAATGGTGACCAGCCCGATGTCGGCAGATGCCATTGGCTCGAACGGTTTGTGCACCAAGGCGCCCAACACTAAATTGAGGTCCCACAAGGGGTGTGGTTTCTTAATGGGCAGTAAGAGCCTGGTGAGGCCTGACAAATGTCCCTTGACCACTGGGTTGGAAGAGGAGAAGACCTCCTCCTCCGAATTTCTGTATGCCCGAGTGAGCAAGGTGTGCAGAGAAGGAGAGCACATCATCCAAGGTGCACGTAAGGGGGTCGATCTCGTTAGAGTCCGCAGAGTGACAGAACCTAGTCCATTCACTCTTCTACGGGCTCCTAGTAGCCTTGCTCCTCGTACCCTGAATGATGTCTAGGTAAGCCTGTGACAGGCTCAGGTGCTCTAGCGTGACCTGCTCAGGAACCACGCTGCAAGGGCTAATTTCTGTGGAGCGGGGTGGATGACCCTGCCCCCCGCTGCACGAGAAGATGAGCTGGGCCCATCAGCAGATGAATGGATGGCCTGTTCGAGAGGCTGAGAAGCTCTGAGAACCACGGTCTCGCTGGCCACTAAAGAGCTATCAGAAAGATGCTGAGGTGACATTATTCCTTTATCTTGTGGACAAGGGGTGTGGGAGGAAAAGCATATGCTGTCATGCCGTTCCACTGTATCTGGAATGCTTCGCCAAGGGAGCCCGGGCCTTGCCTCTGCTAGGACACAAACTGCTGGCATTTCTTGTTTTCCCAGGAGGCAAAGAGATCCACCTGAGGATGCCCCCATCTGCTGAAGATCTCCATCAGCACCTGGTCGTTCAATTGCTCCTCGTATTTGTCTGCTCCCAGTCTGCTGAGTCTGTCCACTTGCAGGTTAGACTCCCAGGGAAGGTGGATGGCCGTCCGGTAGATGTTGTTCTCCAGGGCCCATTCCCACATGCCGATTGCTAGGCTGCACAGTGGAGGAGACCTGGTACCACCCTGATTGTTGACATAGTTCATGCTGATGGAGTGGTCTTTCTGGATGAGGACGACCTTGCACCAAATGATCGGAAGGAAAGCTCTGAGAGCTAGCCAGGTGGCTTTCAGCTCCAGCCAGTTGTTATGAGACTCTTGCAGGGTCCAGACTCCATGGACACTGTGGTTGTTTAAAGTTGTCCACCAGCCTTCCAGTGAGGAATCCGTAGTGATGGTGGCCTGCGGGGCCGGCTGCCGGAAAGTCTTGCCCATCCGCGGGTTGCAGTCCTTGGACCACCATGTGAGGTCCGGGTGGAGAGAAGGAGGAATGCTGACAAGCTCCACTTGGGGGCCCCGCTCCTGATTCCATGAGGCTGCGAAGTGCAGCTGTAATCTCCTCATCTTGAGTCTCGTGTGGGATACAGCCAGTAGGACCCCTGCCATGATAAGTGTTGGTACCACCAGGTCAAGGTCACTTCTTGGTTGAGGAAGTGAGTAGTGGCCCTCTTGATGGCCGTGATCTTGTCCTCTGAGGGAAGAATGCTCTCGGAGCATGTCTCCCATAGGCCCAGAAAGGTCAGGCTCTGCGTAGGCTGCAGATGAGACTTCTTGAGATTGAATGAAAATCCCAGTTCGTGGAGTGCGACCACAAGGGCGGAAGACGTGTGATTAACCGCCTCTGGAGATCTCGCCCTGACGAGCCAGTCTTCCAGGTACGGGTAGACGTGCTGGCCCTGAGCCCTGAGGAGGGCTGCCACTGCATTCATGAGCCTGGTAAATACTCTGGTGGCTGAATTGAGGTCAAAGGGTAGCACCATGTATTGGAAATGGCAGCCCATGATCCTGAATCGTAGAAAGGAGTGATGTGAGGTGTAGATAAGCGTCCTTCAGATCCAGGGAGCACATCCAGTCTCCCCTGCACAATGTCTCCGCAATGAGTGCTGGCGTAACCACCTTGAATTTCTGAAGAGGGAGGGAGAGGTTGAAGGTGGAGAGGTCCAACACAACTCTCAGGCCAGCCTGGTTCTTCTTTTGTATGGGGAAAATCCTGGCATAGAAGCCCAATCCTGGCTGGGAGGCTGGGACTTCTTCCACTGTCTGGCTCCCGACGAGCAACCAAATTTCTGCCAACAGAGTTGCTGTCCCAATCTGTGGGACTGGAGGGGAGGAGGGAGGAGAGGAAGGGATGGTAGGCGGTACCCCGTTGATACTACAGATAGGATCCTGGGGGCTGAACATTTCTGATGCCAAAACTGTGCGTGAAGGGAAAGTCTGCCCCCCACCAGGGAAACATGGACCCGCGGCGCGTCATGCCTTCTTTCCCTCCGAGGCTGTTGCGGGGGAGGGGGACTGAAAAAAGCCCTTGCTCCCCTTCTTTTGTTCTTGGCGCCAGTGCTGACTTGGAGAACGGTCAGGCTTTCTGGACCTCCGTTCATGGAAGCCCTGGAACCCGCCGAATGCCTGCTCCTTGTCGGAGCGTTGATGCGACTGGGTGTAGAAATGATATGATGTGATTGGTTATTTCTAATGCACTTAATACCCAGAGGTTTCTAAGCGCGGACCCGGGGCTCGAACCTGTGTTGCTCCATGTTGTTACGCTCACCTGTTATCCAGGGGGCGCCACACGATACTGGATGGAGGTCTAAGCGCTATCGGGGACCCCTCTATGCTTGGTTATGTGCCAGACGTTGGGTAGCGCCTTAGGTTTTTGTGTGTTGAACTCTCTGTCCTGCGTCTCTTTGCAGGGGCGCATGATTGGTGGGGGCATTCTGTGGACCTAGTTGCTTCACTGGTCAATGTGCCTTTATGTCGGGTCCAGACCGGCTGTGAGTCCGACTCTGCTTGCTGTCTTCCAGGTGGAGTTATAATGTCTTTTCCGTCTTTATTCTGTCTCTTTCTTTCCCTCCGTTTTCTCTGTCTTTTCAGCGTCTTGCTCCACTACGCTGTTCCCTAACAATGTCTCTTTTTGTTTTCACAGGGATGGTTGCGATCTCGTAGTTGCCGCGCCAATGGCGAAGACCACGGTGAGTTATTGATGCGCGTAGCGCTGCGCTGTTTATTGGTGTTAATTGCCAACCTGTGTTCTCTTCTCTTCTTTGTACAGGTTGCTTGATGTTCCGGAGTGATGAGAAATCGGAGCGCTGCTTGCCCAGGTAAGTGCTTTGTTAATGCTGTCCTTGTTTCTTTACCTTTGCAGGTTGTGGCGAACTCCGGAGATGGGCGAGGTTAAGCAAAGCGCAGGATGGATTGAAGGCCGGTTACTTCACAGGTAAGTGTTCTTGCTCGCTAATGCTGTTCTTGTTCTTCCAGGTTATTAATGGAATCCGGATCTAGGGCTTCAGGATCGGGTCACCGGAGAAGCAGATGAGCAGGAGCTGTACGCGGCGAACGTTACGCTGCAGGAGTGCAGAATGACGCGAAGCATGTTCTGCTGTTTGGGTGTGGTTTAAATAGCCCAGGTAAAGTTGTTCCATACCAAGTAGTTCCAGGCCCAGCCAGACCCAAAACACTAGACAGCATGGCTTGGTTCTAAAGAACTGAGCTGTGTAATAGGCCTCCATGTTGGATTATGGTCCAAAACTGGTATTGCTTTATTCCTGATAATGAGCCTGGCGCCATAGGCGCCAGGACTGACTCCATGTATGTTTCTGATGGAGTTTTAAGGCCCTTGGGGCCAGTGTGAAGGGCTTTAGCCCAACTGCTGCCAGGGGGCTGTTATACCTGAGAGGGTCAGGGGCATGGATCGTGACAATGTCTTCTTGCTTCCAAGGCAAGCACGTTGCCCCTGAGCTTTCCCCTCCCAAGACTTGGGCCTGTCCTTTGTAAAGATAAAGACTTCGCAGTTTGCAAACTGTTTTTCTTTTCATCTACCTCCTCATCAGTGGTGGAGTGAAAAAGGTCACCACCCTCGAATGGAAGGTCCAATATGCATTCCTGGACATCTGGGCTGAATTTAGTAGCCCGAAGTAAGGCAGTCCTTTTCATGTCCGTGGCGATGCATATGGCCCGGCCAGAGGTGTCAATGTGGCCCACAGTGGACTCCATGATGTCTTGTGCCACCAGTTTAGCCTCCACCAGCCCCGTCTTGAAACGTGACTGGCTCTGCACTGGAAGTTACGGAAGAAAGTCGGCTATTTCCTGCCAAAGCCTCTCGTTAACGGCTGAGAGCATGGTATCTGCATTGGATTGACGAAGGTGCAGCGTGGCGTTGGAATAAAGCTTCTTTCCGTAAGCCTCCAAGATCTTCTCCTCCTTGCCGGATGTAGGGAAGAGCCCCTCGCAGGCTGGACACCTGCTGAAGCCTGCTGAAGTCGACATGCGCCGGGGAGGCGCGTGCCACCAGAGGACCGAGTACCTGATTGATAAAAGAAGACAAAAAGACAGAAGAAAGTATCCGGGGAAGAGCGTGTGGTATTACATGGCCGAAGCCAAACCCAGGAGCGCTGGTGAAATCGACCCGTTCCCATTGACGCGGAAAAGAGGACTGGGGAGTGGTGCCGGGGGAAGAAGGTTTTTTCTGGTGAAAAAAGTTCTGTCTCCCGACCCTAGTGAGGGACGCCCATGCAGTATGGAGGAAAGCGGAGAGGACTTAAGAGTACGGTGGGAATACATTTAGAAATGGAAAGCTCCAGCCCACCACAAGGAACAAGTTACTTACCTGTAACTGTTGTTCTCCAGCATGGGTCTGGCATGGATTGACATGCAAACTCTCCCGCCTACCCCTCTGCGGCTCTTCACTTGGTCATACTGCCACTTCACGTGCTACCAAATCTGAAGATGGCTGCCAGAGGCGGGGCTTAGGTAGAGGGCAGTCATTGGATTCACATGCTCATGAATAAAGAATACATAGCAGTACACACATGCACAACCACGGGAGGTGGCAAAGGCTCAACATTAAGCATTACATCAAACTCAACATTAAGCAATTCTTACCTCCTCAACAGGCTCACCTTAGGCGAACAGATTTGCGCAGCACTGTTTGGCCGACCCTGGACTCCTCCCTGGAATCCCGATCGACGCAGTAGAATTTCGTGAAGGTGTGCGTCGACCTCCACGTAGCAGCCCTGCAGATGTCCAGCAAGGGCACACCAGATAGGAACGCTGTGGTAGCTGCGATCGCTCTGGTGGAATGGGCTCTCGGACGGCCATGCAGCGGTCGGTTTGCCAACCGATGACAGTACATGATACAGCCGGAGAGCCATCTGCAAATGGATGCCTTTGAGAGAGCCTTCCCCTGATTGACAGGTCCAAAGTTCACAAAAAGTTGTGACGTCTTCCGAAAACACTTTGTGCGGTCCACGTAAAACTTCAGCGCTCTAGCCACATCCAGCGAGTGCAAAGTCCTTTCGGCCGGCGACGAAGGCGACGGGAAGAAAACAGGCAACATCAAGGGTTCGTTGAGGTGGAAGTCTGACGGCACCTTGGGCATGAAGGAGGGGTGCGTCCTGAGCACTACCCTTGTGTCGTGAAAAGTCAAGTACGGGGGCTTGCAGGAAAGGGCCTGGATCTCTCCCACTCTTCGTGCGGAGGTGATGGCCACAAGAAGCGCTGTTTTCGACGACAAGAACTTCAACAGAGCCGAGTGCAGAGGCTCGAACGGAGGTCCCATGAGCTTGGTCAGCACCACGTTGAGCTCCCACGCCGGGGCCGGAGCCTTCACCGGCGGGAACGATCTGAACAGTCCCTTCATGAATTCTTTCACCAGACGATGAGACCACAAAGACGTCTGCCCCGTGGTTCTGGTGTATCGGGAGATCGCAGCAAGATGAATCTTGATGGACGCGTGCGCCAGTCCAGCCTTGGCCAGCGTCAGAAGGTATGGCAGTACCTGGGGAGCCGTAATCCGTAGCAGGTTAGTCTTCTATGCGTGGCACCAGACAGAGAACCTCTTCCATTTGTGTCCATAGCATTTAAGAGTTGAGGACCACCTGGCCTTTGCAAGAACCTCTCTGCAGTCGGCCGGTATGTCGTATCCTCCAAACTCTAACGCTGCAGGAGCCAGGCCTGCAAGTTCAGCGACTTCGGGTCGTGATGGAGGATGGCGCCTCCTTCCCTGGAGAGAAGATCCGCGTCCACTGGCAGCTTGATTGACGGGGACGCTGACAAGTCCAGAAGGTCCGGGAACCATATCTGCCTCGGCCACGCAGGTGCGACGAGGATCATCCTGCACCGTGACCTCTTGAGCTGGTTGATGAGCCGGATCAGCAATGGCAATGGAGGGAACGCGTATAGAAAGAGGCCCTCCCAGGGGAACGAGAAAGCATCGCCCATGCTCCTCGGCTGGAGAAACCTGCTGGCGAACCTCCGGCACTTGGAGTTCGTCGCCGTCGCAAAAAGATCGATCTGGGGTGTGCCCCACCGTCGGAAGAGGCGTTGCACTAGATCCTGTCGTAGTTCCCACTCGTGGCACGAGCGCAGCTCTCTGCTGAGCGAGTCGGCGATGGTGTTTTTTATCCCTGCCAGATGAAACGGCACCAGAAACATCCCTTGGGCGACGGCCCAATGCCACAGATCCTGCGCCTCCTTGGGCAGGGCTGGGGATCTGGTACCGCCCTGCTTCCTGATGTAGAACATGGTGGTGATGTTGTCGGTGAAGATCCTCACCACCTTGCCCTTGAGGGACGGAAGAAAGGACCTGAGGGCCCAAAACACTGCACAGAGCTCCAGGACGTTGATATGGAGGGACTTCTCCGTCGGAAGCCAAAGGCCTCTCGCGTGCAGATTTTCGGTGTGCGCTCCCCACCCTTCCAGGGAGGCATCCGTGGTCACTGTCTCCTGGTGGCCGGGGGTCTGGAAGTCCATGCCCGCCGTCAGATGCGCGCGGGTGCCCCACCACCGGATCGCTCGTCGGAAACTCTCGTCGAGTGTGATCCTCTCCTCGAAGCTGCCCGTCGTCTGGATCCAGCGCGCGTCCAGGAACTCCTGCAATGGGCGCCTCCGGAGGCTGCACAGGCGGATGAGATAAATGCAAGAAGACATCATTCCGAGGAGGGACTTGATGGACCTCACCCTGGCCGCGTCCGCAACCAGCATCCGCTGCACCTTGCCCAAGATGGACCTCGTCCTTTCCTCCGACGGAGAGGCCAGAAGCGACACTGTGTCGAGCTTCGCTCCCAGAAACAGTGCGTCTTGCGCGGGCACCAGGTGGGACTTGGCGTAGTTTATGGAGAATCCCAGGTCCGTGAGTAGTTGGACGGTCCTTGCCGTGAGCTCCACGGCGAGCTCCTTCATCTTTGCTCGGATGAGCCAGTCGTCCAGGTAGGGGTAGACGTGGATCCCCTCTCGGCGCAGCTGCGCCGCCACCGGTGCGAGGCACTTGGTGAACACCCTGGGTGCCGACCTCAATCCGAAGGGAAGGGCTCTGAACTGGTAGTGACGCCCTTGGACCACGAACCTGAGAAACTTTCGGTGTCCCTTTAGGATGGGAATATGGAAGTTGGCATCCTCCAAATCTAACGACGACAGGAAATCGCCCTCAGGACGTGTTGGAGGGTGGCCATCCGGAACTTCTGTGCCTTGATTAATTTGTTCAGTCGTCGTAGGTCCAGGATGGGACGCCATCCTCCCGTCTTCTTCTTCACGAGGAAGTATCTTGAGTAAACTCCGGAGCCCCAAAGCCTCTTTGGGACGAGCTCGATGGCGCCCTTCTTGAGCATCGCCTTTACCTCCAAGAGAAGTTGAGGGACGTGATGTTCTTTCCTGGCCACAGGGGGGACGCGCGGGCACCTCTTTAGAAACTCGAGCGCGTGACCCTGAGCTAGGGCGTCCAGCACCCAACGGTCGGTGGAGGTGGACTCCCACACGCTGACGAAGCTCGCCAGCCGGCCTCCCACTGGGGTGCTTCGGTGGGGCCCGACCCCACGGCCGGTTCAGTCCTGCTTCGACGAGGCTTTGCCGCCTTGTCCTCCTTGGCGATGACGGCGGGGTCCGCCTGACTTGCCTCGTCCCCTGTAAGCTTCCTGTGACGACGAACGGGCCGCTTGACGGTAGGTGGAAAATCTGCCGCTGGAACCTTTGGAGGCACCCTGTTTGCCTCCGTCGCTCCGAAAGGGCGGCCGCCGTTGCTGGAGAACCCCAAGAGCCCGGGCCGTCTCTGTGTCCGCCTTGATGGCTTGAAGGGAATTGTCCACTGTTTTCCCAAACAGGTTGTTTCCGTTGAACGGCATGTCCAAGACTCTGGTCTGCACGTCCTGACGGAAGTCAGTAGCCTTGAGCCATCCATGCCGCCTAAGGCACACGCCGTTGCCCAACTGGCGAAATCCAGTGTCAGCGATGTCCGTCGCAATCGTAATGGCGTGGTCTGACGCCACCTCTCCTTCCTGCAAGATCTCTAGGGCTTCCGCCCTCTTGTCGTCTGGTAGGAAGTCCAGCAGGGGGGCCAGTTTGTACCACAACTCCCTGTCGTAGCGGGCTACGATAGCCAAGGCGTTGGCCGCCTTAATCGTCGTCGCTGCCGACGAGATGACTCTGTGTCCCATCGTGTCTAATTTCTTTCCCTCGCCGTCCGCGGGGGAGGTTGACGTAGAGGCCGCCCCCCCCCGCTTATTTCCTGGCCACCGCGGAGACGACCGAGTCCGGGGTCGGCTGTGCCCGAAGGCACAAGGGGGCCGCGTCCGGGACCCGGTACTTCTTCTCGTACCAATCCCTTCTAGCCGGCGTCCGACAGGATGGCCTTCTTCCACGCCAGAGCCGTGGCCTAAGACTTCGACCAGCTCCTCCTCAGAGGTTGAGGCCGAGTCCACGACGACCTCCTGCCCCCCCTTTTTCTTCTCCGTCAGAGGTTTCACAGGGGTCCTGTCGATGGGCATGAAAGAGGACTCCCTCTGCGGTGGCAGGGCGATTCTGGGCCCCGGGGTCGCCACCACTGGTGTAGCCTCCACAGGCTGAGCCAGGGCCGCCGCGACTGTCTCGATAGAGGCCTTGGCTGGATGGATCAAGGCTTTCACCACCTTAGGTGCGCTCACCGCCTTCTCCTTGGGGGGAGGGTCACCACCTCGCCGCTCCCCCTCTGATGGGGCGTTAGGGCACAACCGGGGTCTCTCCAGGAGTTTCGCCGGGTGCTCGGCCTTCCTCTTACCCGAGCCAGAGCGTTGGCTCATGGTTGATGGCACCGGGGAGGTTGCGCCCTGCCTGGCGCCCGTAGAGCCCGACCGTTCGGCGCTCCCGGTGCCAGCGGACTCGCGGTGCTTGGCCTTCTGTTGGACCCCCGTCGCCGGGGCGCCCTTAAAGGTCTTAGAAGACCGCTCGGACTTCTTCTCGCCTGACGGGCTCTTTCCTTCCAGCCAGTTGGCGAGACGTTGATAGCGGTCCTTCATGGTCCGCTCCGACATATTTCCGCAAAACGCACAGTCCTTCTCCACGTGCGTCTTGTCCTCATGTAGGCAGTAAAGGCAAAGGGAGTGTTCGTCCTCCTTAAAGACATTCTGAAGCTGGCATCCAGGGCAGACCCTGAACAGCTTTCCGGGCGTCGAGCTTCCCTTCTCCTGGGCCATGTCCGAGATGGGCCTGAGAAACTTCTGGAGTCCTCCAAAAGCGTGGCTCAACGAAATCTTCACCCTTGAGGGGCGTAGACGAATCCGACACGGGTCCCCAGATGAAGAAACGGTGGAGCTTGAGGCTCTTTTGACCGAAAAAGAGAAATTTTTCTGAGAAAAAAACTTGAAAAATAGCACTAACGCTCGAGAGCAATAGCACGAGGATCCCAACACTTGAACGTGCGGTAAAAATCTGAAGATGGCTGCCAGAGGCGGGGGTTAGGTAGAGGGCAGTCATTGGCTGTGGTCAGTATGACGCAGAGATCAGTGATTGGTTACTACTACGAAAGACAGATCAGAAACGAAACTGATACTGATTTTTTCTTTACCGAGGATTCCCAGCCTGACGACGGGGAATATTCATGAGCATGTGAATCCATGCCAGACCCCATGCTGGAGAAATGCATTACCCAGTCCTACTCTCAGAGGACATTCCCTGAAGCATAACAGCTTGCACTTCCTGCTGGAAAAAGGTGTGAACAGATCCACCCAAAGGGTTCCGCAGAGGGCGAGGATCTCTGCAAGGACTTCCTGGCACAGCTCCCATTTGTGGGAGGCCACGCCCTGCCTGCCCAGAGAATACACCATCAGATTTCCTTCCTGGTCAGATGGACTGCTGATAAGCAGATCTCCAAAAGCTGGAGCTGCATCCCCTCCCAGTACAGCGGTAGTAACCCCACTCCTCTTCTCTTGTTGAGGTAGTGCATGGCCATTGTTTTTTCCCCCAGGATCATAACAGGTTTTTGCTGTATTGAAGGCAATCAGTGCCAGCCTGACCGCCCTCAGCTCCAAAAGGTTTATGTGGAGTTCCATCTCTGCCGGGGACTAAAAACTGCACAAAGTCAGGTCATTCAGGTTTGTGGACCAGCCCTTCAGGGAAGCCACAGTTGCCATAGTTGCCTCAAGCCACAGTTGCCAAAAGAGTTTTCCGACCATCAAGTTCTGTCTGTGGATCCACCAGAAGATATCCTACCAGGCTCGGATCTGGACCTGAAGAAGGTCCTTCATGCTGTCTGAGAACTGTGAACACATCTGAGGATCCACTGCAGTGACATCATTCTCAGTTGAGCTTCCAGCAAAAGACAAATGCAGGATGCTATGGGACTCAGCAACCATAGAAAGTGCAGGCTGGCACGAGCTAGGAGCCCTGGAACTTAGTTAACATGTGCTGGATGTGCAAAGGCCTGTCCTCGGCTGGAGAAGCCTTTCCAGAAGAAGAGTCCAGGACTGCTCAGCTGGACTGGAGCGTTTGTGAGGTTGTCATTTGAGAATTCTTTAAGTTGAAGGTAAAGCACAATTTGTGCAGAAATTGGTAAATGTGGTTGAAATGCTTTTAAGCCTGCTCCAGGAAACAGGCTCTGATCAGCCAGTCCTCTATGTAGGGGAAGCCTTGAATCCCTCCCACCCCCCTTTTGTATACTGGCTGCCATCAGCGATAGCAACTTGGCGAAGACCATCGGTACAGAGGTGAGTCCTAAGTGCAAGACCCATTACCTATAGTGCTAACTTCAGGTAGTTTCTGTGCTTTGATGGATGGGCACCTAAAAGTAAGCATTCTGTAGGTCGAGTGATACCTACACATCCTTGCACTCTATGGCCTGAAGGATCTACAAAAGTGTCACTATCTTGAACTTGTCTTTCCAGAGGAACTTGTTCAAGTGCCTCGGGTCCTAGATTGGTTGCAGTCCCCCATCCTTCTTTGGCACCAGGAAGTATCAACCCATGTCGCTCTACACACGTGGCACAGATTATTGTTGGCCTTCTCTGGCAGATACACTATCACTTGCTGGAGTAGTGTCTCTGAGTCCCGGTGGGTCCGGTGAGGAGGGGTAAGACGACAATAGAGGGCAGGTTGAAGGAAGCTTTTACAAAGGAAGGCAGTACCCTTGGGTGACCACATGTTTTACCAATGCATCTTTAGTAATACTGCACTGTTCCGCAGAATGTTGTCTCACATATCCCCCGACCAGAGTAGCCTGTGAGAATTCCTGAAGGCAGTTTTGGTGCCGCTGCTGTTTCACCTCACGGGACTGGAGAGTACATAGCTTGCACGGTTTTATCACTTCTACCTTTTGCAAGTCTTCCCAGATGCTCCTCCTCTTTGGCAAAAGGTGCCTTAGTAACTGAAAGGCCTGCCCCTCGAACTCTGTGATGCAGATTTGGTTGCCTGCTGTCTGATTGCAGCTCCTAAGCAATTTGCTGCTGCCTTAGAGGCTACCATCAGCCTTGGGTACTAAAACATTAAACCTGGCAAAGGGCACGTCCAACAAATTTCACTGGACATGCACCAAATCGCCCGCAGGCCTCACGACGCACATAAAAACAGAACAGACAATGAGTGACATACAGTTCGAAATCAGACTTCCTGAGTTAGGAGAACCGTGGCATCACATAGCTCATGCCCATCGTCCTACCCACACATTCAGAAGTGTCCAGCCCAGATTGGAGGGCTTGGCATATTGCCTCCTTCCCATCTGTAATATTGGCCAGAAAACCATGCCTCATTTCCCTTTAAGGGATGTGTTCTCCTGCCTCTTCCACCACGCCCCACAAAGCATGAGTGTATTTTGCCAGGGCGCATGACTCACTGATGGCCTTTAGGGCCATGGTTCCTGAAGCAAGAATCTTTTTAAAGAGGGCATATTCCTTGTCCAGGGCAAGAAATGGTGTGGCTACTTGATTACTAGTATTTCGGTCTAGGATGCGTCGACAAGAAGTCAAGGTCTGTAGATCTGTATGGATCTTTAAGAGCTGCGTGAAATAGATGGAGTAGCTCTTTTGGAGGAGCCATCATCCAAAATCTCTGCACAGTCATACTCTGTGGCATCCTTCACTGGGGGACCCCAGGGCTTCCAAGACCCCACTCATAACTGCCCTGTAGGAGGCATTAGTGTGAGCATAGGAACTTTAAAGTGAAAATTCTATCTCAGGAGAGGTGTCAAGTTCACTAGCATCTGAAGGTTCAATGCCAGCCCTGCCATTTTGCGTTCCTCTAAGAAAAATTCTTCTTAAGTTCTTAGTTGGCTCAAAGCCAAAGGGTATTTGATCGCCTTCATCACTTTGGGACATATCTCAATGTTGAAACTGGCTTGGCAATCAAGGTACCCTTTGAAAGGGGTGGGGTGCTGTATTGAAAAATTCTGAACAAGTAGCAGTGGTGGATGATGTTGCCGGCATTTCTAATTTCTTTGATGTCAACTTCAAGCTTGGGCTTTTTGGCGTGCGGGATGAGTCTTTCCCGGAGTTCATGCCGGCTTTGACAGGTGCAGTGGGATCAGTTTTCTTTTTTGGCTCTGAGGTGGATACCGAGGGAGTTGTCTTGCTACAGACTTCCATCATTTTTTGACGGAACTCCTCCCATATTTCTGCCTAAGCAGATTTATATGCGACTCTTACCGGTATATCTGGCTTTTTTATTCCAGATGATTGATGTGAATCTTTCAGAGAGTGGGACCCCTTTGTGTGTGTTTTGCTTTTTCTTGGTCTGGGGACCTTTGGGTCGGTTGGGAGAGTTTCTCCTTCAAGGTAGCCATACAGGGTGACTTGGATGAGGATCGGCTGAGAGGCAGCTTTGATTATCTTTCTTTTAATGCATTCGGTGTCATAGACAAGAATGAACAGAAATCGGTTACTTCGTGACCCGAGCTGAGACGCCATGGGCAAAATCTGTGGAGACGGAAAAGCAACATTTTGGCATCAGAGTTCTTGCATCACTTGACGCTGGAAGGATTCGGGGGTTGACATTCTTTTGAGGAAAGTTGATTTTGTCAAGTAATTGAGAATTTTTCTGAGGTGCAAGAATATTCAGATAAATGTGCTGAGCATGCAGAAGAAAGGAAATAACGCTTAGGGGCATGGTGCAGCCTACGTATACCAATGCCAATGCCATGTTTGGCCGTGATGGTGAAGAGTGCAGAGGACCCTTGATGCCGATGCTGCACTGTTTCTGCCTGGTGGCAAACATTTTCAAAATCTGCTGCTGCCGAAATATATTGTGAACGGAGGATGGATAGCACAGGGGCGACGTGCTAGTCTTGGAAGCAAGAACACGCAGAGCAACAGAGGTTTGAATCCCGGATCTGCGCTTAGAAACCAAAGTCCTGCATTAAGCGTGTTATAAAAAAAAATACAATAAAATACAATACAATACAATATACCCAAGATGGAGGGTACAATACATTAGAATTGCGTTGGTGTAATTTTGCACTGCTTACAATAGCTACGAAAGGCATGTTTTGTCCAAATGGGCTCACCCTTTGGTTGGTTCTACCTTCTTATAGTGCTTGGGCTCTTAACATAGGGGGAATAGCTCTGCTGCTCAAAGGTTCAGCAGCTAAGGTACAATGTATGCAATTTAGAGGGATAGTTCTGTTGTCGAAAGTCTGACTTTGTATGGTGCAGTATATGAAATTCTGTGGGATAGTTAGGGCCAGGTTTGGTGTGGCATGGCATGTGTGATAGCATGGGGGATAGCTCTGCTGCCTAAAGCATGACCATGTATGGTGCAGGAAGTGAGATTCAGTCGGATAGTTTTGCTGTCTACAGTCTGACTATGTACATTGCAGGACATCTGACTTAGGGAGCTACTCTGCTGTCTATGGCCTTACAACATAAGATGCAGTTATGAAATTTAGGTACAGCTCTTATGGTAAGAACATGTCCATGACAGTGCAGCATGTGATGCAAGGAAATGTAACTGGCCTTGTATAGAACACTGCTGCCACTTTTGGGGACCTTGCTGCCCATGACTCAGTATGACGTCTATAGGTGTACGTTTCTGTGTGCCAATCTACGGACAATGGCTTTCACAGAGAATGCCTGCTAGAATGTTATCCACAGGGAAGAGCCTACGATCTGATAGTCTACAGTGCGTTTGGCCTGGTTAGCATCTGATCTTGAAGAGTGTGATGTGGCTGAAGAGGAGAGCTTAGTTGTGGCTCCGTTAGTGTTGATGTCCTAATGGTTAGGCCTGTGATGACCGCTTGTGAGGGGAGTTGTGTGCTTAGTGTAAGGTGATAGGCGATCTTAGAGTAGAGACAGTCTGGTGAACAGAGGAGTTGTACCTACAGGGAAACTGATACTGCAACACTGCACTCCTACCACTGACCTCTTGCAGACAGCTCAAAGGTCGTATTTTGCTAGATTGTATTGCCACTGTCAAGCTCAGTATCTATCTCAATATCTCCCTACATCTGCAGCAAAACAAAACATCTGTGTTTGGGTAGATGCGGGTTGGGCAGTCTACTTCACTCGCTTACCACAGGCTACAAGCTAAGGGTTATGGGAGGCAAGATCTTTAGATTCAGAGAAAAGGCTGCTGTGTGAATCTGGTTGCTATTGTCCAAGCAACAGAAACAACATTACATTTTTTATTTGGCATTTAACTGGCAATGTAATATGTCTGCAAATTTTCGAAAAATGACCACTTTATGAAGTTGGAACATAGTTTGGGGTAGATGTATACAGAGTGAGGAAACCATTTCACTTAATTTTCTGGCTGAAGTGATAGTTGCAATCATTGATTAGGGACTACATCAATCAAAACACCTACAGCGAAGCAGCATTGGCAAATTAAGAACACAATAGGTTGTGCATTGTTTACTGATATAAATATGAGAGCTGTGATGGCAGTAAGCTTTTTCTTAAAAGCTTTGGCTGTCAAAACAACAATGCTAACACTATTGGAAAAAGGTTCCTCATCGCGCTTCACCATCAGGGACAGACATAACATTGGCATAGTATAGCAAGTCTGTATCGCGCCCTGTGACCTCAGTACCTTCTTTTTACATGCTAGGCATACTTATCGAAATATATTATCACCTCAGAAACATTCTGAAGTACTAGACAAAATCGACAGATCCTGTTGGGGTCAGAGACAGACATCTGTCTTCCGCAATCCTCAGAGGGCTTGAAGACCAATATTTTACCAGATTTAGGCATGACACTGTAGTAAGTGCTAAAGATGTGTGGTGTTATCGAAGCCTGCAAGGTGCGTGGAAAAAAAGGAACCACGGTCATGGGGTGCAGCAGCTCCGTAGATACTTGCCACAACTTCACATCGGCAGTGTGCTTAGAGGTGTCGAGATAAACAGACAGCCCCCTGGTGCCAAAAAATGTGTCCAAAGGCAACTTCCACTGGACGTAGAAAAACATAGATGAGAAATCCGTGGGAGGAAGGAATCCATTAGAAAGGTAGATCAATTATCGTACTGGGCCTTTTGTCATTCAGATCGGGCAAGTGGCAATGCAAAGAGCAGGGGGGGGCGAGCAGGTGGAATTGCCAGTGAGAGGAAACGGGGAAGTGTAGTCAGGGCAGCAATGCTCTGAGTGTGTACAGCCAGGGCAGCGCGGCTCTGGGTAGGGCAGGCAGTGCAGGGGAGACTGATCATGGAGGAGCCTGGTACGCAGTGAGACTCTGAGGGTAGCCAAGCAACCAATCAGCGCAGCAGATAGGTAGGTCAGCAGGGGATGGAGAGAAAGCAGAGGAGAAAAGGAAGGTCTTGGGCTGCTTCCGGAACTTAAGGTGGTCGGATCAAGTTTGAGAGGTGCAGGGAGGCCATTACAGAGGGAGGCACCTGCAGAGGAGAGAGATCTACACCCCTGCCCCCCACCTTCGGAATCGTCTGACCCTCTGAGAGTTAGAGGATGCTGAGCAAAGGGCTCGGAAAGGAAGAGGGAGCTGGATGTAGTGGATTTGTGCTTTATGCTTTTTGGCATGAAACATTATGAAAGTGGGGGTTTAATTAGCAGATCTCACTTTCAGAAACAGATTTCCCCATATCACGTATTATTAACAATCAAACAAGATCAAGCTTCCCGCCCTCACAGTAACTGTCGGTCACAAGCAGATTCAATATTGCTCCTCTTAGCCCAGTTTGAATGCCAGGTCAGTGGGTGGGACTACAAAAACAAAATCCCTTTCTAATTTAAACTTCTGTCCCATGAGTGACGGTTAATTTCTGGCTGTATTATTGGAGACTTGGCTCATTGCCAGTGACCATGGCTTAGGTTCTTTGGTCTTTGGAGGGCTTAATTCCAGAATTGGCAGGTAATAGTGATACCAAACGTCTAAGTCAGTGCAGTGGGGAGTCAAACAGAAATGAGTGTACTTTTGAACAGTGATGTGTGGTATCCCGCTTACCTGCATATCATGTGCACTGTTACTTGCTGTCCAATGGGTAACAATTTGTGGCAAAGGGTAATAGGTTAGTCGACTGTTTGCGAATTTGAAGAATGTTCAGACTTCTTTGCTATCAATCGTAACTAGGCGTTTCGTCTGTTAACAGAGCTGCATCAGATGGCCGAGGACCAAGGGGCACAGAAAGCCTTCTTGGCACTGGAGAGCTTGGTCTTCTTGGAAGAGTTTCATCATTTCATACAGGTATTTAGGATTGTGAAACAATATCAAAAACGAAGCCTGTGGACACTTCTTCTGAGTCTCTGAGCGACCACTGGGGCGCAGAACAACAGTTCTATTTACTATACTGCAGAAAGGCCACATCGTCTTAGGAGGATAGCTCAGGGGCAATGTGCTCGCCTTGGAAGTAAGACGACATGGAGCAACACAGGTTCGATCCCCGGGTCCGCGCTTAGAAACCTCTGGGTATTAAGCGCGTTATAAATAATCTATCATATCATATCCAGTAAAGTTACCTTTCCATTCAAGCAACATATTTTCAACATGCAAACACCACAGAACGCACCAGATTGGCACTCCGACATTGTGAGGTGCTGAGTTTTTAGCAAGCATGTCCCCGGGTCCATGCTGTGTGTTTCCCATTAGCCCACTTGCACACTTTTAAATACACTTCTCGAGCACTGCAAAAATAAAATAACAAGCAACGCCCAGGGGTAACGCAGTAGCAGTTTATTTGGCAATGTGCTGTACTCAAGGGAAACGTCTGTACATCAGAAGCTTTAGAGTAATACGTTTTTCCTAGAACGAAGCTCACAGAGAAATCAATGCAATGAAGGTGGAATCAGAAGCCCTGAGACTCGCACATCACGGATGATCGCAGTGGAGCTTTGGAAGACAGGCTCAAACATATCACACAGCCACACCTGTGCATGGGTCCAAGCGACACGGGATCATCACCACAAGGCAACTTGCCACGTTTTTCTGGCACATCTGGCTTTCTCTTGGCCCGGACAAGGCACTCCCTCACCACATTTGCTTTATACAATGAGCACAAAATATTACACAACAATCAACTTAGATTCAAGGCAACGTTTGTCTGCAAGCCATATTTACAAATAAGAGAAGCGTCCACTCCAACAATGGCTCAGCTACTGCAAGGTGGGGATTTTCTTTTTTCATTGTTCACCAGATGTGGTTTACACTGTTGGGGAACCCCAGCTCATATGACTGCTGTTACATTCCTGCTGACGCTACCTCCACTACCATCCCCGGTAACAATGACATCTAGGGGTGTCGCAGTGAAAGCCATAAGGCACTCTTCCTCTAGGGGGGTCTGGTACAGTCCAAACAAGGTATGAGGGTTTGACTAGGAGACAGTGAGGACACTGTTGTTTGAAGGCCCTATTCTGTGGCTCGCGCACTTGTTCCCATCTGGCTGCATCGATATAGGAGCCTGGTGCAAAATAAGACCTCTGAGCTCATCGAGAACTGGCTTCACCTCAAACGTGTGCCATCTTGCGGCACCTCGCGCCTCCTTGCCTGCAGAAGACAATCACATGTGTTGAGTGGAAGCCACTGGAGCAGCTCCCGCCTAAGCTGTACAGTGTCTCCGCCCAGGTCACCTTTCCAGAGAGCGAAGAAGGACAACTGTACCTTTATTTACCAGCTGAGATCTAAAATGAGCTGCCGATAAATCACTTAGTGCCAGACCACCTTGCCACCAGCCATAAGGATGCCTTCTTTTCAAGTCCCAAAACAACAGACTTAAAAGGACTCAGGTGTGTCAGCAGTGGGCCTTAGTCCGTCTGATTGGAAGCAAGAACCGAGGCCCGAACGAAAAAATACCCTGCTCTGGATGCAATTGGGTGACAGCAACAATGCACTGCTGACATCCAATCAGCCTTTCCACCCGCCTCTAGAGTAACAATGTCAAATGTTTGGCTGGAGTGTTAGAGCACCCATGTGTTTTTCTCCACTTCTGGTACACAAAAAGGAAAATCCAGAGACATACACAAATGCAACAAGCAGGGGTGTGTGGTGGCACATAGGCTTGAACCACAACGCAGCCAGCATGGTGAATGCCTCCCCATGTAATGGCAATACAGACTGTTCAAGAAACTATCCGGACGAAAACAGTCTACAGATATGTAGTACAAAACACATAGTTTTTACACCAAGAGTTACAAATTAGTGCACTAAAATATCAAATATAAAAACTTTAAATTTATAGTATCTCAAATGGCTCTATTTACACGTTAGTTCTTGCAATTAATTAAAAAAAATCGTACAGCAGTTTGATGAGTCTAGCACTTAGAAACCAAAAATTTAAAAAAATGTAATCTCGCTTTGAAATCATACCGAGCCGTAAAAAGCTGGGACTGACGAATGTGGTTTCCTCCTGTGACATCAGCCATTTCCGATCCTATCAAGTGTTGTGACCCTGTCACTACTTTCAATGAGATTTATTTTTGTGATACATGGCCTGATTACAAAAGCATTTTACAATGGTGCAATCCCATTGACAAACACTTTGTAAATCAGGCCCATTGTATTTAGAGTCTTTCAAGGTTAAACGACCTTCAGGCATAAATGCCAAGTTTATTTTTAATTCTTTCACTATAGAATAATGATTCCTATAAAACTGCATTCATAATCCAGGCTGCTTGACCTTCTCCATAGGAAGCTTGGGAGTACATGATGCGCTGCAGTATCCAAAGCGTATTTTCACAAAGGCAGCGTCCATACTGCCATCACCGAGTACTGCTTGCTGCTGGCACGGTTTTAGACCCCCAGAAGGACTTCACGAAACGTTACTGTTGTATTGTCACTGGCCAGGAGTGCTTGCTACTAGAATGTTGATGCTACTCCTTCTGTCTGTCTTGTAAACTACCTATCCCTGTTACTGTTCTGTTAGATTTACGACTGTACATATGCAAGAGTAACTGGTTCATGTACATTTGTACCTACGTATAATAAAGCTTCACCTGGAATAATCCTAGGGCTCCAAAGCTGGTCTGTGTTTGAGTGCTGAGCCCAACTTCAAGAACAACATGGAGAATTCATAACAGTTACTCCCAAGTGAACGCAGATAACACGCTCGAGTCCCCGGAAGCTGCTCCCCCGCCACTACTTATTGTGTACTTGACTCATGGTGCACTGTATCCAAGTCTGCAAGGTTGCTCACCAAAGCGGGCACCAAAAGAGACTCACTCCTCTCCACAGTTATGTCTGGAATTCATCATTCATGTGTGTTACCGAGATCTCACACAGTGCCAGTGATGGGCTGCACCAGGGCAGTAACAAATGCCAAGGGTTGTGTACAACATGGGATGCTGGCCAGTCCCTGCTGGCCAACGTGTGCCAAGCTCTGTCTTTTAAGATGGCAAGTTACTTGGAAAATTACAAAAAATTTGGCATTATATTTAATCACCCTGTTTTCTAATCAAATTTACTTTTAGCCTAGGGAAGGGACACCATATTAAGAGCCACTTGTTTTACAGCTTTTGAAAACACAGTTGACTTCATAGCAGGCGGTCGCCACGGGACAGAAGGAATCTACCTTCTTGCAGGGACATGTCTATCATTCAGTTATGTGAGTTGCCAAGCACTCAAGGCCAAAGGTATTCAAGTGCCTTCTAGGGAAAGATAGTAGAGAGGAGCAGGCGGCACTGACACAGCTGTGTTGAGTAATTTGGTGAAATGAACATCAGTTTCTACTCTGAAGATAGAGAGGGAATAGGTCTGCAACTTTGGGATGATTTGGACTACAACTCGCATCCATCCCAGCCAGCATAGTCAAAGGTGAGGGATCATGGGAGTCAGGGAAAGACATCTGGGTAGCCACTGCTTGTAGACTCCTTGCATAGAGGATAGAAAGAGATGAAGGTGGCCAGTTTAGGCTCCACCCTTCATTTTAGGGGAGTATGTGATATGCATCATGACACTGCGTCACCAGCCTCTGTTTTAGGGGAAAATCATGATATATGCTGTGACAGGAGTGCATTACTAGGCAGTGGCGTGATCAGCCTTCAATATTGAGAATCGTCTGATATGAACTTTGACAGTGATGCAAACAACACCTATTGTAGTGGACAGGATGACATGGGTTGTAACAGTGGTGCGATCAAATTACAATTTGGGGAGCAATAAGAAATGAACTGGGGGATGTCAGAAGCCCATGTTCAAAACTAGGACACATTTCATATTCGTATTATTCTGGCATTTGCATAGCGCTTATCCTTCCCACCCAATCACAACTGCTGCCCATTTCATCTCTCTTGGATTTCCTGCTTGACCTTCAGGTCCACTAAAAAGTTACACTGATCCTTTAAGAAACTTCACTAAAACTGAAACACGGGTAGCAAAATACATGGACATATAGAGCAGCGAGATAGCAAAGAGATGGCCTTTTTGTGGGGCAGTGTTGTCTTTGGCACGGTATTGCTACCGCCATGTAGAACATTCTTCTCAGTATGTAAGCGTTCTGAGACGGAAAGTACACCACTGCCTGCAGGGATTAAAGCCCATTTGGCTTGTACTCAGAAAACTGCATCAACTATGTTACAGAGATATTGCCCTTCAGGAAATGTCAAGCAGCGAACTGAAGTTTGCCTATTGTTCTTGTCTGGTCTCTAGTGCGATGGAGAAAGCCAGGCTTGGTCCTGGCAATATTCTGGTATTGCGTAGTCTAAGCATACTATACTTTGCCTACAAGACGATCAGGCCTGCATCATTTTTATTTTTAAAGGAAGGATTCTACAGTAAGATCTTTCAATTAGTAGAACAAGTTTATATGCCTCTAGCGCTTTGTTTTGATAATATATTATCTACCTGCAGATTTCTTGAGCTCGTCCCGCTTCCCTGCCAATACGCCTTTGAGTGTCCAACTTGCGTTCATAGTGCCACATCCTCCTTGTTGTTGTGGAAAAATGCAGAACTGACGTCAGAGATGGAGTCTGCACTGATTATCTAGCAGTGCCATCATTTGCAGTCATTTCGTTAACACCCCGTTTGACTTTTTAGTCTTTTTGGCTCCCCTGATATGCCTTAATGTGTGGGAGCTTTCAAAAGCCACCACATCTGAAAAAAATGACCAAAATTAAGGAGATTATTTTTCTAGGGAATTTCCTAAATGGATGTCTCTGGGCTCTACGCTCATAATGAGCTTGAACTTTGCTGTGGTATTTGTAGACCTTTCCTCCAAAACCAATGGTATCCTTTGCAAGTCGGAACCCCTATGCATCCTGATAATTTTAAGGGAGCATTACATCCACGTGTATGAGAGCTCTGACCTGCCATTGCAAGGGATGTCCCTTTCCACCGAGCATCTCGAGTTCACTGTGCAGGAATGAGCACTAGTGGTCCTTTGTGAGAAGCCTCCAGTGACATGCCGGTTAGGGCTCCTCTCTGCCACCCACATGTCAAGCATTTCAGCTCTGTCAAAGTGGAGCTGCAGCCAAGAGGTACTTCAAGAGAAAACTGCTGTTCTCCATTTAATGATTTGGGGTCTAGGACTTTGAAGAAACTATCAACCCGCCAGCGTGATAGAACCATAGGGTGTTGGTGCTCAGAGAAATAATGTTCAAGAGACTTTCTAGGTAACCGCTAAGAACATTATTGATCTCTACAGACTTTAATGGCTGCAACAGATATAGATGTTGCTTCCCATTTATTTTGCCCCGTTTGCAGTCTGGTCTATAGACCTGATAACACCTAATTGATGAGGATAATGAAAGAGTTATTTTCTTTAAGCAGATATGTCTGTCTGGACTCCCTCAATTTAGTTGGCATTGTATTGGAATGTGATATTAATTATCTGATGCCCCCCAGAACACTGCAAAATACAGGCTGTGTCATTCAAACTGGCCACCAACACGAGTCAGAGAAACCTCTGCAGTTACTCGTCTGCCTATCAGCAACATCAACCAAATTGCTTCAAAACGTCTAATAGTTTTAGTTGACTTCGTCTTGTAAAAGGTAACTGTTGCCACGAGTGTTTTCCTGGCACTGACACACAGGAGAGGCCTCTCCACTTGAAACAGTAACACCGTAAGTTTGCGACTGAAAGCTCCAATAGCAGGACATGGCCTCAGATGAAGAGGAAACAAGCTCCAGGTTGAAGGCGCCAATACAGAGAAAACCTGTCTGCCACTGCAACTGAGCTGAGAACAGGGCATTCTAAGAAGTGGCTTGTTGGAAAATTGCAAAGGATGGTCTGGTGAAGTACTCCCTCGGGCCGGTAGAGCGAAATGAAGGCCAGAATTGTATAAGCATCGATAAACAGTGCACAGAGTTTTGAAAACGATGCACTGTTTTACTGCAAGCCAATGTAGCCTGACCAGGTAGCTGGAAATGTGAGACGAACGGCGAAGGTCAAAGATGGGCCGAGATCATGAATTCTGCAGAACTTGCAACTGCTTCCTCGTATGCTGCGGTAATCCCAGATATAGAGAATAAGCATAGCATAAGCAAGATTGCATCAACGCCGAAGCTGCAGAAATGCAAGCAGCTGACATTGCAAAACAGGGAATGATGTGCCATAGCAGACGAAACCGGAACACGCACGGAGCAGCCACTGAATGCACTTACGGAGTAGGATCAAAGTGTTATTACATTTGAATGTAACATTTTTCTTCTTGTTAACTGGTGCAAGGACCCACTGACACAGGCCAGAACCGGGAGGGCCACAAGGATTCAGGACCATCACACACCATCACTCCAGTTTTCATTGAATTAAGCAGAGAGAATTAGTGCTCATCCAAGATGCAATTACATGTAATCAGGCTTTGCAGAGGCCCTATCTCCCTGCTAAATATCCACACGGATAAAGATACGAGTAACAACTGTGTATGTATGAAGCGAGAACCTGAACAGTGGCACCAAAACCGCCAAAGGTTTGATATACAGATTAAACAAGGTCAGAAAAAGGCATTCGCTCTGAGGCGCCCGACATCACAACTGACAGGGTTTAGCACCGAAAGGAGACAAAGAAACAGCTTATGTTTCTGCAAAAAAAAGAGGAGAAACACTAGAGGACAGTGCCAGAAACACCCCTGCAGACTATCTTTCCTGAAGTCTTTCATGGGCGACCATATCATTGGCCACTGATAGGCCTAACATAGCAAGGGCTTGTAAGACCTGGCCCCCTGGCATCAGATTACACCGCCCCCAGATGCTCTTGTGTTGAGCAGCCATCTTGACTACACCCAGTAAATCTGTAGGAAAACAATGCAACAGCATGCGACACACTGGCAGCGTGGTGAAGTGCAAGGTTGCTCAAAGTCAACACCATACTCCCCAAAGAGTCAAATTTCTTGCATTGCCTCACTGGTGGCAAGTTGGGAAAACATTAGGCATTGAACTTGCACTCAAGGCCTACACTACCAGAATCATAGAAGTTGGACAAGAAGTGAGGAACGCAATATCCTTAGGTGCAGGTCTATGAGCAGTGGTGTGTGGAAGAAGAAAATACTTCTGGACCTAGACCTCTTGTTTGTCTTCTGTTTCCTATCTTTTTTGGCCAGCTCCACAGTTCGTGTAAGGTGCATATCCCAAAGTGACCAAAAGCTTTGGGACGGGGCAGACCAAGAATGTCTCTCTCCTGGCACTAGCTGAAGGAATGCAGTGAATACCTTTGCACCCCACTTGCAGGTGGCGTTCATACGCATTGCACACCGTGAACTACAGGTGCAATGCGTGCTGTGCTGTGTGGATCCAACACTGATGTCTGTCACTTGTAATTCTTGCAAAGCTTGCATCCAAAGGCCTTTGTTGGAACTTATTTGGTCAAACTCAGGCGTACCTTTTCACAAAGCACCATGTGTGGAGAGCGGCAACAATATATTGATATATATTTCAGCTAGGCGAGATCCTGTGCCAGCAGAGACCATGATACTGTGCTGTGACAAAGACAGTCGTGGAGACCCACTCACTCGTCCTGCTGACTGTTTAAAGGTTTCTGGACCCAGATTGTGCCTTTCGAAAGATGAGGCACCTTTAATGCACAAGAGTGACCCTCTTTATAGTTAACTGCTTTTGTAAAGGGGAGTCATAAAACAAGGGCAGTTGCCACTTTTATAAGCAGAGACATAGCAGAAAATAAGTATCATTTCCTTTTTTGGTAAATTGCCTGAGGGATTACCGTTTGGAAGTGATCATCGGTGAACTCCAACCCGTCCCTTGATTGAAGGGGATAAGAAACGAATCAAGCCTGTAGGAAGATGGCACTTACGTTATGCGTTTGAGGGCCAGAGCACGTTTTCTTTTCATAACCTTGTCCTTGTAGATACACAAAGAAAAGGTGGATTGGTCCTTTCCCTTTGTGAGTGCACTTTCTCTCCGCATACCCACAGAGAGCATGATGGATTGGAAGGCCATACATTCATTACTGCCGAGGCCACTCCACGTGTGCATGCAGTTGGCGGAGCAGCATGCATAATTCTGATGGATTGGGCGAGTCTTATTGCCTAGACTGCAGAGAGACACATGCTCTGTTGGGTTCAGGTTGTGCTCCAAGAAACTGAACAGACACTTTGAGAGGGCAAATGGAGGTATGTTCGTGGTGGAGCCCACTGCTGCTGAAACACTAGAGGCAGGGAGTGGAGAGTGGGTGGCGACAATCTTCCATACACCAACATTTTGAGTGGAGAAGTCTTCTTCTTCTAATGCCAGACTATAGAAGTCCCACAGGAAGTTAGACTGCACTCCCTTTGGCATGCCTTCATTAAGACCTGCCAACATGCAATATATACATACATATTTCACTTATATTATCCATAAAAAAATTCTATTAAATGTCTGTAACATTACTTTTGGTTTTGACCATGCCGAGATCCTCATTTGGCCTTTCATTGTCAAATCCCTTCGAGTAACACATGTTAAAATGTCTGATATATATATATATGTATATGGCTGCTGCGTTTTGCCCGCCTAATATTTGATAGTGTACAGTGTTACAATGGGCTTTGATAGAGACACTGCCCCAGCACTCAAATAATGAATAATGATGATATGTCATGCATACTGCTTGCTGTCTGTGCTCATCTGTTTGTCTATGTCTGCAAGCAGGTGACTTATACAGCTTCTCAATGATTTGCTGTGATGGAGACTGGCTCGCAAGTGGGCTGTTAGGTGCTTGGTAAAATGCATGAGGGAGCCATTAACTTATTCGCTGCTGAATGCTTTGCTTCTACAACAAAGGGAGCCAGGAGGAACTTCAGCCATTTTATTTGCGGTTCATATCATCTGTGACTTCAGGGACATCCGAGTAAAATCAGACCACCAAAACCTTCAGGAAAAAAAGTCCCAACTAGCCAGTTAAAATCTCCAGTCATCCAGGAATCATTTCCAAACATATTTTCTATTGCACCAATAAAAATATTCCATCATGTGAAAAACTGACCGAATGATGTGTACAAATTGCCTTCTAAAAAATATGATTTTATAAATGTAGCGCACGCGTTGAGCCAAAGCTCATCCTAAAGCTAGGGAGCACTGTTTGAAGGATGGTGAGCTAGGCATGCACATTGAAATCCAATCTAAAAGCCTGTGAGCCTTGGTCTTCAAGGCGGCCATACTGCTAGCGTGTTTTTTTTTTTTTTCTTCTCTCTCTCTCTCTCTCTCTCTCTCTCTCTCTCTCTCTCTCTCTCTCGCTCTCGCTCTTCTCCCACCCCCCCCAATTTTACGCTACCACATACCCAATTCTAGTGATTATGTGTTAATGCTTTTACTCCCCCTATATTCAAGTAGATTTACGCCAGCATGCAGGAGCACTCGGCCACCGCTGAGTAAGACCGCGCTGCTAGTGACTTGCAATGGCATGTCAACTCAGAGGGAACATGGGACGCTACTTAACTTAAATTGTGGGCTGAACATCTAGACCGCTAAATGATTAATCGCACCAAACTGCTAAAGGCTGTACACAAATTGAAAGGTTTTCTTGAACTACTGATATATTCAACTTTTAAAGATGGAAATCACACACTCCCAAAAGCTCATGCAAAAAAAAGACAAAGTCCGCAGCTAAAAGGACAGGGTCTTCAATCCAAAACAAATTTCAGGAAGACATTGGATAAGCAAGCTCCATTGTGGTTGACATGTCTTACATGATGAGTGGGTCGTGGTAGGGGCAAGAATAAAGGCATTGTTTTCAACGCCCATCTATGACGTACCTTTAACAAATTCAGTGAGGCCACTGGATCATGTAACAACCAGTTATGGTTGCAGTTTTAGGGAGGACTAAGACCCATTAGTGACGTACCTTTAACACATTCAATGGGGCAACTGGGTCGATGGTACAACTAGTTATAGTACAAGGTTTTAGGGAGGGCTGAAGTAACGAGGGAAGTGCTACCATAATAAAAACAACACGAGCCTGACATCTTACAGTAAGAGCGGGCAACTAATGCTTAAGGTGCGTTGCCCGGGAATAAGCAAACAGTTCATTCTACCCAGTGTACAAACTTCAACACCTGCCCCCCCCCCCCCACCTCTAAGCGAGGTCTACTTAAACAGTCTTAACTGCAGGATGTGTAGGGTTTGGTTCTAGCTCGGTTTCAAGTGGTAAAGGCCTTGCAAATAAAAATGTAAACAAGCCGTATGTAAAGTGCCAACATCATCACAACATTGTAAACACACAACAAAGGCAACTGCTGTGTCGCTGCCCAACGTTTTGGCTGACAGGGCGCCATCACCCTTCGTGCTAAAATCCGAAAGATGTACTAATTGTATAACTGCTGAACGTTCACTTTTTTTTTTTTTTTTTTTACGATTCCCTCCCCAACCCGTGGTCTTAATATATCCCAGAAACACGCACGAAATTAAAAATAATAATAATCTCAGTTCAATAAAAATAAAATCCACATAGTAAAAAGTGTTTGAATACACCTCTGGCAGTACCTTGGCACTGCTCAATGCATCCCTTAAAAGAAAACATTATTATTCAACCAACATTCACGGCAACAGGTGAGGAGCGGCTCTTCACTCGGTGCTTCGCAGTGGTAAAGAGCACATTATTCATAACACGCCGTCAGCAGTCGTCATGGATACCATGTAAAGCTCAGCAGTGCTGCCCGGGCCCAAAGCTATAGAAATTGCACGTAGTTCTGCGGGATAAGTCCAGTCTTTCCGTTCAGAGTTCCCTCCAGCCAGCCGGGCTCCTGAGATGGATGAACTGCGGGAGCAAAAAGAGAAGTCAAATTAGCCCTAGGAGCAGGCTTGCTTGCATGCAAAAAAAAGATACAGTCTTAATACTGCGTGTGGACTCTTTACATTATCAAAACAGTTTTCTCTCTCTTCCTACCTGCCTTCCTCTATGTTACGCTTTCTTTCGCACTGTCTATTAACTGGCTCGTCTGTCCCCATTTGCCTCCTAAATTGTATCGCCTCCTTTTCTCATTCTCCCCCTTTCTTTCACAGCTGTCCATTCTTTCTCACCCATTAGCATTCTTTTATTTTGACTCTCATCGCCTGCCTGTCTCTTTTCTGACAGACATCCTCTCTCACCCAGTGTTGCTCATACTGCATGTTTCTTACTCTTACCTTTCATTTCACTCTACCTTTCTCTCACGTGCTCTATTATTCTGACTTCGACTCAATTTATCTCTTGCTTTGTCATTTTCCTTTCAATGTCCCTCTCTCCCTCTCGCACTCCATTCCTCTTAATCACTCCCACTCTCTTTCTCTCAACCAGATTCCCCATCTCTTCTCATTCACTCTCTTTTTCTATAAATCTCCTTCATCCCCTGATTCTTCAGCCTTGGCCTTGGAATCCTCAGCAAATATATGAATTCATATCAGTAATAACAAGACTTCAACATAGAGCTTAGAATCCTTATATTATACGTTTGGTCCCTTTTACTTCTGCACCAATGAGAGGGAGGCCGAGGCGTCACCCTTGGGAGCTTTGTAAGACTCGTACATATTGGCAATGCATGACATACTCACTCGTGGGGGAGCCTGTGGAGGCAGGTGGGCTGCAGGTGACTATGGAAGCTACTAACGGTGGAGAACTAGTTACAGGTGAGTAACGAAACCGTCTCCATTACTGGATCTTCCACAGATTCTCCTGCTAGAAAAGAACACGGAACAATGCAATAGCCAAGGGCATAGCAGGAATAGCTTGACTCACCCAAATGTTAGATGGTGTCTCCGCGATTCTGAGCTTTACAAGAAGTTACACTACCGTACCAAAAGCTGAGGACCATCTGGCCCACTTCTGTACCATATCTGGTCTTAATGACCACACAATTGAGCCTGGATCAGGTGATGACTTGGAAACATCCAATGAAAGGCTGTGCTCGAGGGCATAGGCCATGGGAAGCCAGAAGTCAATCGTCCACTAAAAGCATGTCCTGGGATATTCGGACAGTAGTTAAAGCTGGAAATAACCCAGTGTGCCAATCCTTGCTTGGATACGAACTGACCTTTCAAGGGACCAGCAAAGGTGAAAGAGATGCTCGAACTGCAGGAAGCCTTTAGTCTTGCCAAGATATTAATGGAAAGCCCAACACACATCTAGAGAATGCAGTGTTCTTTCCAGATTTGAAAGAGTACTGGCAAAGAAGGTCGGCAGTGTGACCAATAGACAGGCCACCAACATTGGTGACTTGGGCAGAAAACCCGGATGCAGATAAAGCTTGAAAATGGTCCGACCTGAGAAGGACCAGCAAAGGCGTAAGATGAAAAGAATCTAGTGTAGGGCTGCTAGGAGGAGAGCGACTGCAACTCGCTGACCTTGCATTCCAACTTGTTGGCGACTAGAAAGGTGACTTGATAAGGGGTTCAAAGAGAAGTTTAATGAGCTAGGAAGAAAAGCTTTGAGATGCCAAGAAGCGCAGGTGGCAAATGGAGAGAGCCGAAAAAGGGGAACCTTAAGGAAGAGTTTGTCCAAATGCCCTGAAAATAAGGACCCGAGCAAGGAGGCTGTTGATAAGAGGACATGGCCAACTGGTAAACTTTAATGGGCGTGAGAGAGAGAGAGGCTTCTGCGTGCCAGGTGTAGCAGGTAATCTGAAGGGCATGATCATTGCGGCACCACGAGCTTAGTGTTTCCATGTTCTAGAAAAAGGCAGGAGCATAGAAAGCTACTCAGCATTCCTAGGATAGCCAGGTAGTCATTTGATGTTGCTAGGTGCCCAATGCATCGCCTCTGAACGACCAGGCCATCAATGCAAGGGACCTGGGGTAGTGATGTGCGATCTGGCCATATCCCTAGTAAATAGGTGTGGCTGAATTCTGGGGTTATTGGGAGGAGGCATAGATAGTGGAGAGTTGGACATCAGGTATCATCATGCATTGAGTCCCCTGTAGCTTCAGAAGGACAGAAGGAATCGAGAGAAAGGGAGGAAAATGTACTTACCTCTCTGTAATGTTCTTTCTGATGGATTAGTCATTCCTCCCCCAGATTCTCATCTTTGATATTCTCTTTCCGGGGCCAGCTGCTTTCTGAATTCTTTTTACCACCTTGGCCACAGCATGACTCCGCCCGTGTTACATTTCCCCGGCACGGACCTGCAGTACCTGCCTTCTCCAGGAAATACATGCGAGGCACGGCGCGCTCCAGATCCTCGCTGTGGCTCAGGTATCGGCAAAGCCGGTCTTACACCAGATTGCACCCCAGGCGGGAAGCCTCGTTGGCGCCCTCCCCAAAACTGGCTCACGTCACTCCCAAAGTACACCTCTGTCGTGCGACAAAACCCCTTCTCAATATGAATAAATAATTGCTATATAAATGAAGCTAGTTTCATTACAATGTAATTCAAGTACTTTACGGAAGAATTCTAATGTGAAAAAACAGCTGTTGCTGCCCAAGTAAATGGTTTTTCTGTCACCTGCTCTTTTGGAAGGTCTTGCCTGAATGCAGTTTCAAACTGTCCGTACTGGCACACTGCGGTGTGACCAGCCTGCAGGCGTCTGAGGGCCCACTGACCACTGGCCCTGTGTTGCAGCCAGGTGTTCTGTTCATACCACCTTACATGTATTTCACAAGGGGTAATACTAGACTAAACATATGAATAATTTTCAGATAGTAGGTTATCACTTCAAGATGGACAGTCTGGTACACTCTTATTGTACTCTTTCAAAATACCTCTCAGAGTGGGAAAGGGGACAGATAGCACCAATGAGGATTCCTGTATGCTTTGCATTAAATCACAGAGAATTTCAGGGCTATAACAATGATCAGAGATCTCTACATTTGATAAACAAGTCTGTGATAAAAGGATTGTATGTGTGAATCTCTAAATGCATACTGATGCATGGCTTGGTGCCCACATCAAGTTTCACAATATTCACCCTAACATTACATACATGCTCATTTGGACATCTTAAATTGTTGGATGCGAGTATTACATGGCTGCAACATTAGCCACTCAAATGGGGTACAAGGGCCCTTTTGCTTCTTGTTTCTGAAGAATTTTAAATGAGGAAGGGCTGGGTCTCACTGTGGGCATGCCCAACCCAATACAGAAACATCTTTTGGGAAGTATATCTACAGACAGGACAGATCTACAGACATCACACGATACCGCACATGAGAGACCCAATAAACAATGCACAGAAAGGCTACACAGAAAGGAGTGTACCTCTTACAAACATTAGCCTGACCAGTAATAAGTTGATGAAGCGTTTTAAACAAAACCGGCTTCTAATGCACAGTAAAGGGTCCATAGTTCCTCAGCCACTACCTCCTCACTATTATGCAGGCCTCAGGGGTTATTTCGGCAAAAAAGAGCAGGCCCATGCTCTAACAGAGCTGGCTTTAGAATATTTTATTATTGCTGGACTGCAGCTAGTTAAAATCATTGGCATATAATTGAGAGTTACCAGTTTTCGCCTTATGCGCTGAGAGACCTCTATTCAATGTCTAAATTACCGGCTTCAGTACAGAAGCTGCCTACAATGGGCGCGACTAGGGAAGCGTTGCTGCGCTTTCTGGACATTGAGGGTGGGAATATTTGGATGCATTATGATGTGTTTGTTTGTTTGTTTATTTATTTATTGTGCGCACCAGACCCTAGGGTAGCAGGGCGCAAGAGAACAAGGAGGTTTACAGCTTAGTTAACGTTTACAGGTTACAGATTAGTTAACGTTACAGGTTACAGGCATGGTGGACATTTCGAATCTGCAGGGTAGGGCAAGTGCAAGTGCAGATAAGGCGTAGCTAAACAGTCAAATCTATGGCGATCAAACAGTAAAAGCAGGTTAGTACAAACATTATAAGAAGACGTTACGTATAAAGTGACATACGCTATGTCGCATTCTCAATAAGCCATTTTATGGTGTTCTTTCTGAAGTTATTGAAGGTTTGGTCAGATCTGAGTGCAAGGGGTAGGGAGTTCCATAACTGTGCTGCCTTAACTGGGAAGCTGGAACCTCCAATGGTGGCTAGTTTGAATCTGGGCACTAGGAGGCAGTTGGGGCTGGCTGTCCTTGTGAGTCTCGTTGGATTTTTCCTGTTGAAGCGTTCTGAGAGGTATCGGGGAGCTTTGTTGTTTAGGCATTTGTGGATAAGGGACGCAGATTTAAGGTTGATTTTTTCTTGGGTGGAAAGCCATTTGTGTTTTCGTCTTATTTCTGAAATGTGTGCACTTCTGGGGATACTTAGGGCCGCTCTAAGTGCATTGTTTTGGAGCACTTGGATTCTGTGGATGATTTGTTTGGTAGTCCCTATGTAGAGGGCGTTGCAATAATCTAATTTCGATAAAATGAGGGCTCTAGCTAGAATAAGACAGCTGTCCTCTGAAAGGAATGGTTTCCCAGCTCGTATTAACTTGCATGTATAGGCAGTGGATGATGACAGTGAGTTCACCTGTTTGGTGAAAGATAGTGTCGCATCAAGGTAAAAACCTAGGGTTTTTACTTCTCTGGCGACCTTGATAGTGTTGCCATCGATGATGAAGGCGGAGTAGTTTTGGTTAAGTTTGGAGATACGGGCTGCCGTGCCCAGGATGATGAGCTCTGTTTTGTCATCGTTCAAGCATAGGCCATGGTTGGCCATCCATGCCTGAACGATGCTATAGACTCTATTCACCAGAGCCAGATCTTCGACGTAATCCCCAGTAAGTGGTAAGAGAATCTGAGTATCATCTGCATAGTTAGTGTAGGTGATACCCAGATTATCAAGATCGTCAAAGAGTGGCTTGGTGAAGATGTTATAGAGTGTCGGCGAGACGCAGGATCCCTTGGGCACTCCGCAGGTGATTGGGATAGGGTCTGCTGCCGCTGCGGGGGAGAACACCCTCATAGTCCTGTCACTAAGAAATGATTTAATCCAGACTATAGCCTCCTCTGAGAAGTGGGCAGCCGAGTCCAGGTGATTACATAGGACTTTATGATCCACCAGATCAAAGGCGGCTGAGAGGTCTAGAAGGAGGAGGAGAGCTAGTTTTCCCTCGTCTCTGAGTGAATCTATTTGGGCTTTTAGGTCGATAAGGGCAGTCTCTGTGCCGTGTTGCGGACGGAAACCGGATTGGCGGGTGCCGAGGAGATGGTTCATCTCAAGGAAGTTCTGGATTTGGGTGTATGCTACCTTGTCTAATATTTTTAGTAGGAAGGGAACCGTGGTGATGGGCCTGTAGTTAGTAGGAATGTTGGGGTCCAATGTTTGCTTTTTTAGGAGGGGGAGTACCCAAGATTCCTTTAGGTTGCGGGGGATGGTGCCCGTGGTAAAGGAGGCATTGATAAGTTTTGTGATAAAGGGGGCTAAATCCCTAGCCGCATCCTTGATCAGTTGTGCGGGGCATTGGTCGCCTTTGCAATTAGAAGGTTTGAGAGTCAAAATGGTCTTCTCTACCTCAATTACTGAGACCTTGGAGAAACGGAATTGGGTGGATTCTGGGTTGTTGGATGTGGGAATTTTGACTATCAGAGGTTGAGTTGGCAGAGAGGCTTTCTTTAGGGCAATTTTTGTTTGGAGGTTGGATACTTTGTTGGTTAGTGCCAGTTGTATGTCTGTGCACCAAGTTTTGTCTTTGATGGAGTCATCCTGTACTGTGATAGGAGTTTCCAGTTCCTTTAGGATGGAGAATAGCTCCTTCATGCTGGAGTTGGATTGGGAGATCCTATTATTATAGGTTTCTTGTTTGGCCAGGATGATGTCTCTTTTGTATTGCGAGGAGATGTTAATTAAGTTAGTTTTATTTTCAGCGGTCGGAAGTCGGTTCCAAGCTGTTTCGCATTTTCTCTTCTGTAGTCTTAAGTTTTTTAGGTGGGGTGTAAACCATGGTCTTTATGGCAAAACGCATGTTTGCAATTAGCGAATAGGCCCTTGTGCTGGAAGAGTTGGATAGGTAGGGGCATACTTAGGATCCGTGATGTGTGGCATAATGGTGATATGATCTCCTTTGAACAGCTGAGAACATCCTTTGGGATTGGAGCTAGAGAAAGAAGTCGTTATGAGGCCTTAAAGGTACTCTTGACCGAAAGGACAGGGATGTTAGATGGGGGCATGAATGAGAGGCCAGCTTTGTGTGAACTTCTCCGTTCTGCATCGTATGGGGTTTCCACTTATCTGAAGTTAATGCCGGCGGAAGAGGTAGGTGTGAGGGCATGGGACAAGCTTCGTCAAACCTGGGTGGAGGATCTTGGTGCGGATATCTCGGTTCGGGAATGGACGTATTTACTTCATGTAGGGGTGCAGGCAAAGATGAATTTGCAGCTGCAATATATTAGACAAAGGATCCTCTTTAGACTATATTGGACACCGTCCAAGATGGCTAGGTTGGGACTTTCGGACTCTGAATCATGTTGGGGTTGTGGATGTGGCGGGGGTTCTTTGATACATATGTTATGGACGTGCTCGAGAGTTTCTGATTTCTGGACTGGGGTATTGGATAGACTAGACCTGTATTGGAGGAGAAACTTCCTCGCTCTTTCCTATCAATCATTTTGTTATCCAACAGGGGTAGAGGGGACAGAGCTAGGGACTGTGCAGACTGGATTAATAGAGGTTTGGTTTTGGCAATGAAACAAATCTTACGGGTCTGGAACTCAAGGAAGAAACCGGGTGTGGAACGGTGGTTATCGGATATGCAGGTCTTGTCGAACTTTGATAAAGTTATGCTATTTGGACAAGGTAGAGAAGGGCGTTATTCCCGGCTTCGGAGACCTTTTAATGACATATATGGCTGAGGGTTGGGTTCCAATCCTTGGTGGATAATCCCTTACATGGGTTGGGGATGCTTTCTAGTGGTGGGAAACTGTTTGTTGTGTGTTTTTGTTTCTTGTTGTTTTGTCTTATTGGTTGTGTGTCGGGGATCTTTTATAAAATTGTAATTGTTATTTACAAATATTATTGATGTTCATGTGTTCTGTATTATTTTGTTTAATTCTAAGGTTCTTATAGGTATTGCAATTTGAACACGATACGGTGTACTGGAGATTGCTGTATTGTTGTTTGTTGTTAAAATTTTAAATAAAGTGATTAAAGTTCGTAAAAAAAAAAAATCCTGGTGTGGCAGTACAGAAAGCCGTATGGCCTTGTGGATGTACAATCTGAGGCAATTTATTTGATTGCTTTATTTCTTTAAGTGTGGGCACAGTAGGGCATGCTGAACAGAGCCACATACACAAAACATTCCAGTGTGCTATTTTATGGACATTGGATACATCAGAAAACAACAGGTATACATGCTGTTACATAAGGGAGCACCACATAGATGCCATTTACCAACAGGGTGGTGGCTTGGGCAGCACACAAATCATTGCTGCACACATATCACTGCATTGATTTGCCATGGACTACTGCCTGCATGGTGAACTCTGCGTTCCTAATCAAGGTGCCAAGTGGTATCGAGGTGCTATCTGGTGTGCACGCTAGGCAGTCGTTGGCTTGTTTAGAAAACTAAAAGACCTTTGCTGCTAAGCTGATGCATTTAGACCATGTCCCAAAGCAGCCACTAGAATACTTAGCAAGAAAATGGCATGTTAGCGGTTGCAATAATGTAGAACATGCATCCTATCATTTAACCATTGCCCATGCACTGCAGTCAAAAGGCAGATTGTGGCAGATAATCAAGTCATTTACACTGCGCCTGGAAGTGTATTTCGCAGAGGTGAAATGCACCGAGATTTCCAGGTGTTCCTTATTCCATAGATTCTTCAGCACTTAACATCAGAACCAAACAAACTGCAAACCATTTTCACATTTTTCTGGGAGAACCTTTACATGTTTCATGCAAGGGCACACCATCAGTGGCCTAGTTAAACGTTCTCTCCTGGGCAAGGCAATGATGATCATGGCTTAGCTATAAGTCCTGAACTAGGGCTAGTCTCGTTGTCCCACCAAGTAATAAAATCCATTGCAGTATTTATTCCGGATGGATCTATGAGATTTTCCTGACTTTTTTGGGTCAAAATACACTTTTTGCCAATTTATTTTTTTGCTGAATTGTAACTTTTTTTGTAACCACAAAATGCAGTTATAAACCCCAAATGGTGGGCCACGGTGAATGTAACTGAAGTCCATGGGAGCAAAATAGAGTCAGAGCCTAATGTGCTTACCCATTTTTTAGCAGCTGGAAGCGGTCACCCATGTTTATATGCTGTGGACAGACAGCCCTGGAAAATGTGTGGGAAGGCCCCTTTGACCTTTTGGTGAGCCCACTGAGGGAGTGCCTGTGCAATCTGCCCAGTTTGGACGCTCTGGTTGCTGTGTGACTATATACTTGTTTGTTTTGGTATCATGGGGGCACACAGGCGCAAGCCTTCCCAGGGATGCGCCATATGTAACTAAAATTGATATACCCAAAAAAGTTTTGGTGTATCTAATAAAGAAACATGAAAATAAAATCGTTTGCAACTTTTCTGTGTGCCACGTTAAATCTCTTTTGCATAGGTTTGATGAGCTAACTGACACTTGTGGCCTGGTGAATAAAAATGCCCCACGTAACTTTCAGTTCTTAACACTGACATTTTAAGCACAACTGAACATACTGTATTAAAACAATGGCTTGTTAAATGAGTCATCGCTTATAAATTGCCCCACTTGGCTGCGAACGCAATAACGCATCACAGTCGGCAGAGAACAAGGACACAGAGGCCGTCACAAAAACACGCCCGAGCCTGGCAGCGACCTCACCTCGGCTCAGACCTGTTTATGGCCCATGCCCCCCAGGCCGCACAGTCGACATGTGAAAAACACAACAATCTGCTCAGTGTAGGCACACAGCAGCAGCCAGCCTAAGTAAAGTATGAATCGTGCTGACAGTGCATGGCATGACGCACGCACCATCATAGTCTCAAGGCTGCCTGCCTGCACTAGTTAAAATTAAAATGACTTACCTTGAGTTGACAAATCCATGTTCAGCCAAAGAAAGTGAAGTCCCTGAGTGAGTCCTGCCAACCTCCCGAACTGAAGGCTGAAACCTTAGATCCTGTCCGACACAGGCGTGCGACTACCTCCTTGCGCCTTGAAAAACAAAATGCACTACCCTGCAAAATTTGCCATGAAAATAGCCACAACCATTTCTGACGTGTACTCAGGAGGTCGCTTTTCTCAGAGGCCTTCTCCCCTCTTGGATCACGATCTCCAATTGCATGAAAATGATACAAGAATTCAAAATGAATGAACCTCGCAATATTCAATATGGACCATGCCTATCCATATCAAGACACCTTTGAGGTCCGTTTCATGTACAAAGTCGTAGGATAATTTACAAGTGAAAGTAAGGAACGTGGAAGCTGGAACGCTCGAACACGCAGCAACATAATCCAGTGAGGCTTTACCGATTGCGGGAAATAACAGCGAATTCCAAATTGCAGGCTGCTGCGCTCGCAAACCTAATCCCGCGACCTAAATGCAAGAGCCCTGTAGACTGGGGCGGCCTTTGAGGCTCTAAACAGTGAGCTCATTAATTGTGGAAAACGGGCCCTCATATGTGCTTGCAGGCAGCTTGCTACTATTTGTATTGTATTGTGGACAGCTCACTCCCTCTGACTGAGAGCACAGCACAGTGTCAGCGACAATGGCGTGGCACCCCCCCACCGCACAAGGGCTGCGGGGGGCCCTGTTACGCCACTGCTGCACACTTACCTGCTGCACACCCACTCGCCTCTTTTCCATAATGGCAGGGGCCTGACACGACAAAGCCAGCCAGCCCCAATGAATTCTACTCAGTGCCCGGGCATAACGTGGAGGAGGGCACGTGCGCCCATGGGCCTGGCTGGCTCCAGCGGCACCAGCGCCACCCGGGGCCCGGGGTCAGGGGTGGGGGGGAAGTAATAAAGCAACAAATGTTGCACATTATTTTGCCATTGCCCTGCCCTGCCTGAGTACCGAAGCTGCAGCCTGCAGCAGTGCCAGTGCTAACGCGTATTCTAGCACTGATAGGAAAAACGTTTGTTTCGTATTGTATCATTATAGAAATGAATGTCCCTGGCCTGGCTTGCAGGCTGCGGACTGCTGGTGCAGCGCCCCCTAGAGGCTGGCTGGCGTCAGGCAGCCACCTGAGCTGCCTGACACAAAGACCGGCCATGGGTTTCGGTTGCCATCGCACCTGGCCGTGCAGCGGAGGACGCCAGGTCAGCTGAGGTGTTCCGCGCACGGACAGCGCGTAAGGAGGCCCCGCCGTCCTGTACCACATAAACCGAAGAGCTCAAACAACGAATTGCTGCTAATTGTGGCATTACTCTTCTTCGGTTATTTCCCGCTCCTGGATTACCTCAACCTTTAATCCATTCTACCTTGATTCCTGTTGCCGACCTCGGAACGCCTCCGGACTGCTTCTGCCTTCTCCTTCGGTCCATTCCTTGATTCCTGTTGCCGACCTTGGAACGCCTCCGGACTGCTTCTGCCTTCTCTCTCCCCCACCAGCACCCAAACAAGGTAAAGACACTTTCTGCTTTCATCCTTAGTTGTCTGTATAGCTTACCTGAACCACAACTTCCCTTCCATCGTGGTGTGGATTCCTGGAACTCTGCATTGACTCCGCAACCTACTGAACTTCTCCACTGTGCATTTAAGTGACACTTTCCAGTTCATGCACCTTCCCGTGACTAGTGCGACCCTCGTGCCGCCCGGGTATTATTCCCTTTACTAACCTTCCTATTTGCTGTTTTATACCTGCCGTTGTTGTTCCTTCCCTTTCGATATCCCATGGGAATTCCACTTCTCAGGTCTGTGTTGTGAATTACAGTCATAAGTAGAATCTTTGTTAGCTAGTACAGATTTCTTACATTTGGGTTTTCTTGTAGGTGCAACACATATCTCTACACCACGACAACCAACCTCTAGGTATTCCTAGAGTTATCTGATTGTGTCGATTTGATTCCACATTACCATATCGTTCCTAATCATTCTGTATTACCTTTGCAGCATTGGTTTGGTGGTGTGTGTTTCTCCCCCGCTCTTTTATGGGATAGACTTCTCTGCTAGTCCTCATCTTATTAGCAGAGGGGTACATCGTGGAAAAGAGCCCCTCTTTTGAGGAATCCTGAATCTTTGAATTCAGGGGAGCTGGTTTCCTGAGGCTGGATTGTACCTATCACGCATTCCCTTCCTTGGTGAGGTCTGCTTACTACGCTCCAATCAAATACCGGAGTGGTAAGTAACAGCCCGGCACTCATGCATGGCCCTAAGCCAGATTTAACCAAACGTGTTTTGATAACTTCCCACTGCCTGTAGCACCAGCGTCATGAGGAAAGTTCAGAGGCCTTTGATCAAACTGTGCTAATCAGAAATTGTTCTATGAATGACCCCCGAACTGGCAACAAGCATTAGTGTCTAAGGATGTAATGTGCTGTTACTGTTTGCAGAACATAAAATCACGTTCTGCTACTAACCTCACCTTTTTAGACCCAAATGGTCTTGTGTTGTGAATAACACTTCAAGTTGTTGTTTGTTTTTTAATGAGACTTTATTCAGAATACATTTTTTTAACAGTACCATAACCAGTTAGTTTGATCATGAATGGCTAAGTAAAACACATCTTAGTCCACTGTAGGTTGCTTTGCACTACCTGTGCGTTCAAGGGAGGAGTAGCCTCGACTCATCTCTTCCTCTTTTGATCGCATACAAATCTCAACAGTCAGGCCCCCCACAAACAAAAAAAGAGGGTACCCACCCATTTTTTTTAGATATACCTAAGCCAGATGTGACATTGTGGCCAGTATATATGGAGCAGCTGTGCTCCATAAACTCAGTTCCACCTTTATTTCCTCCCTCTCAGCAGCTGTGGGACAGCAAAACAGATTAAATGTATGAGCCATCTTCCAAGAGGGCTAGGATGGGAGAACAATGAGGAATATCTGGAAAAACGAATCAGAAAACACCATTACTCAGAAGTAAGTAACTTGTTCTAATTGATTTATTGCATCCACAGATTCCTCATCCTTGGCAGATTGCCACAGCAGTACATGCATCTGTAAAAGGGAGGAGAAAACATGATTGCCAGACAATTCTGAAGGACTGCTTAATGTGATGAATGCTGTGGATCCCTCACACATTCCCTGTCTAAAGCCTCATGCCAGGTGGCCAGGCAAAGACAGACGCTTCCTCATCCTGGCCTTGGGGGTGGTGCTGTGTGGGAGGATCACCTGGGAGGAGAAAAGGCTCAGGGAGGTGAGAGGAATCCAGGGGAGGAGACACAGTATTTACCCTGTTTTGGAGGAGACATTTTTCCATTCCTACAACATATAATGGCTTGTTGCCACCATAACCATTCTGTTGCACGGGTTAACCATCTTAGTGTGGGTGGAATTAGAAAACCTGTATGAATAAAACAGAAAGACATCTTTCTCAAATTCAGGGAACTCGGACAATTGAAAATTCCCCTAACTCCCAAAACTATAATAGAAAGAGGTTTGTGACTGTTAACAGCATTGCATCTAAAAACCCTTTTTTCTTCTTTACCAAACAGTCTGATGACTGATTTGCATAATATTTCCATAGAAAAGGGTATTGAAATGAGAGATTAAAATCTAAGTAGGAACCAACAAATTTTGCTATTCAGGACTTCACGACCCATATTTCCCTCAGTACTGGGACGAGCCTGAGGGATGCAGAGGAACACATTTTTAGTGGTCAGCTAATTAACCTCCACCTGAGGGAGATTGAGAGGTTTAAATGGCCCACTCAGGTGCAGGCTGTAGAGAAGTCGGAAAAGCAGAAGAAGCATATTATGCTGTGCAGGCCGTTGCAGTTTGAGGCGGGGCCGGAGGAGTGTGAAGACGCCGGGACCACTGTGGGTCCAGAGAAGGTATGTGCCTATCGTTATTCCCTTTGCAGAGGTTGCTTATTGGGAAGCGTGAAAGAAGGTTAAGTATTGTTCTCCAGCATGGGTCTGGCATGGATTCACATGCTCATGAATATTCCCCATTGTCAGTCTGGGAATCCTCGGTAAAAGAAAAAACTGTTTTACTTTCACTTAGAAACGGTATTTCTCCTCTAAAGCAATCACTGTCCCCTGGGTCATACTGCCCCTATCAAATGACAGTCCTCTTCCTAAGCCCCTCCTCTGGTGGCCCTCTTCAGATATGGTAAGCATGTAAAGTGGCAGTATGACCAAGAAGAGCAACAGAGGGGATGGAGGAATGGTTCACATGTGAATCCATGCCAGACCCATGCTGGAGAGCAACAGTTACAGGTAACTAACATGTTCCTTCTCCAGCATTGGGTCTGGCATGGATTCACATGCTCATGAATAAAGAATACATAGCAGTACAACATTATACAACCACGGGGTGTGACAAGGCTCAATAGAAGCAATTAATTCATACCTCCGGAATGGTCTCACCCCAAGCGAATAGGTTGCGTAGCACTGCTCGGCCGACTCTGGACTCCTCTCTGGAATCCCTGTCGATGCAGTATTACTTTGTGAAGGTGTGTGTGTGGACCTCCATGTAGAAGCCCTGCAGATGTCCAGCAGGGACACAAGACATGAACGCCGTCATTGCAGCAATCGCTCTGGTGGAGTGGGCTATCGGACAGCCAGGCAGCAGTCGGTTCGACAACCGATGACAGTGCCTGATGCAGCTGGAGATCCACCTTGAAATGGAAGACTTGGAGAAGGCATTCCCATGGTTCACTGGTCCAAAGTTCACAAACAGTTATGAGGTCTTCCGAAAACTCTTCGTGCGTGTCACGTAGAATTTCAGGGCATGAGCGACTTTCAGCGAGTGCAAGACCCTTTCCACCGGCGACGAAAGTTTCAGGAAAAAAACAGGTAATACCAAAGGCTTGTTGAGGTGGAATTCCAACGGAACCTTCGGCATGAAAGAGGGGTGCGTATGCAGCAACACCCTCAATTCATGGGAAGTCGGGTTTGGTTGCTTCCAGGATAGGGCCTGGATCTCACCTATCCTTCTGGCAGAGGTGATGGCCACAAGGAAAGCCGTTTTCTACGAGAGGAACTTGAGTGGGACCTGTTGCATAGGCTCGAAAGGAGCCCCCATGAGCCTCATCAGAACCACGTTGAGTTCCCAAGCCGGGGCAGGAGTCTTCACCGGCGGGAAAGATTGAAAAAGTCCTTTGAGAAATTCCTTGACGAGTTGGTGGGACCAAAGTGTAGATCTTCCTGGAGACCTGGTGAAGCGGTGGAAAGCCGCCAGATGTACCTTGGTAGAGGCATATGCCAGTCTGGCCTTGGCCAAGGATAGCAAGTATGGAAGGATCTGTGGGGCCATGACCCTCTGAGGGGAATCTTCTGAGACCGGCACCACGCAGTGAAACGTTTCCACTTGTGACCATAGCACTTCAAGGTCAACAATGCCCTTGCCTTGGTGAGGACCTCCCTGCAGCCTGCAGGCAACTCATATCCTCCAAACTCTGGGGCTGTAGGAGCAAAGCCCTCAGATACAGCGATCCTGGGTCGTGATGAAGGATTGCGCCTCCTTCTCTGTTGATAGGATCTGGAACCACTGGCAGTTTGATCGAAGGCGATGCTAACAGGCTGAGAAGGTCCAGATACCAGAACTGCCTTGGCCACGCCGGGCCGATGGGCATCATCTTGCATGGACACTGTCTGAGTGTGTTGATGACTCGTAGCAGGAGAGGGAAGGGAGGAAACGCGTACAGAAACAGTCCTTCGCACGGGAAGGAGAATGCGTCCCCCAGGCTCCTTGGCTGGTGGAATCTGCTGACAAATGTCTGGCACTGCGCAAATAGATCGATCTGGGGCCTGCCCCATTTGACAAATAGGCGGTCCACCTGATCCTGACAAAGCTCCCACTTGTCACAGGAGTACAGTTCCCTCCCGGGGGAGTCTGCAATGGTGTTCTTGACTGCCGCCAGGTGGAGAGTGATGCAGAACCTCCCCTGTCCGACCGCCCAGCACCACAAGTCCTGCGCTTCTTTGGGGAGTGCCAGGGATCAAGTGCCCCCCTGCTTCCTGATGTAGAACATGGTAGTGGTGTTGTCCATGAAGATCCTCACCACCTTGCCTTTCAGAAATGGTAGGAACGACTTGAGGGCCAAGAACACAGCCGGTAGCTCCAGGATGTTGAAATGAAGATCCTTCTTCGGCAGCCATAGGGCTCTGGCATGCAGATGTCTGGCGTGCGCATTCCAGCCTTCCAGGGAGGCGTCGGTGGTGACTGTCTCCTGGTATGGGGTTTGGGGGTTTAAAATCCTGTGAGTTGGGCGATTTTGGAGTGGACGCCTCACCATCCTATCGCCCAACGAAACTCATCGTTGAGAGCGATCTTCTCAGTGAAGATTTCGGACATCTGTACCCAGCGGGCATCCAGGAATTCCTGTAGGGGTCGCATTTGCAACCTGCAGAGCCAGATGAGGTAGATGCAGGGTGACATCATGCCCAGTAACGACTTAATGACCCATACCAGGGCCGTCTTTGTTGATGACAGCCGTTACACCTTTCCATGAATGGCTGCTAGCCTCTCCTACAATATATATTGTATTGAGTCTGGAGCCTAGCAACAGCGCATTCTGTGATAGTGTTAAGTAGTACTTCGGATAGTTGACGGAGAATCCCGGATCCATCAGTAGCCGGACGGTCGTCTCTGTGTGTCCGTCGGCCAGCTCCCGCGAGCAGGCGCTTATCAGCCAGTACTTTAGGTACGGGTATAGATGCATGCCCTGTAGATGCAGATGGGCCACCACTGGTGCCAGGCATTTCGTGAACACTCTGGGGGCTGATTTCAAGCCGAAAATTAGGGCCTTGAACTGGTAGTGCTGTTGGTGCACCGGAAAACGTGGAAACTTCTGATGTTTCTTGTGAATGGGGATGTGGAAGTAGGCGTCCTCCAGATCCAACTACGTCAAGAAGTCTCCATTTTCTAGTTGGCCGAGCACATGTTGCAACATGACCATACTGAACTTTTGGGGCTTTAGGTATTTGTTCAGATGTCGTAGGTCTAGGATGGTCCTCCAGCCCCCTGTTTTCTTTCTAACCAGAAAGTATCAGGAATAGACTGCAGAGCCCCGGAGCTTTTGGGTTACCAGCTCTATTGCCCCTTTTCGCAGCATGGCCTGTACCTCTTCGAGGAGCTGAGGGATATGCTGCTCCTGATGGGTAACCAGAGGGATCCGCAGACACCTGTGTTGAAACTCCAGGGTGTGTCTTTGGGCTAGAGCGTCCAGCATCCATCTTTCGGTAGTGATCTTTCTCCACTCGCTGATGAACCTCATCAGCCAGCCTCCCACCGGGGTGCAAGAGTGCTGGTTGATTCAGGCTTGTTTAGGCATCGGCATCCTGCCCTGGGGGCGACGCTGTCCTCGGATACCATAGGCCTGGGAACGGCCTCTTTAGGCTTCCTGCATTGAGGATCAGGAAGGCTGTTGGTACAACATGGAGAACCCTTTTGAAGACCTGTTCGACTTTCCTCTGGCAGAGCAAAAAGACGTGCAATGCTGCTGAAGAGTGCCTAGGGAACAGGCCTTCTCAGTATCAGCCTTATAGCCTGGAGGGACGAGGACGGATTGGCCGGCCTCATCCATGCAGCCGCCGATATCACAGGCGATAGCTGCGATCTCAGGCACTTGGGTGTGGAGACTGGCAGCCTATATTTCTTCTCCAGTCAATCCAGTTTGGCAGGAGCTGTGCAAGGGCTTTTCATGCGGGCCAAGCCCTTCTCCCAAATATTATCCAGAAGGGGCACCGCGATGATTGTCTTGCTCTTGGCCTGTGCCTTTGATACAAGAAGCCCTCCTCCTTGGTTTTCTCGGGCACCGGCTGGATTAGCTCGGAGGCCCTGCCGATCATGGAGTGGAACTATCCCACCTCATACGGTGTGGACACCCTATGCGGAGCATCTAAATGTGGTGATTCACCTTCTGCTGTGACGATGTCTTCGTCATCATCTGTCGTTGTGGCCATATCCGTTCCTGTACCTGTGTCTGTTGGGTGAGAAGGGGCCCGAAGTGGTGGAGGAGGTTGAAATGGGGGCATCGGATGACGCTTTCTCTTCTTCGCTGGAGGCTGATCGGGAACCTGGGGGACCACAGGTACTGCAGCCGGAGGCATCCTCATCTGGATTTCTGAAACCAAGATGTGTAGAGTCGACAGAATAGCCAAGGAAATGTCCCTCGGCTCAGAAGGCAGAACAGAAAAACTAGGCCCTGCGCCATAGTCGCCGTCATTGTCCTCTTCAACATCCTCGTGGACCGTATGTAAGGGCTCCTTATCTTCGTCGTCCGTCGACGAGACCTCCATGGTTTGGGCAATGGACTAGGAGGGTTGTTTTGGGGCCTACTCGCCCTCCTGCCCCCCACTTCCCCCCCCCCCCCCCCGAGGGTCTTGAACCAGGTCCTGGGCCGGTTTCACCCCTTCTGGTGTGCCTTCAGACTTTGCCAAAGTCACTGCGGGCGGTGCTGAGCTTTGGGGGGAGGGACACTTTCTGAGCCCTCTGAGCTATCCTCGCAGGATCAGCGCCCTTAGCTGTCATGGTAGTAGTAGTCGACAGAGTTGCCAAGGTCTTAGCCTGTGCCGGTTGAGCCTGCTTGGACTGCTCAGCCTTCTTCTGCTCCGTCCACGGCTTCTCGGATTTCTCACAGAGTTTAGCCGGGGTAGATGACTTCCTCTTTGAAGAAGAGCTTGATGGTAGGCTGCCAATGGAGGCGGAATATGATGCTGACCGCATCGTATTCCCTTTGGGACCCGCTTCTGTGGCGATCACAGTGGACTCGGACGTGCGGCTCTTGTCCTTATCTTGGGCCCCCGGTCGGTCCTGGGTGAGGCATGACCCTGCTTGGAGCACGGGTCAGAGGCCTTCGCATTAAGTTAAGCCACCAGCCTACTGCACCTGTCCTTCGTTGTTTTCTTGGAGAAACTAAGGCATATCTCGCACACTTCCTCCTTGTGGAATTGGTGCAGGCAGTAGGGCATTGCAAGTGCTTGTCCTCCACAAACACATTCCTTAGCCTGCATTTGGCGCAGGGCCCGAAGAGGGACCTCCCCTCCTTCTTCTCCTCTGTCATGGTCAGAGGGCGCAAAGTAGGCCCAAAAGGCCTTGTAGAATCTTTGATGATCTTCACCCTTGAGGGGCACGGAACTTCACCGACAACGGATCCCTGCTGTCGGCAGATGAAGAAAAGAGCACACTGGATTCTTTGAAACAAAAATAGAACTTTTTCCGTCGAAAACATGACAAAACGTACAAATAGCTCAGAGAGCAAACTCGAGGACACCCAACACTGAAGCGTGCAGCAAAAATCTGAACCTGGCTGCCAAAGGAGGGACTTAGGGAGAGGACTGTCATTGGATGGGGCAGTATGACCCAGAGGACACCGATTGGTTTAGAGGAGAAATACGTTTTTAAGGGAACTGTTTAAGGGAAAGTGAAACTGTTTTTTCTTTTATCAAGAGTTACCAGCCGGACGACGGGGAATATTCATGAGTATGTGAATCCATGCCAGACCCCATGCTGGAGAAGAACACTTCAACCCAGAAAGCGTGTTGTGTAGAGTGTGCGCAGTGGGAAGTAGGCGTTGCAGCGAACGCCGAGAGGTCTCAAGTAGCTGGGTTGCACCGGAGACTCACAGGAGTACAAGAGGTTACAAGTTTGCATGGTGGCGGCGAAGGTGGACTAAAAGGATCTGTTAGTCAGGTCAAGAAAAGTCAAGATTACTGGTGGTCAGCGATCACCGAACTTACCCGGTCAGTCCACCACTTGCGAGTAGCTCTGAAACGCTCAGATGCTGTTCACTTGTGCCAAGTCAGCCGAGTCATTCAAGTATGAATGAAATTGGTATTGCTATTGAATACAGAACTAGCAGAAAACAACGAAAGTGGTGTTCAGTAAAGCAAAGTAACTGTGATATTCATTTTGTGAGTTTATGGAAGTCCCAACAACCCGGTGGGGGAACTAACTTGAAAAATGAAGTGTGCAAGCAACTCCCAAGCCAAAAGAAAGTAAAACCTGGGCAATTTAAAAACAACAAAAATTGCCACAGGCCACAAGGAAATGATAAGAATCGCAAGGGTAACAACATTCACTGCTTATGCTTTGGGAAAATGATGCCCGATTTAAACTTAAATTGTTGAAACCAAGGCAGAAGCAGGAAAAGACTTTATCCTGAACACTATTTTGCTATTGATGCAGAAGGGAAACGAAGGTGGCAAACGGGCTGCTATTCTGAAATAAGCTATGCACAGGAAGATGAGCATTGTTTGCAGAACAGTCCTAATGTGGATCAATGTGAATGTTCTATTCCATGAAAGCTGCTAACATTATGACATCAAAGAAGACTATTGAAGTTGTCCTTATTCTTATTTGGAAGTTAACATTGAAGCACTTATCTGTTTTTGGTGTTGAAGAAGTAGACCAGAGTCCAACTGCCTTTTGCCTAGGCGCTCCTTGTATCTCGGCACGTTTCCCAAAACCCTTTGGAGAATAACTCGAACGAGATGGCATAATCTGTATCACATTTTCAGCTGTTGCATGGAACACAAATATTTCAAATCCCAGTTGCTGAAGGGCCCTCTCATTATTACAGATGCATTCGACCAACAAAGGAGAAATAAAAGTGGCCAGTGCCCAATTGGCCCTAATATTAAATAGGGGTAACTCAGTCATATAACTCTCTGTGGTAGAGAGGTTACAAAGGTCTGGATTAATTGGAGACATTCCAATAACCAAGTCCGGTTAAAAAGGGGCCTGTGTGTCGTTTTATTAGTCTCCACAAATTTAATGTGGAGTAGGTCCTTGAACCATGCCGAATCCTTTTTGTCTCCTGGTTGGTAGTGGCCTTAGGTCTCAGCTACTCCACCCTATCCAACCAGGAAACTTGTTTTTGTAGTTCTGGAAACATCTCTCTCTGTTCCAGGCCCAATGGAATCAACCCCACCATTTCAGTTGATTTGATGGACTCACCTGGCCCTCCATCCTCCCCTGAATTCTTTGGGTATGACGAGACAGCCCATGAACATTTGTGCTCAACCTTTTAGAAAAATCCTGATCGTCCCCGGAGAGGAATAATTCCTTATTTGAGGTCCTGGTCAAGATCAGGTCTGTAGAAGCTGTGTAGGGCTGAGGGGGAGCAGCATACCCGTTAGCTGACTCCAGGTGAGAATGAGGATGGCTGGGCAAGATTTTCCTTCATTGCAGTGTCGGTCCTGTTTGCGTTCTTCCTAAACACCTATCAATTGGGACTCAAAGGTAGGCCCGCCTCACTTCACCATCTCCCGTGGTAGCCGTTTCAATATGGGCACCTGTTTTTAAATGCTTGGGCTTTACCCTACTTGGAGAGCCCTTGTTCGTTGATTTCACCTTTTTCACACATTGTTTGTATGGTCGTGGCGAGGGGACGGAGTTGCTTAAAAATGAGAGTTCAGCACAAATGGCTTCCAAGGCACTGCTGTGAGATTCTGCCTCTACATAAGCCATTGAATCCCAACCATCAACCTGAATTGGTGACGAGGCCGCCCTTGCATGGCCCTCCTCCCCAATTTCACCAGAATCTTGGGATTTATTAGCTGTTACCTTAGACCAGTTTTCAGCTCTCCTAATTGATGGCGTTTGCTCTCTTGTCACATTAGGAGCCCTCGGGGGTTTATTAGGATCAAGCTCTCCTCTAGGGCTGTGAAGGAAATCAAGGATCTTTTGCACCTCCCGCCCCCAAGGACCAGCAGTTCTTGCACCATGTTTGCACATAAGACAAGCAGGGCTTCCATTTTTGCATCTAGTTGCTCGCTTTCCCCTAATTTCTTTGGGGGCAGTTTGAGTGTTGCTTGAGGTGTGGGGTCGTCTTCCACCCCAGAACCCTCCTCAGAATCACTCTCACTCGTAAAGGAGTCCGAGGTTGTCATTAGGTTTTCCAGTTCCGGGGTTTGGGGTAAGGTTAGCGGATAAAACATTATCAAATTCAAAATCAGCCTTGGCCATGAGTTTCTTTTCATAGTAGGGTAAAGTTTTAAAAGCGAGCCATTGTTATCAATTGAAAAGTTATCATCTGGTGCACCTTCATCTTCGTTTGTATAAATGTAATCTGACTGAGGCTCTCCTAGGTGTCCCGTGCGGGTTGCTGGCAAGGCTGGGAAGTAGGCGTCTGTTTTACATTGAGAAGTAGATGCAGCAGTAGATGTGGCAGTCAATAAGGGTGGGGAGGCTTCTTTATTTTTGGGCGCCATTGTAAGAGCCATCTTATTTGTGAGAGGACTCTGTTGGTGTTTGCCCCTCATTCTCATATCATATGCTGAGATCTGGGCCTCCCGAGCTTATGTATGTGGGTCCAAGGCCCTGTAATCAGCCACTCTCTCCTCAGAACCCAAAAGGGCAGCTGTGGTAGTAAATTGATTAACGTACTCAGGGGGTGGGGGTACTGGTGTGGGCTAAAGGCCCCAGATGGCTAGCTCAATAAACCTTGTCCATGCTCACCCCCGCCATGCAGAGTGTTATTAAGGTCTATTACAGCATCCTTAAACCAATTCCCACCTGTTCAGGAAAGTAAACGTTTGTAGTGATGGAATTCCAGGGAGCGTGGTTGTTTTACCAGCACTGGCAAGATAAATGAAACACCTTCACCATGAACCATGTGCCAGCATCCGGTACGCCAAGGAGGGAACCGAGGGACGGCTCTCTTTGCCTACCCCCCCCTACTTCCCATACCCTCCTTTTTTTCTTTTTCCCCCCTCTGTGTATATAGTAATTGTTTACTGTTGATGATATGTTCTTGTTATGTTTTTACTTGCTTGTTTGCTGTTCTCCTATTGCTGATTGTATTCTCTTGAAAATCTATGATTGATGCAAGTGAGTGAGGTGACAGGCTGGGGTACAACTTCTTATGCCCGTGGGGTAGTACGGAGGGACCAACATCTCTGCCCCGGTGGACTCTATGCAAAGTAAAAGGTTTCCCCACAAAATAACTGTGCCACACTATTAAGGAAGAAGATTCTTTTCAAAGAGTCTGTATTGAGCTTTTTTCAGAAACAAAAAATATTTTGTTGCCCATATGGTTTACACGTGTTTCAGCTACACCTGAGCCTTTTTCAAAACAAAATAGGGCGTAGTACTAATAACAGACATAATCATTTAACCTATATTCAAACATTATGCGTACATTCAAGGAGTATACATGCATGTGAAAAGACAGCAGGTTGGGGGTAATTAGATATGATGATTCAAAATAAACCAACAATTATCATTAAATCAATAAAATGTAGCAAAAAGAAAAAATGGAAAACAAACATAAAATACAATTATTTGAACTGGATATAGTATACGGTTCCACAGCCCATATAATTACTAAATAGACATTACATCAAATCTCAGACAATGGGCCTCATTACGACCCAGGCGGAAGACCATGGTGCTATTAGCACCATGGTCCATGCCGGAGTCCGCCATGGGGAATTACCACCCCATTCCGAGGTTGGTGGGGCGGTAATTCCCGATGCCGCCATGGCTCTTCCCCATTCTCATTTTTGCCCCATAGGGCTCAATGGGAATGGGGAAGGCGCTAATAACGGTACCGCAAATTGCTGTACCGTTATTAGCACCAAAGACCCTTTGCGGGTCCCTACTTTAACGGCTGGAAAAACCAGCCATTAAGGTCGGGTCCCGCAAAGGGACCTCGTAATTAGGCACTAAGTGTTTAACAGCGCCACAGCCTTTTACAGCGCCGTTAAACACTTAGCGCCAGGGTCGTAATGAGGCCCAATATGCGCACCATGAAGTGAAGCTCATGTTTGCCATTACCAATGCAAAGTTTATTTTAATATTAGAATTATCATCAACTACATAAGTGTTCATTTTACCTAAATGTGGTAGTTTAAGTCCACTGCGTGAAACAGACTTGCATCCATTTTGTTGTATTCCATTTTTTTGGCACTGAGTCCAAAGGTAGCCCTAAAATAAAGGATTTTGAATATATTGCGAAGATGTTCCCAATGGCCATTTATGTTGATGAGAATACTACATTTTTTAGCCCTTTGTAATTTGAATGCAGGGCTAAGAGTAAAGAGACCCTGTCAAAGTGGATCATTCTCTGCATTTAGGCATGCTTCGAACTGTCTCATAAGGATGTGCCAGATGGTCTCAGTGCTTATTCTAGGCCTGGCTGCCATCTCTGCCCTGCATAGAGAGGTCCCTGTCATGGGTATATGTTAAGCGTCTATGTGGGCTTTGATGCACGTGTTTGCCAAGCACACTTCCTGCATTCAATGTCAGGGTAGGAAGCTTGCTTTGACCGAGCGTCCTCCAGAGTTTTCCGATGCAGGTAGTGTTTTCTCCCTCTCCTGCAGATTTACGAGCTGCTATGGGTGTCTATCAAAGAGGAGAAATCGGTGAGAGGAAGGAATCTAGTGGAAGCAAATGGCTTACCTCTCTGTAAAATTCTGTATGATGCAGGGTTTGAAATTAAGATTGTATAAGCAGGAGCTAAAAGCAGCTCCTGTGTATCCAGAATAATCTACCACTGGGGAACGAGGAACTAGTACATACTGTTCCACAAATGTAACTGCCACATAAGATGCAAATGCATCATTTTGTCCAAAGACGGTGACCCCTTATGTTTTAAATGTTGTATATAGGTGTCCACTGAGGTTTATTTTCGAAGCGCACATAGGTGGGTTTGGTTTGGTATCAGTTGGCCTCGGAAACCAAAAGTAGCTCCTGGAAGCTGCTTGTGTCAAAATAACGAGGCTCATGTAAGCCACAAGCACGAGCTAAATAGCTCCTAGCTTCCCTCAATTTCGAACCCTGGGATGTCCCTCCCTCAGATTCGTCATCAACCTCCCAACCTATCAATCTAGCAGTAACAATCCAAACAGGATTTACTTCCAGATTTGGGAAAAGACATTGCTGAAAATGTTTAAAAAACCTTGAGTGACAGAGTGAACGTTAGAAGAAAGCAACTGAAAGAAATGGCACCAACGGGCTTTGGATATATGCAAGTAAGACATCACATACAGCACGAGACAGCACCAAAGAGTCATGATAGAGCCATTCTCTCAGCCACATGAACATGCTTTGGCACTGGAAAACCTTCCCGAGCACACTGTGCCAGAGGTGTAATTTCACAAGATCAGGAATCTGTGATAGGAATATATATTTTAGAAATGTTTGTACAGCTTAATGGTTTCAATTTATCATGAAGGCATAAGCCGCCTTCTCTTCTGTACGCTCCGCTGCTGCAGGTTCCATGAATGAACACATCCTATTCCCATAAGTGACATCAGAAACTGTTGCCATGGAAAGCACAACGATGAAGTGATGCTTCAGCCGACAGTTGAACATTGTTTGGGTTTCATTCAAAGAGGCAGAAGGGGGAAGTGCAGGAGAGTATGTGCTTTAGAATCCTACAGCTATGTTTGAAGGCAGACAGCTAATGTGGCAGGCATTAGATCCCCGACCCGCCACCCCCATTCCAGGTTCAGGAATTCAAAATCCCATCAGAGGATCTTCAGCACCACAAGGTTGTGTAAACGAAAGAGGTTAAGTATATACATTGCAAGCAAATGACTTTACATATACAGTAAGCAAATCAGGAAAAGACACAATTTTAAAGCAATATAACCCGAGGAGAGGGGGAATTACTGGTCTGTAATATCCCTCCCACCCCTCCGAAGGGTTCTATGCTATTAGTATCTCTGCCGTATCTCGGCCGTTAAGACTGGGGTACTAATAGTATCTTTATTAAAGTTGTGACATGACTTGGGTGTTCAGCAACTGAACACATTTAAAAAAAAAAGATGGCTGACAATGGAACTGGGAGCAGGGACTAAACGTAGTTCCTTCTCCCTTTCCATGGGGGCCATTAAAAAGTGAATACAAAAAAGTAAACAAACAAAATGCCCACCAGGGAACAGGGAGAAGGGACACAAGTAGTCCTTTCTCCCTTTTCATGGCGGCCAGTCACGCAAAGGGGAAGGAGATGGGGCGAGACAGCGATCGAGAGAGATGAAGGAGAGGGAGGAGTGAAAGAGATAAGTTACTTAAGGGATACATTTTAATGTAATACGTCGCCTATTTAAAGCCCAGGCTAGGTTGGGTTACACTGAATACCCCATTAAGGAAAAAAGAGAAAATAAAAACAGAGATGCCAAGGTGAAAAGAGGAGACTTTCTTCAATATCTGTTTGTGTTATTACAGTGTGAACACGTACTTGGACTGCTCTAAGCAGCCCCTTCTGAGGGGCCACATAGAATGTTAGGGACCAGAGAACAAGGAACAAGGCTCTCCTTATCCATCCTTTGAGGCCATCTACCTCCCCTCAGGTAAGTCGGGAAGGGCTCAGAAGATTGGGGTCCTGGGCCATGTGAGGGGTGGCCTGGGAGGATGTGGCGGCCTATGGTCCTAGCTGGCCTGCATCGGGTAGGCCCAGAAGATGCAAGCTCCATGATGCATGGGGGAAAACAGGGCTGCCCAGCCTAAACAGCATGCAGCGGGCGGCACAAGACCAGGAATCACAGCCACAGAGGCAGAGTACCTGCCCCGGGGCTAGTAGACCAGTGTTCCACTTCCAGGGCTCTGTGAGCAGGGCAACTAGGGATGAAGAGGAGGCCTTCTGGCATCACCGGGTTCCTCAGTGCCGGACGGCACAAGCCGGTGAAGAGACGTCTCGGGCAGCATTTGTGGTGCAGCTTGGGTAAAGACCCTGATATACAGTTGTAAATCTGCACGGGAGCACAAGAGTAAATGGGGCAGGCTGCCATCTAGCGCTTCACAGGCACAGTGAATGAAGTGTGTGGGCTATAGCACCCACCCCTGGAAAGTGAGTGGGTGCGCCAGGCCAGCAATGGTGACTGTCATCACAGCATGAAAAGAACGATTGAGCAGCACCACCCTGATTCTCCTAGATCTGCAGCCTTCGACACTGCCAACCAAGACATCCTCATAAAGAGATTAGAAGGACTAGGGATAACAGACACCGCCCTACTATGGATCAAATCCTTCCTAACAAACAGAACCGAAACCGTATGGGTGAAACCTTTTAAATCCAAACCTAGAGACTCCACGTGCAGGGTACCAGAAGGATCACCCTTCTCGCCGCTTCTATTCAACATCTACATGTACCTACTAATCAAACTCATCAAAAAACACGGCCGCACATGCTACAACTACGCTGACGATACTCAAATAATCTTCAACATACAAGACACCCAAGAAGAAAACTCTACACTAGAGAATTGCCTTCGTGAGATATTCAACTGGATGAACCTCAACCACCTCAAAATCAACCCAGGCAAAACAGAGATAATGATTGTTTCAAAAAAGGGAGGAGACGTCAGCTACATCCCCTGCCCCAGCGAGCTCGTCACCACACCAGAACCATCACCAACTGTAAAAAACCTAGGGGTCCTGATGGATAACAACCTCACTCTAGAGCCACAAGTAAACTCTCTACTCAAGAAATGTTTCTTCCTCTTGCAAGCAGCAAAAAGGATCCTACCGTTCCTGTTGTTCGCCAAAGAAACACTTACCATCATCGCTCTGATCATGTCCAGAGTAGACTACGCCAATAGCCTATACCTGGGCATGCCCGAACGACTTCTAAAATAACTACAACGCATACAAAATGCAGCAGCCAGACTCCTCATCAAGGTACCCAGAAAAGAACACATCACACCCGCGCTAAAAATACTACACTGGCTACCATTAAAACAGCGAATAAAGTTCAAGTCTATGTGCTTCACGCACAGAGCAATACACAAACAAGGCGCAGAATTTCTAAGCGATAAACTACGCCTACATCAACCGACAAGAACACTGAGATCAAGCACTGACATCTGCCTGGAACCAAAACCCTATAACAGAAGAAAACTCGGAGGATCCTCTCTCTCTCACCAGGCACCGGAAACCTGGAACGATCTACCTAAGAATATACGGAACACAACAAACCACCTAGCTTTCAGGAAACTCCTCAAATCATGGCTCTTCACAGCGTAACCACAACAGCAACACACTAGAATGCCCACCGCACTAAAACAACAACGAAAATAACACCAACATCACCCACTCTCAAATGGACAAACACTGAACCCACACGACAGACCATAAAATATCATGGGAAATAGCCACAAAAGGAGGCCTCCAGAGACTGACCCATAATCGGACCCAGACGAAAGCCAATCCATCAACATTAGAACACCTACAGAGCAGGCTAGAATAGAACGGCGAGGAGCAATCAGAACACTTACAAAACACGTTAGAACAGCACAGGGAGCGCCCCACACTAACCAAACCCTGCCAGGCGTAGCCCTTTTGCCCACACTGATGAAATTGGGAAGATTGGCAAGTGCCACACTCGGACAGATTTCTGAACTTCTGCTAACCTCCATACAACCGACTAACAAAAAACTCAGCATTTCTGCAGACTTATCTCACTCAAAAATCTCACACAACCATCTCTCGCACAACAACCCGCACGCACTTCACAACACCGCAACAACACATAAGCAACACCAACAGCACACGAGGACTGACATTGATCCGATACTCGCACCGAAGCTCAGCACCCGGTGTATACCGAGTTGAAGCTGCCAACAGAACACCACTCCTCTCACTATCCTACTCCCGCTTCACCTTCTAACCCATCCCACCTTCTCATTTGCAGATCCGCCAGAGCGCCTGAGGACCAGCTCCGTTGGTGACGGTGCGCGGTACAAATACCTTTAACATTTAACATAAAGACCAGAGAGAGCCAGGAGACCAGGACGCGGTGAAAAAAGCTTCCTGGCCATGGAGCTCTGAGGCGTCAGGGGCAGCCCGGCATAAAGTGCCAGCCACGGGCTGCATGCAAGGGACAGTCCAACTGCCATTACACCCTGAGAGGCTGTCGGTTCATCCTGGGGCCAGTCGGGGCGGGACCAGACGCTTATTGTCCTGAGCTGCGTGGGCAGGCAGCCGGGAGGAAGTGGTGGCTTGTGGTGCTGAATAGCCCATGTACGGCAAGACCTGGTGGGCAGAGAAGAAGCAAGTACTGTGCTGCAAGGGATGTCAGCCTGGGTGAAAACAGGGCAAATCAGCCTGAGCCACGTGTGCAGGGCAGCCCGGGATCAGATAGTGTGCCCTCAGAGGCAGTCGGCCCGCCCCAAGGGATGTCGCAACTGGCCTCGAAGAGCTGTTAAGGAAAGTAAACATACAGGGTCGCCGGTGGTCATTAATCTGTACCTCATGAGGGGAAAGGGCACTGCTGAAAAACATTGCTGGCTGACTGCAGTGATTAGATTGCATCCCATAAGGGCACCAGGCTTCAAGGATCAAATAACTCCCTAGGCCCACAGTGGTGACTGTACAGGGCCATGCGAGGGCTCATAGCATTATAAGGATTAACAAACTCTCAGGGGTTGTGGGAGGGATGAAGGTGGTACCCTAAAGGGGCAACAGTGCCATAATTGAAGGATTACAGGGTGTGTCAGCCCTACAAGAGCAGCAGTGAGGGACTGGCCCCATATCCAACATCAGCAATAAAGCTCAGGGAATGAAGCCCCAGCCCCAGGAAGTGGAGAGCCGTTTAGGGATGGCTGACCGCAGCAGCTACACACCATGTACCCATCTATTTGTGTGTGTATATATATACATATATATAATTTGAGAATGTATTGTCCCTTATCATTTAAAGCCCATTGTATGACAGAATCAGAATACACAATAAGATACCAAGCATCTGTACCATTTGGTAAATGGAACAGTATTTAAGATGCACAGAGCACTGTCACTTTCTATACGTATTTGTCATAGGAACTGTTTAGGTATGATTAGATAGGTAATAGCACCTTATTGGTATACAATAGGAGAATAAAGGTCTACTGTATAATACTGCACTAGCAGCATAAACATTGTGGGGCTCAGAAATGTGAACTGGACAAAACTGCTGCATCTGTAAAACTGGGAGCTAATCGGCACATAGATGGGTTTTGGTCCCCATTCTATTTAGCCGAATGTAAGAATAAGCTAGCACATTAGTACATGATTCTGGCATATATCTTTGTTTTATGCTCTGAGTGGAGTGTAGATCGTGTGACTGGAACTGGCCTATTTCGCCAATTAAAATGCAGAAATATCATTTCTGCATGAGTTATTTAAATGCATCAATACATTATTTCATTGTCTTTTTGCTGCAATACGACAATCCAATATGGCGGATCCCATAGCCTGTCAGACCATAGTCTCAAAGATAGATGGGTCTGAATGGGCGGAACTAGTCGCTAGATCTTCACTTCACTCTTTTAAATAACTGCGAGATAGCAAGTTAAAGGATAAACAACAAGCCTGAAGAAGCTCGCGAGCCGAGCGGGACGCGTGGCAGTTTCCACCCATTGGGGTAAGTTTTATGCTTAACCTGGTCTGCACAATGACTAAGTGTAAGATTTTATTATTGTGTATATGATGCTCATGCTATTATGAATTAAAGGAACAATCGTTTTTCACCAAGTTTGGTCTAGTGTGCTTAGGCATTTCTTGCAATCTAACTTTTACAGCCAGTGAAATCGTCCTGACTGGAGTGGATAGCTATTATTTTCTGAAATGCTTTGAGCCTAGCCAGCTCGAGCCCGGTAGCACCAGCTATTTAAAGAGGTAGAGCACAGTTTGTGGCTTAAAACTAATTTTTGAGATATATATAGTAAGAAGCTAGTCTGGTTTAAGGGAGTAAGATATGGGATGTGTTTTTAGGGTGGCCTGGTGGAGGGGCGGTCAGTATAGATGATGACCTGCTAAAGCTCGCCCTGGCAGAGGGGTGTTAGGCAGAATTCTATGCAGTACCCTTTGGGAACACCACACACAATTAAGACTACAAGTGACAGTACAAATTCACCTTTGTTACAAGCCTGTGCTAAACAGTAAAGTGGTACCAATGGCTGAGCAGCCAGACTTATCTCAAGAGTAAGTGAGCAGTAACAAATAGTTACACAAAGGACAGCGATTACTATGATTCAGGCAAACACTGACTCAAGGTTTTCAAGTAAAAGAATATACATTTATTTTACTCTTCAGTTGTATAACGTTACACTTTTATAAGCAGTTTAAAAATCACACTCTTAATACTACACCACGCCACTTCCCTTAAATCCCAGACAAGTTAAGCTCACAAAATGAAGTGGGAGCAAAAATGGCACTCCAGCAATTTAAAAGGGAGGGAACGACAAAGTTAATAGAAATTGAACCACACCAACAGGTAAGTACTCAGGGCAGTAGAGCAAAAGTAACTACAGTGATAGAATCAGGTAGAAAAGGCTTAGGGCCAAAGTCAATAGGACAAAAGTTTTTTGCTCAAGATCACGCGGTTCAGGGTAGTTCGCGGTAATGTTCGTGCCACGGATTTCGGACGAGGTTGGTTGGTAGAAAAGTTAGTTCAAAGAGAAGAGAAGCACAAGCCCTCGGATTGGAGAAAGATTTCACACACTTTCCCCGCGGCTGAATTAAACAAGCAACCGGGTTTGCACAGTACCTTAAAACGGAGAGGAAGGTGTAGCTGAGGCGGCCGTTCCTGGTAGTTCCAGCAGGCTCACGGTTCCTGAAGCGACTGTCGGACTGACATGAAGTAGGAAGACTGGAGGGTCCTGCACTACCCAGGAAAGAAACCAGCAGCAGAGCAAAGCAACGAATAAAAGGTGCGCTCCTTAAAACCCAAGCAGGGTCCAACCTTCCTGGCTATCCAGCCCACTGTAGCTCTGTACAGCGAATTCGACCAGAGGAGGGGTCCTGGCTTGCAGTTTGGGCGAACTGGTTGGTTCCACCAGCTCAAGGGAAGAAGCTTCCTGGAGGATCTTCTCTGTCAACGGATTCTGAAGATTCGGACATCAGCAGAGCTTGACCGGGCGGTTCAGTCGTTGAAGGGGTCCTCTTCCATCAGCTCTTCGTTTGTTCTTTCGTTCCAGTGGCGACTCTGCCTTTTCAGTCCCAGAGACCTGCTCTTTATGCAGTTTTCCCCCATTTATTGAGCCAGGCTGTCAATCACACAGCAGGGTGGCTGTCCTGGCAAGGACAGTCACTCAGCCAATCAAACAGGAGTGCCACTTGGGTTACCAAGGGAACACATGGCAGGAGTCTACCAAGACTTTCAGGCGCCTTAAGGAGGGCTTCTGTGCAGATGCCTGTGAACAAAGGAATCAACCCTGGTTTGGCGCGCAGAGAAAAACACGAGAATAACTTTAACAAAAAGAAATGGCGAATAAACCCAGCCGGAGTCAAAATAAAATGTATTTGTTCAAGCGTGTTTATGTTTGAGGCTAATATAATGGCCTACAACAATACCATGGTTTTATAAGAAAACCGCGGCAGAAAAATTAGGGTAGTTTCCACTGCCACCAGCCAAGTCTTGACGTAAAGTGAGTGAAACAGTGTTCCAAGAGAAACAGACAAAAAGGGATAGGAATTAACCCTTTCCAATACTCCATGTAAGATTTGGTGTACTGGGTCTGTAGTTTAAAGAGACTACATCAAGTTAATGGCAACTTTACATGTTTCTGGGAGACAGTAGTCAGTCCCAGAAAAATGGAGTCAGTGGGAAGTCTAAAAGACAACCCTGTGTCACTGCACTGAAGGTGCTGTGTAACACACACAAAAATGGTGCTCATGGAGTAGGTGAGGCTCAAGAGTCCAAGATCACACAAATGGTAAAAACACACACAGCAAAACACATGTAAGAGTGGGAAAAAGGCTCACACTCTTACCAGGTGAGAAAAATAAATCCTAGAAATCCAGCAAAGCTGCTGAGGAACTCATTAGGTAAAGGAAATTAGCCATTTATGAGAATTCTCCCTAACAAGGGGGCACCCCCAGGGGCTATCCTTGTGCCATGCAAAAAGAGGGGGTGGTACTGGATAAGAAAGAGGGGCCTGTTCCATTTGTTTTCATGGGATTCCTTTATGCCTCTTTTGATGGTGGGTTGACAAAGACCCCCAGAGGAGGATTAAGCCATATTTGGCTACTGTAGTAAAGGAGGTTTAGGCTTGTAAGTGGAAACGGGAGTGGGTAAGGTTACTGCTGTTTAGTGAAAGGTCTCTGTTCAGGCTAAATAAATGACCCTGGTATTTGGAGCCATTTGTGAAAGGAGAGGTAATAGCACAGCATTCACAGGCGCTCAGGTGGTAGCCAACCTCGCCTCCCCCTTCTAGCTGGTCTGGGTGGTGGGAGGGAAATTCCAGAAGTGGTCCCTCCCTGGCCTTGGGGAAGGAATGTATGAACAAGAGCTGCCTTGCCAGGGCAAAACCATCAGGGCTACACATAGTAATCTTGTAGGATGCCAGGAACTACAAGGTCTTGGGGGGCGCTGTTGCGCGGCTGGGAAATGGCCGCCGCCTGAAAGTGCTCCGACACAGGCCATCAAACATCCTGTCATTTATCCTGCTTCGCCAACGCAAAATACTGAAATCAACACTGGTTTGGAGCTGTGAACTCCTTGTGCTTCGATTGCTGCTGCCACAATTCTTCACAGCACGTATAACTGCCCGACTCGACTCCTTGCCCCCTAGCCGATCTCAACACTGGAGGCGGGAACCAGATTATCCCTGGTGTGGATCCTACGTCTAACGGGGCCATGGTGCAGTGGGCTCCTTCTCTGACCTACCCGTCATTGAGGATCCCCGCACAGACAGTGAAACGAGGACTTGATCGGAGGGGACCCGGACCCGCACTCCATATCGGTGCCTTCATTGAAGGGGTGGGGGCAGGGGCGAGTGGTCGCTGCTGCTCCAGTGCGCCTCGTTAGTGCAGGCAGTTGCCCTGTGCCCTTCATGCGCTACCTGTGAGACCTCCCCGCCTCTCCAAGATCAGCTGTGCCCCGGCCGACAGACTTCTCCCCTTAGGAGCCGCGGTGCAGTGTGGTCCCTCGCATGCCCAGCCCACCTGGCCTGACGGCCGCTGCACCAGCGGGGGACTCCCTACCACGACATTGTCCCTCTTGCCTCGTGACGGACGCGGCTCCCGCATTGGGCCTCCGTGGGCTTGCCTGCTAACCCCCCTGTGCTCTGCTTGGCAGCCGCAGTGCCCCCAGCGCGACCCTGACTGGACCATCTCCGTATGCACTACCTAGGACCCAGCTACTACTGTCCATGACCCCCTCGCCCACCTCTGGAGTGAGGAACAGGACGTCTTTGGATAAAGGTGGGTGATTCACTGTGTGTGAGCCCTTTGGAATGCATACCGTCTAAGCTGGCAGGTTTGAAGTGGTGGGACATGCCGTGTGTGTAGCTCAGCCCTACGGGACTTCATATCTAAACAAGGTTGCTAGCCACATAATTGTATGTGAGGAGGCACACAGACCTGACCGCCCTGACTATCCCATGGTATACACCATAGGGGCCCCCAACTGTGTCCCAGGCCTAGAGGGAGGAATACACCGGGCCCCGCTCCCCTTTTTATTGTTTTTTTGTTATAACGGTGCTTCTGATCCGCCTCACTGGGAGATCTGTTCCACTTCTTCTGAAACCCCAGTCTTCTCTGGCCCCCTTTGGACTGGGCACTGGCAGCGTATTATTGTGACAGTATTCCCTGACTTCCGGGACTGCACGCTGTTACCCGGGGAATAGTCTACGCAATATTTACTATCTTTACTGAATTCTCAACCTGCTAAAAGCTCTGCAAATCCTGGCTCATACCTCAGAGCCGCCCGCCCCTACCTGATGGGACTATCAGCATGCAGTGGTGTTGTGGCCGTCACCTCCTGCTGTATCTATGACCCCTCTTTGTGACCACTTTGTACCACGTCTACTTCCTGGACTGACCCGTCTATCTAGTGGCAAACAACCATCTCTATTCTGGAACTCTGGAGCACTCTCACAGTGACTGGTGGCCGGGAGGTTTAAACCCGGCTCTCTGAATAATAGGTGCGCTAAGGAACATTCTGATAACGCAACAGACACGCACAGCCTCTAGAACCCCATCTGCACTTTGTACATCCTGCTCCAACCCCTGTATCCCTTGACCCACCTACACACCAGAGCTGATAATTATATAGAGCTTTTGACAGACGGGCAGGACCCACTGTGGCACTACCCACCTATCCTGTTGTGAACCAACTTCTGCATCACCGAACCCTTCAATACGTAATATGAAAGCATCTTGTTGACCAGCTCTCCCCGTCTCTGTTTGGGGAACCCTAAGAGACAGTCAAAAATTGAACAATATGCCAGGTCAGGTCAACCTCTGCCACCCCCTGTGACTCCCTCGATCTGTAACAACTGGAAGTTTCAATGCTCAATCAAACGTTGCTGGCTCTAAACAGAAGCGCAGACAACCTTGGGACCATGAAAGATGCTCTCACCTGCAAGGTGGACGTCTCCGCAGTCCAGATTGAAAAGCTGTGTGGCGGTATGTCCGAAGCGGAACAGCAAATTGTGGAAGGAGAGGACAAGATAGCAGTCCTTTAACAGGAGGTTGCATCACTTCAACAGAATATCAAGAGGGTGATGCCCAAGAACAATGATCTAGAAGGCAGGTCCAGGAGGAATAACATTCGTATTACAGGGGTGTCCGAGTCCACCCCCATTGACAACGCAGAAACCGTTGTTGAAAAACTCCTCCTGGAAATCCTGGATAATCCTCCGGTCACCCGCATCTACATGGTGGTGCAGGCACACAGACCCTTGGCGGCCAAGCCCCCTCCCGGAGCCCGAGAGAGACCAATCACAGCCCGTATCTTCAACTAACGGGATCGTGACATCCTTCTTCAAGCTGCCAGGGAGAAGGGTGAGCTACAGTGGGGCTCGGCGACGATCAGACTCTTCCCCAACTTCAGCCCGCAGGTGCAGGGCCGGAGGAGAACTTTTCAAACAGCCAAGAACATTCTCAGGAAAAAGGAAGTTCGATACTCCATGCTACTCCCGGCTAAATTGTGGGTAATCCTGGATGGCAAGACAACCTTCTTTACATCCCCAGAGGCTGTAGGAGCGGTTTGCCAGAGACATACCGGACCCAAGATCCTCCCCTCGTGGAGACCTGAAATATTCGATCTCAACGGCTGTCCTTCTAATTGCTCGTTCTTACTGCTTTAACACTTTGGTATTGCAGCAATATTATACCTCTACATATTGCAGAAATTCCACCCCTCGAGGGGACACAGTGAAGAGAATATGGGACTTGTAAGAATATATAGAGGATTTTACTAAATGTGATGGCATTTTTATATATTTTATTGCAAAATGTAGTGACCTTTTGTTGCCAGTATTACATGTAAATATATTTTTGGTGGCATGTAAGGTACAGATTTTACAACACAGCCAAGCCCAACTTGAAACTGAAGAGAATGAAATGCATGAATAGAAAAGCTTAGTGCTGCTAGGCCAAAATATTGAAGTGCGCCATTTTTGGATACCTCATGCATGGAAACTACATTAGAATATACCTAACTGACTAATCCTATTTAATATTACTAAAATACTAACTCTAACTGTTCTAACACTAAAACACAGTATTCTATACAAAATGAGGAGAAAATACATGTTTTGGTGGCACTGCTGTAATTTGTTTTTTAAATGCACACTGGCAGTTTTTTTTTCTTCTTTTTCTTCCGTGTTAGCTTGTGGAGAGCAGAGGGAAGAGGCAGCAGGAAACCAAAGAGATACAATAATTCTGTTCTGAAATTCTCATTGTTTGGAACATGAGGGTTGACACAGTATGAATTCTTGTTGAACTGATTGGGGGAGAATTATATGCAGACATGCTACGTAAAAATGTGGGAAGGCTCCGAGTTTTGCTAATGGCAAAACTTGTGGAGAGGAATCTGGGCTGTGAAGACAGACAGTTCCAAGGGGTTACAGAGCGCTGGCTTAGAGAAGATATCTCGCTGGCGCTCCCCACACACACAAGATTTACAGAAGCATTCCGCACTGATTGGGCCTGCCTTTGCGAGTGGAGCAAGGTCGTACTGAATTTCAAAGAAGTCTAATCTCTGTAAGATTTGTGCCAAGTGTGGATTATTTGAACGTCGTATGCTTGGCTACAAATCTATTACAGTGTAGAAAGGTTAGAAAGTCACAAACTATAGGTGGCGCTCTGAATAAAATGACTGGGTCCCAACAGTGCATAGGTCTGGGGCTCTCTACAGACAACTAAGAGGTATTATAATAGGAAGGAAGGTTTTGTTTTATGATGGGGTTATAGTATAAGGGAGAAAACCATGCTCACCACTAAATACTGTAATGACCACCAATATAAGCTAACAAGGTATGGTCACAAAATTAATATGAGCCCAAACCCAATCTAAATGCAAGACAAAATTTACCACCAAATTACCGCCAATATTTTTATGGTAAGAAAATACTGCAAAATCCCAAATTTACCCCAATAAGACTAAATATCTTACAGACTTATTTGGCCTGTGTCGCAAGCTGTCGCGAACCCCCCAAGCCCCATGCCTATTGGCAACCCCATCTTTTGTCTACTGTTAGTGTTTAAGTTACTGAGTTTTTTGGGTCTCCACCCTCTTTGTAGCAGGGTTGGCAGGGATGGAGGTGGGGTATCGGGTGCCGGTCAGTTTCTTTTCCTGGCGTGGGTGGGGGTGGGGTGGTTCCACCTGTTGGGATGGAGAACAGTGAGAGGTTTTTCTTTGTAGTTAAGGGAGTTCAGAATTGCCACTTGACATTTGCCATTTCTGGAGATTATGGTTCTATAAGGGGATACAGGACACTGCAAGCTACGGCTCACCTTTTTGGGACCAGGGTTTTGGGAACGCTGATGCTGATAATGAGAATTTTGGTCTCCCTTTTATGTGAATGTTACCTGGCATGATGCAAGAACACTGAGTGATATTTATTTTGATGACTTGGAATATAAGGGGATTTACGAATGCGAAGAAAGCGTGTCTTGTGGCGATTTACGCAAGAAACCATAAGGCCAATATCCTATGTTTACAGGAGACACACTTGGCACGAGATGATAAACTCCCCGCCTGTGAGGGTGGGGAATTCACAGATATGGTTCCTCTTATTTGACCTATTCACGCGGGGTCGCCACGTACGTCCACCAATCATTGGAGTTTAATTGCATGCCAAACTGGGAATGCAGATGGGCGATTCTGGATGTTAACGGGTGAAATAGCGGGTCAGAAGATAGCGATAGTTAACATATATGCCCGAACACTGATGACCCAAACTTTTTCCAGGCCTGTGCAGTCCACCTACACACATGCCCAGACTATGAAATAGTTTGGACTGGAGATTCTAACCTAGCTCTATCGCGTGTCCTCGACAGATCCACAGTGCCCTGCACCCAGTCCCAAAGGCAGTTCAGAAATAGGAGGCTATAGCCGAGTACCATGGCCTGTACGATGCCTGGAGACTGTTGCACCCACTGGATAGGGAATTCTCCTATTATTCCAGGCTACACAGCAGCTCCTCCAGGATTGGCTATGTAATGGTATTGCTGAACTTTGTCCAGAATGTCAAAGAAGCCTGCATACTTTCCCTGCTCCCCATCAGACCACTCCCCAGTACTGGTTGAGATTACCGGGCCTTTGCGTTCCCCCAGACAATTACGCTGGCGTTTCAGAGCCCGCGCCTTGGAGGATGTAGTATTCCGGGAGGAGATCGGGCGTGACATCCAGCCCTTTTCTGAAATCAACACAGGGTAAGTAGCAGACCCTAGAATAGTGTGGGAGACATTTAAAGTGTTCCTTAGGGGATGCTGCATCACAAAGGAAGGTGGAGTACTGAAGGCCATACGGCGCTCCATATCCACCCTCAAACAGGAGATCAAGCACCTAGAAACACAACAAGGTTTCTGTGATACCCACGAGGAGCGGACCTGTGTCCAATCTACCAGAACCAAACTGATCCTCCTAGCCAAACAGGAGGAGCGCTACTTCGGAGACCCGATCGCAGTCACCACATGTGCTGAGGGCGATCGCCACAGCCGCACTTTAGCACGCGCAATCCAGCATGAACACCGTTTAGAGCCCATAATGGAAATAAAACACCCGGGAGGGAATTTGACCAGAGAACGAGCAAATTAATAATACTTTCCGAGACTACTATAAAAGAATTTACACTTTACAAACAGACACCACTGAGGAATCCATCTCTACCTTGAAAGGGTCGCCCTAGGCTGGCTGGATCCAGCTCTAGAGGCGGCACTAAGCGAAGCCGCCTCAGACGAGGAGTTCCAGAAAACTATCCTATCCCTCCACAATGGCAAGGCCCCTGGGCTGGATGGTATTAAGGCCGAATTATACAAAGCTTACCCTGACTTATTAATCCCCCAGTTCCGAGTCATGTGCGAGGCTGCCAGAGTGTATGGGACACTTCTGGAATCCACTAGAACAGCCCTTATCACTGCCCTCCAAAGACCCACGGAGTGTCACACCACTTCTATACGGATGACACTCCGCTCTCTCTTTCTCATCTTTCACACCCGACATCCATTCCACTCTTTCTACCTGCCTTACTGCTATTAAGTCATGGATGACTTCTCATTTTCTCACCTTAAAGAACAAAGTTCTTTTCTCTCCTGCCAATATTCTTCCACCTCTGTCTCCTCCTCCCTCTATCCTCTTTCGTCCCTCAAATCTGTTCATTTCCCCTACTGCCCGCAATCTCGGTCTTTACCTTGACACTAATTTTTCTTTCATCCATCATATCTCACTCACACATCGCGCCTGTCATTTTCACCTCTACAATATTCCTAAAATTCGCCCTGTTCTTACTTTTCATGCCACTAAGCTCCTGGTTTCTTCACTAATCTTTTCTTGGCTTTTCTACTGTTCTGTTCTACATTTTGGTCTTCCTTGCTCACGCCTAGCCCCTGTTAGATCAATCTATTATTCTGTCATTCTCTCACTCTGTTTACTTTCCTATCGTGACTCAATGTCCTCCTCTCTAAACTCTCTTGGATGGCTTTCCTTTCATTCTCAGCTAAAATCCAATTTCCTCAGTCTAGCTTTCAAATCTCTTTATGGTCCTGATTACCTTGCTTCTCTCCTCTCATTCTATTCTCCTCCTCGCCCTCTCCGCTCTGCTGGACTTTTCCTACTTACTGTTGCCCGTGAGCACAATCTCGCTTTCGATCTTTTCAACTGCTTGCCCCTCTTCACTGGAATCTCCTTCCTAATCTCTCCGCTCTATAACCTCCTACTCTCTGTTTCGCTCTTCCTTAAAAAGTCACTTACTTCAGTCACCTGCCCGATTATTACTGGCTGATCTTGAACACAATTGTTTACGCTGATTTTATTGTACTACTGATTGTTCTCTGTGAAGTGCTTTGGTGAAAAGCACTATATTAAATATAATAAAATACAAATACATAGAGGCTGTTATCATTGATTAACATGGACAAGATACCTGCGAAAATCCTAGCAGACAGGCTGCTTCCACAGGCTAGCAGACAGGCTCCCTTTTTTTGTTGATCTTCCCGTGTCGCAGGATGAGCACTGATTTTGCCCTGTACCGCTTCCTTGTCAGCCTACCATGTAAACCTATTGCTGTATTCTGGATTGTATTTATCTCTATGTGGAATGGCAATACTTCTATGTCCGTGCAGTATTGTCATCTGCATTGTATATAACCATATGTGGAACTGTAACACTTGTATTTCTGTTCAATGTGCCTTGATACCTATGGGTTTAGTGTGCAATACAAATAAATAAACAAACAAACAAACAAACACATATGCCTGCATTAGTCCTCCCAGACCAGGCAGCCTTTGTCCCTGGCCGCTCAACCTAGAATAATCAACACAGCTTGTTCTCCCTCATCCATAATATAGATCCGACCATCCCTGTGGTAGCTGCCGCACTCGATGCCGAGAAGGCATTCGACTCGGTAGAGCGGGCCTTCCTTTTCGAAGTTCTCCAGAGAATGGGCCTTGGAATCGCATATCTCAGCTTGAGTAGCCCCGATAGCTCAAATTTACACCAATCGTACACTATCACAGAGTATGTATCCGACAAGAGTGCCCGTCCGATAGCACCGCGAGTTGAGTACTCACTTTGACATCTGTGCTGAGCCTGCTGACGCAGTTTTGAATCCCGGTAGGGCCAAACACAGCCTTTCATCCTTCCGAGGTCGATAAATGAGCACCACATACCGTGGGTAATAAGCAGCGCTCAGATACCTGAGGGTTCATAGCGCTATATAAATGCTAAATTATTTTGTTGTTATTAAGAGGTACTTGTCAGAGGTGCCCATTCTCTCCAATCATCTTCGCATTGGCCATCAAACCTTTAGCGTGCGCTATCAGGGAGTTTAATGCCCACAGAGGAGTTAAGATATATTCTCACCTCTCCATCATCTCCCTTTACGCAGATGATATGCTGATGTACGTAAAACATACCAAAACCAATATGACACCCTTGGTGGAGGAGATAGCTCCTTCTCTGGCTTGAAGATAAACTGGTCCAAGTCTGAAGTACACCCCCTGATCCCCTGTGTGCTCCAATCTGACATACTCAAAGAGTTTAGGTGGTGCCCAGAAGGCATCCATTATCTGAGTGTACAGGTGACTACCTCCCGGTCCACTGTATTTCAACTAAACTACATAAAACCCTTGAAAAACGTGAAAATAAAGTTGATCTGTGGATCTGTCTCCCACTTTCACAAGCAGCCTGTATTGCATTGGCCAAAATGGTGGTTCTCCCCAAATGTTTATATATCTTTAAGAATGTCCCCTCACGGCCACCAACCACATTATAGTCCCGGCTTAGGAGCATGATGATTTGTCTCGTTTGGGCTGGGAGACAAGCAAGAATATCCTATGACACCCTGATTGTACCATACCAACAGGGAGTTCTGGACTACCCGGATTAATGGTCCTACTATTTAGCAGCACAGATCCAATACTCTGTATGGTGGTGGGGCCCGACCCCAGATCTTCCGCATTTCCTGCTTGAAAAAACCACGTCCCATCCGGAGGATTTCATGGGATTACTCTGGGGTACCTCGATAAGAAAGAGAGAATTGAAATACAACCTGTAGCTACTACACTGAGGGCCTGGGGTGCCTTAGGGCGAGAAATTATGCACCAGGATTGGTTCTCCCCAGACATGTTCCTATATCGATCAAGTGGGTTCCCCCTCACTTATGTACACATTTTTCGCCAACACTTTGAGAGGTTGGGGATCAACACGCTGGGTTATCTCTGGTATCAAGGGACGTTTATAATATGGGAAAACCTGAGAGGTAGAGGGGAATGCACTGCGGTTACACAGTTGCTATATTTTCGAATACGTGAGGTGGTCCGGGCCAAATGGCCTAATTTGCCAGTGATCCTCCCCCCTATCCCCAACCCTAGAGTGCATCATTAGTTTCCCTACCAGGTGTAAATTAGTCTCCACCCTACTTAAAAATATTAGATCACAGAAGATGTTATTAATACATACCTCCAAGAGTAAGTGGGATTACGTAGTGGGGAAGGTCCTTACAGAGGACCAATAGAAACGGGTCTGCCTCCAAACCCGCACTAGCTCCATGAATACCTGTCTTCGGCTAATACATTTTAAATGTATCCACCAGATGTGCTACTCCCTGGCAAAACTCCACAGACTCTATCCAACCAGGTCCTCACAATGCATTAGATGTAGGTTTGACAATGCTGACTTTATCCATGTTGCCTGGAGCTGTCCACTAATACGGCCCTTCTGGGATCGCAGTGAGGATGTCATGTCGGAAGTGTTGGCAATCCATAACCTTCGTAACCCTGAAACTTGCCTCCTTGCCCTACATGACCCGGACCCCAGGGATAATGTGAAATTGATAGCGATGGCCTCAGTGGTAGTCAGGCTAATGATGGCAAGGACTTTGGGGCAACGCTGACCCCCCCCTATACCGAATGGTTTAAATATATGAATATGTGCGAGAAGAAAGAGACCCTATACGCCTCCTCAGACCATATGGACAACAGGCCAAAAGATTACTGGCTCCCCTTTAGAAGCTATATGAACCGGGCCCAAGACGAATAACGCCCAATCACCCCAGGTGACTAAAGTTAAGCCTCCATCCTTTTCTCTCCCTCCTCACCTCTTCCCCTTGTATTACCCACGCGATCGTTGTCTCCATCACAATATGTTGTCTGTTTTATTGGCACTTGTGTTTTGGGGCGGGGGTGTGTTTAAGAGTTATTTCTTTCTTGACAAGTTGTTTCGCTCATTGACATGCTGTATGTATTCTTTTTGGTTTCTACCTGTTTTCAACTAAAATGTAAGAAAATTTAAAAAATAAATAAAACTGGTTTCAACTCTGATATGGAATTCTGTTTTAAGGCACACCATTGGAAGCCAAATCATTATCTAAATAAAACTGGCTCAGATACAAAATATACGGCCTCAGCCCAACAATTATTTATATGTCTCTGTTCTTTCCTTTTTTCCTCATTCTCTGCTCTCAACCTGTTAAAATATCTCTCTCTCTCTCACTCTCACTCAGAGTTTCTTACTGCTATGGTCCTCAAGGGATGGAAGGCAGAGAAGGGAGGGGGATAGACTCTGACGGGAGGCACCTCAGTTTATCACCTCCTAGTACTTCTTCATGCTGCTTTTTGACATCCACAGTCATGTTCGTTGCAAATTCGTTACTCAAATCAATGTCATACTCTCAAATTAAGGGACATAAAATAGACTAAATCATGGACAAATTCCAGGGAAGCCAATCTTCACTGTAATAGAATGATGAAAGGTAATCACTAGCAATTCAGTCTTGGGACCTCTGCACAATCACAGGAAATCATTACCAAGCCATGCATTGAGAAGAAGAGAGTTCCAGATAATGATCTTTGAGTGTGGGTAGATCACTCCTTAATCCAGGCAACTTTGCTAATGAGAACCACTTAGGTGTCCTTCGCAAGCAGAAAGCCAAGACAGCTTAATTCAAAGGATTGAATTAAGCGGTCTTGGCTTACTGCTTGCAAAGGACAACTAAGTGGTTCTCATTAGCAAGCTTGTTTAAATATGTGATGAGGCCTGTTCCCAGTTTATGAAATAAACCGCCTAGGGTTGTAAATAATTCCTGATGGGAACACCTTTTTGTGTCCAATGTTAGGTTAAAATGTTTAATGGGAGGACAGATAAATGTTGTCAAATACATAAATAGTTACTCACAGTTGTGACCAACGTACTCTTAGTTCATAGTCCCCTTTCCTCCATAATGCATGGGCGTCCCTCGCTAGGGACGGGAGACGGAACCTTTTTTAGCAGAAAAAACATTCTTCCCCTTTAAATTTATAGGCGCGCCGGGGCACGTCCCTGGGAGCATGCGCTCCCCTGACTCCGCCCACCGGTGCCACTCCTCAGTCCCCATTGACGCGTCAACAATATTTAACATTGCCTAATGACACCAGTATTAGGGGGAGAACGGTGGGACATATGGAAGAAAGGGGAATATGGACTAAGATTATGTTAGTCACTACGGTGAGTAACTATAATTACTCTTATGTCCCGTCCCCTTTCCTCCATACAGCATGGGCGATTACAACTCAATGTAGCCCCAGGGTGGAGAGGAGACCCTCCTTAAGAAAACAGATTCCGTAGAAGCACCTGTCCGAAAGCTGCGTCTGACTTAGAGCCCGCGTCCAAAGAGTAGTGCTTACTGAAAGCCAAAGTGGTGGCCCAGGTGGCCACCCTGTTGATGACCTGCCACAGCACCTGCCGCAGGAAAAAGATTGCTGTGGCCTTGGCTCTGACAGCGTGGGCGTGCATGTTAGCTGGAACTGGTTTGTGCTGCCCCTAATAAGCCTCCTTGATGGCAGAAACCATCCACCTTACAATAGAGGCCTTAAATGCCGATAACCCAGCCTTGACCCCACAAAGGTGACAAACAGAGCATCAGACTTGCAGAAGGCCATGGTCCTGTCCAGATAGAATTTCAGAGCGTGTCTGACATCCAGGCAGTGCAAGACCCTCTGAGCATCGTCCTTAGGGTCGGCAAAAAACGTAGCCAAAACTATCTCCTTGTTCAGATGGAAAGCGGAGGCTACCTTAGGTAGGAACGCAGGGTGTGTTCTCAGGACCACCTTATCCCTGTAAAATGTAGTATACGGTTCTGAAGCCACCAGTGCCTGGATCTCGGAGACTCTGCGAGCAGAGGTGAGGCCCAGCAACAGAGCTGTTTTAATGATGACCAACCTGATGTCCACGGACGTCACTGGCTCGAACGGTTTGTGCGCCAAGGCGCCCAACACTATATTGAGGTCCCACACGGGGTTTGGTTTCTTGATGGGGGGAGAGCCTGGCTAGACCCGCCAAATGTCACTTGACCACTGGGTTGGAAGAGGAGAAGACCTCCTCCTCTGAATTTCTGTAGGCCCCTATGGTTGCTAAATAGGTGCGGCATGAATCCACCTGCATGCCTAAGTGATTAAAATGTGCAGAGAAGGAGAGCACGTCATCCAATGTGCACGTAAGAGTGTCAATCTCCTTAGAGTCGGCCCAGTGACAGAACCTAAACCATTTACTCTTGTACTGGCTCCTAGTAGCCTTTCTCCTAGCACCCCTATTGATTTCTGGGTTGGCCTGTGATAGACCCAGGTGTTTCAGAGAGACCTTCTCAGGAACCATGCTGCCAGGGCTAACTTCTGTGGGGTGGGGTGAATGACCCTGCCCTCTGCTAAGCCAAGAGATGAGCAGGGCCCTGGGGGAAGGTGAATGGGAGGCCTGTCCGAGAGGATGAGAAGCTCCGAGAACCACAGTCTTGTGGGCCAACACGGAGCTATCAGAATGATGATGAGGTGACAATTCCTTTATCTTGCAGATCATCCTGTGGCCCAGGGGTGTAGGAGGGAAGGCACACGCTGTCATGATGCTTCACTGAATCTGGGAGGTGTCGCCCAGGGAGTTGCAGCCCTGCCAGGATGCAAACTGCTGGAACTTCTTGTTGTCCCATTAGGCAAGGAGATCCACCTGAGGATGGCCCCATCTGCTAAAGGTCTTCAGCAGCACCTGATTGTTAAATTGACATTTGTAACTGTCCGCTCCCAGTCTGCCGAGTATGTCCGCTTCCAGGTTGGACTCCCCCGGAAGGCACACAGGTAAATATTGTTCTCCAGGGTCCCGTCCCAAATGCTGACTGTTAGCTTGCACAGTGAAGGGACTTGATACCACCTTGCTTGTTTACATAGTAGATACTGGTGGAGTTGTCTGTCTGGATGAGGGCGACCTTGCCCCCAAGGAACGGAAGGAAAACTCTGAGAGCTAGCTAGATGGCTTTCAGGTCCAGCCAGTTGATATGAGACTCCTGCAGGGTCCAGACTCTGTGCACACTGTGTTTGTCCAAAGTGGTACCAAAGCCTTCCAGAGAGGGATTCGTAGTAATGGTGACCTGCGGGGCCAGCTGTCGGAATGGCCTGCCCGTCCGCAAATTGCAGTCCCTGGACCACCATGTGAGGTCCGGGCGTAGAGATGGAGGAATGCTGACAAGCTCCACTTGGGAGGCCCGCTCCTGATTTCATGAGGTTACCACTGCAGCTGCAATCTCCTCATCTTGAGTCTTGTGTAGGGTACAGCCAGTAGGGCTGCTGCTATGATGCCTAATAAGTGTTGGTACCACCAGGCCGAGGTCGCATCTCGGGTGAGGAAGTGAGTGGTGGCCCTCTTGATGGCAGTGACCTTGTCCTCCGAGGGGAAAACTCTCTGTGAGCTTGTGTCCCATATGAGGCCAGGAAGGTCAGGCTCTGTGTAGGCTGCAGCTGAGACGTCTTGAGGTTGACCGAAAACCCCAGCTCGTGGAGTGTGGTCATAAGGGTGGAGGAAGTGTGATGCACCGCCTCCGGAGATCTCCCCCTGAAGAGCCAGTTGTCCAGGTATGAGGAGACATGGTGGCCCTGCGCCCTGAGGAGGGCTGCCACCGCATTCATGAACCTGGTGAATACCCTGGGGGCTGAACTGAGGCTGAAGGGTAGCACCTTGTATTGGTAGCACCTTGTATTGGAAGTGGCAGCCCCCGATCCTCAATCGTAGGAAGGACAGATTAGGATGCCAAATCGGGAAATGTAGATACGTGTCGTTCAGATCCAGGGACCACATCCAGTCTCCCCTGCACAATGTCTCCGCAGTCTGTGCTGGCGAAACTATCTTGAATTTTTGATGAGGGAGGGAGAGGTTGAGGGTGGAAAGGTCCAATACAACTCTCCGGCCAGTCTGGTTCTTCTTTTGTTGGCGAAAATCCTGGAATAGAAGCCCAATCCTCGCTGGGAGGCTGGGACTTCTTCCATGGCCTGGCTCTCGATGAGCGACCGAATTTCAGCCAACAGAGTTGCTGTCCCAATCTGTGGGAGTGGAGGGGAGGAGAAGTAGGGATAGATAGGTGGTACCCCGTGGATACTACCGAGAGGATCCAGGGGTCTGCAAACTTCTGACACCAAAACTGTGCATGAAGGGCAAGCCTGCCCCCCACTGGAGACAAGTGGACCCAAAGGGATGCGTCATGCCTTCTTTCCCCTATGAGGCTGTTGCGAAGGAGGGGGTCTGAAAAAAGCCTTTGCCCCCCCCTTTTGTTGTTTGCACCAGTGTTTACTCGGCAAACGGTCATGCTGTCTGGGACCTCCGTTCTTGGAAGCCACAAATCCCTCCGAAGTCCCCCCACCCTCTTGTCGGGGCATTGATGTGACTGGGTGTATGCCTTGGGTGTGGCTTTCGTAAAGATAAAGACATTGCAGTTTGCAAACTGTTTTTCTTTTTATCTAACTCCTCATCGGTGGTGTAGTGAAAGAGGTCTCCCCCCTTGAATGGAAGGTCCAATGTGTGTTCCTGGACGTCTGGGTTAAATTTTGTAGCCCGAAGCCAGGCAGTCCTTCTCATGTCAGTGGCGATGCATATTGCCCGGCCAGAGGTGTCAATGTGGGCAACGAAGGACTGAATTATGTCTTGCACCATCATTTTAGCCTCTGCCAGTCCCGCCTTGAAATGTGACTGGCTCTGCACCGGAAGTGCTGGAAGGAAGTCGGCTATTTCCCGCCAAAGCATCTGGTTAACGGCTCCCTGCATTGGATCCACGTTGGATTGACGAAGATGCAACGAAGTGTTGGAATAAAGCTTCTTCTGTATGCCTCCCATATCTTCTCCTTCTTGCCTAGCAGCACCGAGGATGAGGTGGCCGAGGACGATTGTGGCTTTGAATAGAGTGATGCTGCAGCAATCACCGAAGAGCGTGGTTGAGGGTTGGCCAACAGCAAGAGTGGATCCCCTCCATTTGCTTATACTTGGCGTCCAGGCGCCGACTGACAATGTCCTTCTGCATCGGGATCCCAGAGTGACGACCTCTACAAGTACCCCCGCCTTCAGTTGTTCGACTTCGGGTTCCGGAAGGCCCAAGTACTCTGCCAGACCTGCGAGTCGTTCGTCGAAGGCCTTGGCTGACGATGGTGTGCTGCGGTCTTCTACCTTGTCTGTGTCCACCAGGCCGTCCAGCTGGTCCGGAGTGGGTGGAGGGGTGCTGGGCGCCGATGCTTAGGTGCGGAGACTGGAGCCGGAAGCTGCAGCGGAGGCTGGTATGGAACCGCCTGAACTGTGGGAGGCAGGGGAGCCGGAATCGAAGGAGCATGGGCTGCACCAGCGCTGGAGCCATAGGAGGAATTACTATAGGCTGAGGGAGAATGTCCCTGATTACATCCCTATCGATGGGCCCCATCTGAGGAGAAACTTTTCAAAGAACCTGTCCTCACAGGCCGGTGGTGTGGCAGGTGATATTAAAGGGCTAGCAGACAGCTGCTGAGGCCGGTGCAAAACCTGTCTAGCTGTTTACGGGGTAAACCTGCCCTGTGCTGCTGATGGATAAGCTGTAGGCCATGTACCTGGTTGACATCAGTCCCACCTTGTAACTCGTTCTCCCACCTGCTCCGTTCCTAGGGCTGGTATCAGATGAGTGGCCATCTTGTCTGGCGTGGCGGCCATCTTGTCGAGCTGTGTCCCACGTGCCGAAGTCGCAGTGATTGGCTCACTGGGCCCAGCCTCCTCAAGGACTCTTGGCAATGGATCATGAGACCTACCCTGCACCTCAGGCCGAGGCCTGGTAGGCATATCACCCTCAGTAAAGTTGCCAGTAGTGCTGCGTGTAGGCACCCCCCTCGGACATATTGCCGGTACAAGGGCGTAGCCCCTCGATAATACACTTGGTAAAAGAACCTTGCAGTCCCTCAGCACTGTCACCGGAAGGATCTACAGACCCCTAGACCTGGTGGCCAGTAGCTGAAATAGCCTTGGTACCTGTGCTGGTACGAGAACCTGAGAGGTTCCTCCCGTCTGGGCGTTGCCTTGGAAAGGAGTCGCCCTTGCGGGGTACGCTGGAAAAGAGTGTCCCTCCCTTGGGCCTTGACTTATGTCTGAGAAAATCCTTCAAGTCTTAGTGAGGTGACTTCTCGAAGAGCTCCCTCCACCTGACTAGTCTGTTCTTCAAAGCACGCAAAGAAAGTGTGTTGCATGCGGTGCAACCCTCCCATCCATGGTCGAAGCCAAGGCACCGGAGGCAAAGAGCGTGGGGATCTGATGTAGGGAAGAGACCCTTGCAAGCTGGACACCTGCTGAAGCCCGCTGAAGTCGACATGCCCTGGGAAGGAGTGTGGCGCCAGAGGCCCGAGTACCTAATTGATAAAAAAGACAAAAGACGGAAGAAAGTGTCCGGGAAAGAGCATGTGGTATTACATTGCCAAGCCAAACCCAGGAGCGCTGGTGAAATCGGCCCGTTTTCGTCGACGTGGAAAAGGGGAATGAGGAGTGGCGCCGGTGGGCGGAGTCAGGGGAGCCCCCGCGTGCCTCTAAATTTAAAGGGGAAGAAGGTTTTGTCTGGTGAAAAAGGTTCCGTCTCCCGTCCCTAGCGAGGGACGCACATGTAATATGGAGGAACTGGGATAGGACGTAAGAGTAAATGGCTGTTACAATGAATAGGACTTATCCAATGGTGGCAGCAACTAATGATAGATTGGTTCAAAACAAGCATGATCAATGGTGCACATTTAATGATGATCGCAACCATTGGGAACACATACTATAGCAGTTGCAATCAATGGTAGGTATGACTCATTCAAAGGTAGACAGTATCAACGTGATCACGTTTGATAGAGGCTGCAGGCATTGTAGAGGATTATACAGGATAGTTCTCGTTAAGGGGCTTAGGGACCCCAAGTTCAAGAGGGTGATTGTATGAGGTACCATAAGTCTTGAAAAGGGCAGGAGTTCCCATGTGTGAAAAGGTGTGAGGAAATCCTCAAAGCCACTGGAGGTTGAGGCCAAATGCAGGGCATGCCGACCAAAGAGGCACATAGGAGTGACCCTTAGACATCAGTCCTTTCCTGTGAGCCCAACAAAGAATGCCCAAGTCAGGTGAAGCTGGAACAGCCATGGCTGTGCCCAGTGGTTCTGATTGACTTTCAGGTTGTAGCAAGCTGGATTACTGGGAGGCCTAGGAGGATCTGTGAAAGGTTTGTTTCTTCTAATGTTTGAAGTGGTTTATCACAAAATTTTGCAGCCCCACTGCAAAATATGGGGAGGGTGATATTCTCACCACCATGAGACAAACAAGCATACGGCCGATACTTGGGGGATGGGGGGCTAAAATAGTGGGCTTCACTGCACCACCGGGCCTGAAGGAGTGCCTATTATGCCCCCGACCAGGGCTTTCTCACATTTCCTGATGAATTATCAAGCATTAGTGTAGGATACCAGACATGGATTGATAGGAAAGAGTTGGGGAAGCTATGAGTGTTAGGAAAGATTTCATAATTGTATGTAATTTTCCCTCCATGTGTCAACCCCCAAACATTTTGTTACTGTTTAACTGTCTTTGCCATAGAAGCACAGCCTTCAGCTGCACTCCTCTGGGCTTTCGCTCACTTTCTATGGGGAAACTAACATTCCCCTAAGAAGTCAGTACTGGGAGACTTTGTTTCCCTTAGTCCTTTTCCTGTGTTGCAACTTTTGTGCAACATGCAACAAGTGTGCAATGTAGCTTACCATACAGCACACTTGGGTCTATAGTCAATTCCAAAGGCCCTAGATACTCTTGCTGGACTTTCTATGAACTGTGCAGATGTGTCATGGACAGGAGTGGTGGCTGCTATCTTTTCGCATTATTTTTAACCCTTTTCTGCCATGTTAACCACGTTAACCGCGTTTGGCACGAATAGGTGGCCTGGCTCCAAAATGGCCATGCCACAAGGTTTTTTGTCCTGTCCTTTGGCCATCTTGCCTCTTCACCTTCCCCAGGTCGAGTCGACCTGGGTCAGTCCTTATTTGGTCATGCACTTTCCCGCGAAACCCAATGCTTTGCGGGCTTCTGCGTGCCTGGTGTGTGTGCATCCAGGATGTGGGCTGGAACGTCTGGTTCCAATACACATCTTGGGTGCCAGAGAGTCTGGAGTGCCATGAATGACTGGGACCACCGTGGTCCGTTATTGGTCCACGTATGCAGTGTGTGTTTGTGAGCAGATCTCCCATAGGGTCCTCTCTGTTTTGACGCGAAGGGAACTTTGGATAAGAGGAGGCCAAAAACACCCATACCATGTCGATCTCCAGAGTTCGAACTGAGCAAAGGATAGGATCCAAGTATCCTGCAACACAAAGCCGAGACAAGGAACCGCTGGTGACCCGCTGGAAGGTTTGGCACCCTGAGCCCGCTGTCGTCCATGGGACCCCTCTGCATCTGGTCGTCCTAGAAGGTCTGCGAAGACGCTTCGACCCATTGGAAGTGTCCGTGGGCCAACCAGTGGACTGACCAGTTTACCCAGTTGCTTTGCTCTGTCACCACCGCCGTTTCGAGGAGGCCCTCGAAACTTGGTATACTGCCAGCTCTGTGTCCCCTGCATCCTCACACCGAATTTCGTACACTTGGCCTGACCAAGTGTACGAAATTTCATACTCTGACCTGGGAAGTGTACGTCTCACTTCGTACACTTCCCAGGTCTGAAGTGAGACGAGTGCGCCAGGACCGGAGTAAACGCCGTTACCGTGTTGCTCTGCCGCGGCAACGTCTTTTGCAAGTCTGCTGCATTTGTGACCCTCTTGGCCCTGAAGCCTGCTGCAGTGAAACCGGGTCGATTCATCCACCCGGAGCGGAGAAATCGCCACTGTCCCGTTTGGAAATCATCGCTGTATCTCAGGACCTGAAAGGTGCCGAGACGTCCTTTTTGCCGCATTCAAACCTGCAAGCAAAGTGGACTGAACTGGCGAGGTGGTGAAGTTTGGGTCCGCTTGCGTCAGGGACCAGTGAGTACTCCATAGCCAAACCGGTGGCCCCTAGTGCAAAGGCCCATTTTTACAAACGAGTGGCGCCTGGGGGCCCCTCTCCTTTACACTGCTTTTGCGAAAAAGCGACTCCATCCCAAACTCTCAAACTGCCTCTGCCTTCAAGTGGAGGTCCTTCTTGAATAGTGGGAACTTGTTCTGCATCGCCTCATCCACCTTTCCGAGCTGCTAGAGACCCCTGAAGAGACCCTTGTTTGCCCATTGAAACGTGCGCTGGCATTGCATGTACTATTGAGCACAAGGCCCCTCTCTTCTTAGGGCTTTGACTGCCTCTTAGTTAGGTGTATTGTCGATGTCGAACAGGGCCTAAAGACTATCTGCACTGCCTGTTGCCTTCCCCTCTAGGTTGTGGACATACTTCGTGCATTTAACCCTTTAGACCCCAATGGTCTAGTACATACGTTGTTTTGATAGTGTTGTGTTGGTTTACTTAGTTTAACTGTGATTCTTTTGCTATGGTCTATGTTACAAAGGCCTTGTAATAAATGTGTCTATATTTTTGATATAACACCTGTCTGGAGTAATTTGTAAGTGTCCTTGCTTTGTGTGCTCATTGAGCTCCTTCAGTCACCCTCACCCCTCCTGAGACTTAGTCTTGACCGCCTGCCATAGCTACCCTGATTGGTCTGGCTTGTCCAGAGTTTACCCTGTTCCAAGAAACTAGGCCGGCCTTCTGAACCTCTGCCCCTCCAAGTCAGAGTCCAGAAATCCATCTTAACAGTGAGCAAGCCTAACTTCCAAGGAGTCGGGCAGAAGGCAGACTGGTTATTTATTTACTACTAACATAGTTCATAACATACACAGTAATTTTGTGCAATGTTCAGGTTTTGAGTGGTAGGTATTGCTTTCAGAATTCAGGGGTCATTAAAAAGAACTCCAATGAGAGGGTTAGTAACCTCACCTAATTAAGTTGCAAGAGACAGTTTTGTTTGCAGTATTCTCTAAATAGAAATTAAATATAATACACTGCAGACAAGCAGGTTATGAAGAAGCCAAGTGAAATGTAGACAGTGAAATAGGGCTTATAAAATCAGGTTTTATTTTGAGATGCAAATGTCTAGCTCCAGAATATTGCCAAAACAGAGAGTCTATGTTTTGTATGTAAACATTTGAAAGAATGAGATAGCACAAGTGACCAAACAGCATTGCAGTTGAAAATGGTAAAGAAGAGAAGTACTAAAAGCAAGCCAAGCTTTCCCATATGAAATGTTGCTCCCGAATGGCAAAAAACGCTCATGTCAGCACAATGTGTTACAGCGGGCATACACAACAAAAAGCCTTTTGATGGATCTATGAGACGTAATATGGTTAACATAATATTTCAGGGTTCTCAGAACATCCACCTTATGGGAGACGTGTACGCTGGATTGGCTGGGAAAGAAAACGGGTAGAAAAGTGTTCTAAGGCCATATGAAATCTGGCAAGATTATCAGCAAAAAAAGGGAAGGTGCGTTTGCAGCACTACCTTTGTCCCGATTTACCACAGTATCAGCACATGAGAGGATACATTCTGCAATTTGATGACTACTTGAAAGAAGTGATTGCAACCCAACCAGAAAGGTGTTTTTTCATGTCACTAATTTAAAGTCACCGTGTCATTAGTTTCAGAGCCTTTCGATCAACCAAAATACCATATTATTCAAGCCCTCAACTAAATGATATCTGAATTTAAGAATAACATGAATCAGCCCATCAACAGAGCACTAGACAACAGAATTTCGAAGGAAAAACACCCCTTTTCTGAATACAGTCCTACAATAGCAAAAAAGACCTGCAGTATCAAGCTTGGATGCTTGATCTAGCTACGCGCAAAACAAAGTTCACCATATTGCCTAGAAAACCAATCAATTAAATGATTTCTTTTGCAAGAACCCAATGGAAAAACCCTTGATTTTAAACTGATGTCTCAGACCATCTTTTGTATATTCTGATCAGGAATGCAGTTTAGTACCCAGGACTAGACAGTTAAAATGGATGGTACAAGACTAGACTGTAAGACCAGACTAACCTGAACAAAAGAGGAAGGCCCCTGAAGTGGTGGGTGGATTATAGGACATTTTCTCAGGTCTAGGAGAGCTCTAAAACCAGAATTTAACTATTAGACCATACCCACACTGAGAGCAAGCGGCTGCCCTGGAAAGTTGTCAGTTGCTGGATCATCTTAGGTATTCAAAGTATTCTACCAAATATATATAAAAACTAACATCTGTCGTGGTCGGTGCTTGAAAACTTACACCCAAGGTTTGAAGGATCTTTATTAAACAACAAAAAACACAAAGGGATTCAGCAGGATCGGTAAACAGGCATAGCTGAGTACTACAACAAAACAATCAAGCTTTCTGGAGGACCATAGTCCGTCTGTCCTTCCACACCCCATCAGGCTCTGCCAACCTGCGACCAAAAGTGTCACTCAGTGACCTTTGAGTTACTAAGCATCCCAACACTTCTTTTGTGGCTCTTCAAGTAGATTGCTGGACTTACGTTGCACTTGTCTGGATGTCATTCTCCTAGAGTAGTGAAGTTGCAACCACCACCTTTCGCTCAATCTTGCCTGAACTTGAGCCAATCATTAGGCTCTGGTGGGTAGACCTGTGCCTATACTTCAGTGGGCCTGGGAAAACAGGAGGAATAACCTTGTTGAAGCTGGGTGCAGACCCTCCACTGTCTCTACCAACACTTATGTCACAACCAGCATGAGAGACTAAAGCTCCTTGATTTTGGCCCTTTCTGGGGGTGGTCCAGTGCAGGAGGATCACCTGGATGAGGGATGTTCGTGGAGTGGAAGTGGGGCACTGGATGGTGAGATGCGTATCCCCTTCCTATAATACCTTTTCCCCATCCTACCAAGTAGGATACCTAGGAACTGAACCCCCCACCCCTTTCTCGACAATTTCACACGGACAGTTCACAGTGAGCGACAACGGAATAACACCAGAGCCATATACCCGACATGTCTCAATACAATGGTCAGGCAAGGTCAGGTAATTACTGATCATTACACACACCTGACTTCCATTATGCTTCCACACACGGATAAAAGGCAGAGCACAAAAGCACACGTTGAGCGAGGAAAAACACACGAGGAAACAGCAGTTTCAAGATGGCAATGTAACACAAGGAGAAAGACGATGAGACCAGAAAGGGTTGCAAGGAGGGAAGTCCCCTTGACTTCTAAAGACTGTTACTTTCAGGGACCTTGGAAAGTAAGAAGCCGAAGACCAGGAACTAAAGCTGAACACACCTATACTGTGCATCGAAGGTATCCGGGGCTCTCCCGTGTCGATAACCCAGGTAGGGAGGAGTGATTGCCACTGTGGTACTGTCCTTGGCTCCTACAACAAAGCAGCACCAGTAAAGACAGCACAGCCAGTGAGTCAGAGAGACGGATACCAAACCAGCTTGTGTTTGAACTAAGGTTGCAAGCGGCAACATTGTATAAAGAATCAAAAGAAGACAGTGTTTGAAACGCATGTGATGAGCGACGTGAATATAATTGGAAACCAGAGGAGTGAATGAACTTTGGGGAGGGCAAGTAAGATACCATGTACAGAGTGGTCTGGCGCCACGTGGGTGCTCAATCGAAGGTCTCTGTAAGGTATCCAACTGAATGGCAACTGTAGTGTAAAGGGGAAGTTTGTATCGAAGTGGGTCTGCAGCGGGTCAAGCTAAATCCTTTGATAAACCAAGGTGAACTACAGTTTGTCCCAGCCCGGTTCAGGGAGACTAATTGAAAAGGGGAAGGATCGGAGCATGGTGGTGGGGGATCGGGGGTGAACCGTGAGTCACCTGAGAAAACGAATATTCTCAGAACGTTGCGTAAAACACGGGATCTGAGCCCGGAAGAGGGGGATCCGCAGTATCGATCGCAAAATTACAGGGATCTGAGCCCGACTGTGTCATGAACCGTCGTCTGCATCCCTTCTGGACTTGAACTCAGTAATCCTTCCAACATAGGGGATTGAACTCAGTAATCCTTCCAACATGGCCGTTTGATGCGGAACGCTGCTTACCAGTCTTTGCGTTACATGCTCTACGTTCTACAAAACAGACACGCCCCCACGGCTCTGCGCGTCTCAATGCTACTGCTCGCCATAGCTGGACATGTGCTGATGGAGTTCGCTCGGGGCTGTTTTCCTGATCTCTATTCCCAGTTCCTTGTTTTCCTCCTCCTTTTCCTTCCATCCCACAACTTACCCAAAACTTTCCTGGATTTTCCCCCACGCTCGAGCCACGGGTTCTGTGCCTCCGCGCGCGGACATTGTTCCTTCCTGAACAATCTGAACGAAGCACGCTGGAATCCGAAGACCCGCGTGCAGGCTTATACAAATCCCGGACCTTGCGGAAGAAGTCACAAAAGAAGGTCGCAAACAAACAGGAAAGACAGGTGAGAAGGGGAGAGACTTGTGACAGATTGAGACGCCTAAAAATCGATACGGATACAGGGATGGAAGCCGCGGTTCAAGACCTCATGCGAGGCATGCAGGAACTCACCACAGAAGTTCAAAACCTTAAGGCTGAGAACGCTGCCTTAAAGCAGCTGGTATTGTCTCGTGATTCTGCTACCAAGAAAAGTGTTTTATTGGGAGGAGTGGTGGACAAATATGATGGTTCTCCAAAGACCCTTTGTGTCTTCCTTGACCCTTGCTTGGTGCATTTCACCTTCAAGCCCTACTACTCTTCCACCCCTAGAGCAAAAGTGGGGTTTATGATATCACACCTCACTGGCAACGCATTAACCTGGGCAACTCCCCTAGTCAATTCGGGCAATGCCCTCCTGGATGATTACAATGGATTCGTGGAAGCTCTAAAGGCCATGTTTGATCGTCCTGAGCAGCTTTACAGCGCTCAGGAACGTCTACTTGATTTCCGAGAAGGATCCCAGGATATGCTTACCTATGTCACCCGTTTCAAACAATATATGAAGGAAGCTGATTGGTCCCAAGAAGCTAGCTTCACTCTCTTTCACAGAGGCTTGAACGAAGAAATAAAGGACAAGCTAGCCAGGGTAGCTCATCCTAATTCCTTCCAGGCCCTCTTGGACCTTTCCTTGCAAATAGATTTTCGAATCCAGGAAAGTAAGGCAGAGAAAAAGAAGTCGAAATCATCATTCCAAAAAGCTGTCACAGACCATCCTTCTAGCCCAGAACCCGCAGTTTCTCCGACCTCAGATCCAGAACCCATGCAACTGGGGGCATTCCGTGGACCCATTACCCCACAAGAAAGGATGCGCCGTATTCACACTGGACTCTGCATGTATTGCGCATCCGATAAACATTTTGTCAGAGAGTGCCCTATTGCTCCTCCATGGCATTCGGGAAACGCCAGCTACTGATCCTAGATGGGGCACAGTTTTGGGAGAATGATGTCTGCTCCACATCAATTCCTTCCTTGAACTCTCCTGGACCAAACAAGCTTGTGATTCTTCAGGCCTTTCTATCGCCTTCCAAGAAAGAATCTTACCCCATTCGGGCATTAGTGGATTGCGGAGCCATGGGTATATTCATAGATCATGATTGGGTCACTACTCGTAACATTCCACATGAAACTCGAGAGACGATGCAACCAGTAGAGGCAATTGATGGAAGACCCCTATCTTCAGGACCCATAACCCTTCAAACCAAAGAGAACCTACTCTCTATAAATCACCACCGAGAGAGGATCAAATTTGACATCATAAGATCTGCCCACTATTCGATGGTTCTAGGCATGCCCTGGTTACAGAAGCATAACCCTTACATCAATTGGGCAGCAGGCTCCTTGTTTCTTGGTTCTGAACACTGTATGTCCCACTGCTTATTCCTAGATCCCGTACCAAAGTCCTCTGAAAACTTGCAAGAAATCCAACAGAGTCCAGTCACTGTCTCTAACATCATCCGAATTCCCAGGGCCTATCAGGCTTTCACAGATGTATTTTCGACTGCCATAGTTCAAGCTCTTCCTCCTCACAGACCTGAGGATTGTGCCATCGACACTGAGCCTTCAGCAGTGATCCCTTTCGGAAGAATGTTTATTTTATCAGAACCTGAAAAAAGGGCCCTCCGGGAATACCTGGATACTAACTTGGAAAATGGCACCATACGACCATCCAAGTCCCTGGCGGGCGCTTCGTTATTTTCCGTTCCCAAGGAAGATACCAAGGAGCTTAGACCATGTCTAGATTACCATGGCCTCAACCAATGTACTCTCAAGGACCGCTACCCATTGCCTCTCATTTCAGATATCCTGGAACAGTAAGAGGTGCAGAAGTATTCACAAAATTAGATCTCAGGGGTGCCTACCATCTAATTTGTATAAAGGAAGGTGACGAATGGAAAACGGCCTTTAGAACACCTTTTGGCCATTTTGAATACCTGGTTATGCCCTTCGGACTTGCTAATGCCACAGCGGTCTTCCAATGTTTTATGGACCGAGTGTTTTCTGACATGCTGTTCCTCTACGTCATTGTATATCTGGACGACATACTGATTTACTCCAAGGACCATCTGAAACATGAAGAACACGTAAAGGCAGTTTTACAACGTCGACGTGAACATAAGCTTGTGGCCAAACCCGAGAAGTGTCTTTTCCATGTATCAACTGTTCATTATCTCGGATTCGTTCTTAGCCCTAAGGGGGCTCTACCTTTGAGGGTTCCATTCCAATCCAGAATGGAACCCTCAAACGTAGATTCCATTCTATCCTGGCCTGTTCCAACTACTGTGAATCAAATTCAATCCTTCCTGGGGCTTGCTAACTTCTATCGGAAATGTATACCAACCTTTTCGGAAATTGTACATCCTATTGTTACATTGCTAAAGAAGGATACCCCCTTTCAGTGGACCTCAGCCCAATATACGGCTTTCCAACACTTGAAGTCGGAGTTTACACAAGCTCCCATCTTAGCTCAACCCGACATTGATCGCCCTTTTCTTGTGGAAACTGATGCCTCCAACCACGCCATCGGGTCAGTCCTAAAACAGGAACTTGATGATAAATTAGAACACCCCATCGCCTATCTTTCTCGCACCTTGACTCCCAGTGAAACTCATAATTCCGTCCTGGAAAAGGAACTGCTAGCCATCCGCCAGGCTTTCACTGATTCGCATCATCTTCTCCTGGAAGCCAAACACCCGGTACAGGTCCACACAGACCATCAGAATCTTCAAGTCCTGCAATCCCTAGAATGCAGAAACAGTCGTCAAGCCCGTTGGGCCTTCTTTTTTGCTCAATATCAGTTTCAAATCCATCATGTCCCTGGAACACACAAAATAATAGCCGATGCCTTATCCAGACGTCCTGATTACGAAACCTTTGAAGATCGGACTTTTCCTAAGATGTTCCCCACACAATATTTGTTGCCCAAGCAATCAAACTCCTGGAGGATATTCAAATTCAAACTCAGTCCTCTGAAACCTGGATGGAGTGTAAGAGAAACAATCGATGGAAACTCAAGACAAGGGACGGATATCTGTTCAAGGACAATCATCCTTGATTGTCATCCCCACTCCTGGACTGCGGCAAAAGATCACAAGCCTATGTCATGATACATTTCATTCAGGACACCGTGGCATCACCAACACCCTCAGTTCAATACAAAGGCAATTTTGATGGCCGAGGATGAAAGAGGATGTCTGGATTCATATCCAGGCATGTGCAGTCTGCAATCAGAAAAAACATGATAATAAGAAACCAGCAGGTCTACTGCTTCAACCAGTAATACCAACAAGACCCTGGGAATTCATCACCACAGATTTTATCATGGAACTACCATCTTCCACGGGATACACAACTATCGTGGTTACCATTGATTTGTTCACTCATATGGCTCATTTTACAACTTTATACAAACTGCCATCCTCATCTGAACTCGCCGGAATCTTCCTGGAACACATATTCCGGCTTCATGGGCTACCCTCCAAGATCATTTCTGACTGAGGACCCCAATACATATCCCAGTTCTGGAAACAATTATGTTGTATACTGGGAATCCAACGTGCCTTGTCCTCAGGTTATCACCCACAGACCAATGGAGCCACTGAACGAGTAAACCAAACTCTGGAATAATATCTTTGTTGCTTCGCCACAAAGGTCCAGGATGATTGGTCACTCTTAATACCTGTGGCCGAATTTGCCTACAACAATTCGGATCATTCAGCTATCGACACCAGTCCCTTCTTCTGTAGTCAATGATTTCATCCGTCAGTTCTACCTTCCATTCTCCCACACCCTACCCCAGTTCCTACGGTTGATTCCTGGATTGAAACCCTTATTAATGTACACAAAGAAGCAAAGGAACACTTAGAAAAGGCCCGAAAAGATGTTAAACATCATGCCGACTCCAAAAGAAGACCTGGGCCTTCTTACTCAGTAGGTGATAAAGGCTGGTTATCCTCGAACCAAATAAACTGGCTCCCAGGTATTACGGCCCCTTTTCTATAAAAGAAATCATCAACCCAGTGGCTTTTCGACTTCGCTTACCAGAATCATGGAAAAGGATCCATCCTGTCTTCCACACATCTCTATTGAAACATATGTTCAACCCTCTCGAACTGCTCCAAGATCAACCCCAGTGATTATCAATGACCAGCTTGAATATGAAGTTTCCAGAATCTGTGACTCTAGATACCGACGTGGTCAACTACAATATTTGGTCGAATGGAAAGGGTACCGTCCCAGTGAGCGCACCTGGGAACCCGTGTCAAACATGAATGCTCCCAGGCTGATTCGAAGATACCATCTTATACATCCGGGCAAACCCAGAGGAACTAGACTTCAGAGGAGGCATACTGTCATGAACTGCCGTCTGCGTCCCTTCTGGACTTCGTGGTGCCTGACACATAGGGGATTGAATTCAGTAATCCTTCCAACATGGCCACTTGATGTGGAACGCTGCTTACCAGTCTTTGCGTTACACGCTCTACGTTCTACAAAACAGACACGCCCGCGGCTCTGCACGTCTCAATGCTACTGCTCGCCATAGCTGGAAGGGTGCTGTCGGAGTTCGCTCTGGGCTGTTTTCCTGATCTCTATTCCCGGTTCCTTGTTTTCCTCCTCCTTTTCCTTCCATCCCACAACTTACCCAAAACTTTCCTGGATTTTTGCCCGCGCTCGAGCCACGGTTCCGTGCCTCCATGCGCAGACATTGTTCCTTCCTGGACAATCTGAACGAAGCACGCTGGAATCCGAAGACCCGCGCGCAGGCTTATACAAATCACGCTCTTCAACCAGTGGCGGTTGAAGTCTCCACTGCTAGACCTCTCCTACAGATCTCAGAAGCAATACAAGTCCACCTTTTCAAAGGGAAACTGAGTTAAGCCCTTCTGTGTATAAAAGAGAAAATGCCTCTAATCACATGTAAAAGCTGAATGCATCTCTAACTCAAACACTATTCATGTCCAATCATGCAGGCAAGTTTGCAACAATGCATGTGTGCTGCCAGGATTTGGTTGACTTCCAAGAGCACAGCCAGCATTATGTGTTGTTCAGTTTTAGAACGTCTGACAAATGTAAGTGCTGTCAGAGATTCAATGCATAAACGCAATTGAGAGTGCAGCCTAAAAAGCCCACGTGAGCATGGACTTAGTAAGACCTGTGCGCATGTATGATTTCTCATGTTATCTATGTATTTACTAGGTTCAGCTTTTACATTTGGTCCTACTGAGGCACAGCTGTTGGTAGAGGGCAATGTGATGAATCTGGACAAATCGTCCCTTCTCGTCAGCAGGAAGGCTACCCCCTTTGGGGCTAGGGAGGTGAGTCTGCTATGCAAGACCCTCCCTTAGGGGTCTGGACAAGTGGGACCTCACTGGGAGTGACTCCCCTCTTTGGTACAAGGACTCCCATTACAGAGCAGAACTCCCAGTCCAAACCACAGAGTCTGCATATGTAGAATAGGAAAAGACTAATATCCGCTGCAACCATTATATTCTGCAAGGATCCTACTTGTCGTGTATTGGCTACAGGCAATGCTGAACACAGCCGGAATGCCATAGTCAATGAAGGACACTATTCTGTTTATTCTTGTGACATGTATAATAGAGGAAACTCCTTCGGAGGGAACCGTAACGCAGAGGCGAGCCTCTGCATCACTGATGTCCTGGAGGGCGGAGCCACACTGGGCTGCAGAGCCAGTGGCAGCGAGTAGGAACAGAAAGTATAGAAATCTGATAGGATGGGGTGGGCCACCGCCCTCTCTGAAACAACTTTGGTAGAAGAAAATAACCTGTATGATTATCACAGGACTGTTGGGAAAAACCCAACGACTCACAAGAGGACTTTATTTTTTATTTTTACAAGAGGTCCTGGAGGAATGGAAATGTCCACAAGAGACAATTTTAATAGTTTTCATTGTTAAGAGGAGAAAGTGAAACCCTAACTTGAGACAAAGACTGGGAAGAATATCCTGTGGGGAAACAAGGAACTTTGAAACAAAGAAAATATCAAATATGAATTGGGCCAGACACTTGTCCTGTTGAGCCTATTGTGCAAAGCCTCCCATTTCCCTTTTAGTTTGATGTTTTCTTCTAAAGTGGTACGGCCAGTTAGTTGGATAGCATGTGTACTGCATTTCTTTTATCAAGGTGTTTCTCTCATTTGACACTGAAGTCTACCATATGTCTCTCTTCCTGGCACCTGTGAGGAGGCCTGCATGGCAAAATCAGTTCCCTTTAGCAGAACTGTTAGCTTCGCCAGAGCCTGTTTGTGTCTTGCTCGATAAACATGGTCAACATCGAAATGGTACATCATGATCTCTCCCCATGCTGTGACTTGGCTTTGCTAAGAATAGCCTTCTATGCCGAGTTTGAGTGGCTCACAATGTACTGCCATTCAATTGTGGAAATATTAAATAACACTGCAATACTGTTAGAATACTTTCGAAAAGAGTAGGGGCATGCCCATCTATTTAAATTTCTAAAAGAAATGCTTCAAAGATGGCAACAATCTTCACATATTATTAATTTGAGTACAATGTAAACCAGTGGCAGTCAATCCGTCACCAGATGTTTTGATGTACTTCCATCAGCCCCAACCAGAAGAGTCACTGTGGAGAGATCATGGAATTTTTATGGCAAAACATCTCGAGAGTGACAGGTTTGTTAAACAAAACAGCCTTTTGTCCCCCTGAACTCTTCTGCAGAGGAACCACAGGAACTGAAGAGGTTACAAACCTCTAATTAAGGTGTACTTCAGGAGATGGTTGAGAAATATGTAGGAGGTAGGCCTAATCCATCAGAAAGAACATTACAAAGGTAAACAATTTGTTCTTCTAATCGATCAGACCCAAAGATTCCTTATCTTAGAAAAACTCTCAAAGCAGTACAGAACTTGGATGAGCGTGAGGAACCAACATCTACACTGGAAACTCTGGAACACCGCACAACCCATGTAACATCCTGACAAGATAAAGAACACAGACAGTAATACTTAGCGAAAGTGTACTGATTAGTCGATGCAGCCACCTTACATATGTCCTCAATGGGAATGCCACTCTGCGGGGCAGTGTTGGCTGTTGGAATCGGCCCCAAGACCCTTAGGCACGTCTTCAGCGGCTAGATTGTAGCACCCAGAAATGTAGAGGCCAATCCATCTGTACAAGGCTCGCTTGGGAACACTGCTGACCGCCTGAGGCCCAGAAAACCCCCAAAACCGCAGGTCATATTAATGCCCTCATCTGAAAGCCATAGCAGTTGAGAGACCTTTTGGGGTCGAAGTAACAGACACCCTGGTGAAGATGTCTATGATCTTACACCGGAACCCTTCAAACTGCTCTGAAGTGGAGGAACTGTTGAGGAATGGTAACTGTTCCTTGGCAGTTAGTGAATCCAGTGAAGTATCGTCATCCCTGGAATGGCAGTAGCAATGTCTCTCCGTGAAGGAAGACGAGTACCACTTCAAAGAGCCACTGGAGGAGCAGAACCTCATGTAATGTTTCTTCTTCTTGTTGGTCATGTGCTTGAAATGAGAACAGGATGCCTCTGGTTCCTTCTTGGTGACACAGGGCTTCTTGTTAGAGGACAATGAAGCCAGGGACTTCGAAGCGGTCCACTTGCTGTCCTTATGGAAGGCGTTGAGAAGTTTAATTGTAGGCTCTTTGAGGGCCTTGGGTGCATGTACTGGATGAAGCCAGAGTGGTCCTTGTCATAGCCGGTGTCTAGGTACCAAAGGCACACATTAAGGGGTTCAAAATCTGATATTCAAAGCTTAAGGCCTTTGGTGTATTATGCATGACACAGAAATAATTAGTAATGAAGATAGTGGCATTCTAACAGCAGTATGCTGGGCACTCAGAAAAAAGGAACTGAGTCAGTGAGCGCTGTTGGCTTTATTTATTTCAACCATGTCACATCCACAGTAAATTACACCAATTACATTGATTGGAGCCGACGCAGAGCCACACCGCGCCCAATTGTGGCTGGGAAAAATGTTCAGAGCCAGAATAAAACTAGCAAATGGAGCCGACAGAGAGCCACAGTGTGCCCAATTGTGGCTGGGAAAAATGTTCAAAGCCAGAATAAAACTCACAAATGTAATTTTAAGACGAGGAATCTATGGGAAAAATAAATCAACTAGGAACAGCTACCCTAAATGAGATGACAACTGGAGTAAGTCTGGAAGGTAGTAGACATCTCCTGAAACCTTGCACCTTGACCGCAGCACACAAGCAGCATTTAGGAAAGGCCTTGACCTTAGGTTGGGCCAGCAGCCAATGATTCCCACATGTCTGTAGAACTTGAAGTATTTTGCAGAACTGCAAGTTTAGGATCAGTCATCGGCAGAATGGATCAACCCCAAATAATTCAAGGACAGGAAAAACACATTTTGAATATTAACAGGGCAGAACAAACCAGGTTTCATGATGCAGCAGACTATAAATTATTCCCTTCAACTGCATCCCTTGAGAGATTTACAAGAGGTCCCATTTCATGTGCATAATCAAATGTCAGCAAATTCACAAATGTATGAGCGTGACAAAAGGGTGACTTTGAAAGCCAGGTAATGACTTTGAAATCTGTGCTCACCTTTTCTAAGCATCATGAACTTCTTATTACTGTGAGACAATTTAACATATGCAGTCAGGTAAGTTCGTGTTGGGCCCTTTGGCAAAAGCTGTTTGTGGATTGGCTCCCGGAGTGTGGTCACCCGGAGTGTGGTCACCTTCAAGGCGAAGTTTGTCATCAAGACTTCCCAAACCTCTCTATCACGCTATGACGATAAACATTGAAAACCCATTAACAATGGCAGAAATCCTAACTCTCACACAGACAAATTAATAAATATGGGTATAGATGGCAGTGAATGAAAGATGCGGTTACCTGTGTTTCTTGCTGCAGGAGTTATGCCAATAAACATTCAACTTAACTCAAATAATCATCTGGGGGAGAAGTGCCAGCCAATCAGGTAGCTGGGAGGGTAGAATTTACTGCATGGGAAAGCCGCGTTTCATGCAGGCCACCAACTCCTCTCCCCCACAGCACCATTTCTTTCTGGATGCACCGATCCCCGTCACCCTAATCCCCTACACATGCTACCCCCTCGCACAACGCATCTTCCTCACCTCTAACCCCTCACAAAGCCTCCACTTACGTGGCCATCCATTCCCTTGTTGGGGAACGGACGGTGCTGCTACCATGGGCCTAACAAAGGGACTCTGTTTCTATATCAATTGTGGCCATATTTATTTTATATTTAACGGAATTCAGTATGTGTTTTAACATGAAGCTGCAGTTTCGAAAATAAAGCGCTTTTAGTACCAATTCTCACTTGACGCAGTTACTAATACACTTCACTCTGACTTTTTATTTGCACTCAAGGGCCGTTACCAATTGGTAATGCCTCCCCTGTTCCGTGTAAATTGGTAAATGATGCAAGTGCCCATGAACAGACTAAGCCTTTTAGACTTTAATACAGACGTATCACATCGGTCATCATTACGCCCCTAATGTGTCGGTATATGGCACCACTTTTTGGACTGCCTTTCAGGTCTTCCCTCCGGTACAGTCTTTGCTGACAAATCAGATGCTTCCTTCTAAAGCAGGAGCCAAACACCTATGTGAGATTCACTGTACTGTGACCTCAGTTAACTTCTGATTGTCTGGAAACCTGGCTGGAAACCTAAGGTGTACTATGACGAGGTCCTAGCCATTTGGACTGGGACTGTCGCATGCAGAATGCCAGGGTCCCCTTTGACTACCATTGATCACCAAATGAACTTGGAGCCAAAAATACAGGTTTTGGCTTGTGCAAGGTATGCAGATCTGAATGGGCATGCAGACCTATATCTGCAGGTCCATTCTAGACAATAGACCTGCTAAAAAAAGGTCAGGAGTATACTCTTGAAAATACCTGGGAACAGTCGGAAACAGCAGACAAATGCCACCAAATGCCCTCCTATGTACTTACCTGTATGAAGGTGTCAAACCGGCAATACACACAAACACACAGGCATCCATCCCTGATCATAATGATACTGGAAGAAAAACCCAAATGGTGGTACGTCCATTTATAACCTTAGGCTCTGTTCCCTTAAGCTCACATGACCTTGAGCACAAAGACCAATCTGGGAACAGCCCAAACCCCACGCAGAATAGGTACCACCCAAGAGGAGGGGGAGCAATCATCCTTTAAAAGGTAGCTAGCCCAGACAGTCTTTCTCAAACTTGGAGAGAGATTGCAGGAGCTGGCCGGGGGAAAGTAGCAGAACCTTTGAGACACTTGCCCTGAAGATTCAAAGTGAGCGATTTATGAGGACTATCACTTACTAGGCAGTGTGAAGGCATCATGAAGGGATGTCTGCAGCAAAAGAAATAGTGTTTCGAAATAAAGTTCTGAGCTTCTTCCAGCTCCTGACTTATTCAGCATCCCCTTCCACAAGTTCAAAACAGTGTTAAAAAGGCCCTGAGGTTCCCTTCCCCAATATTTCAACAAAGTTCTCTAAGTCTTTGGGTTCCCTTCACCAAGAGTTCAAGTCTTCCAGCTTTCAACACCATTATCAATTCAAATCTTCTAGCTTTCAAAACCAATTGTAAATCTTCTTTATCAGCCAGGCTTTTCTCTAATTAAGGTCTCGGGGTTCCCTTCCCCAAGAAAGAATACCAGTTAAAATCTTCTAACTTTTAGAACAATCTCAGTTCCAAAAGGTGCTCAGGGTTCTCTTCCCCAAGGATTCAACATAAGGTCTCGGGGTTCCCTTCCCAAAGTGTTTAACACGATTCTCAAAGTCTCGGGGTTCCCTTGCCCAAGAGTTCACATCTTTGGTTATCCAGGCTTTTCAATAGTGCACCAAGATTTCCCTATTCCTTCATTTGAGTATTAATTCAACCACTGTTGAAAAAAAGCACAGGTTCCTTTACATTTGCTTTCCAGGCTCTTTTCAAGTAGCGGTCACTCTGTCTATGCACAGTTGTCGGACCACATGGTCCCCCCATTACAGGTCACGCAACCAGTTCCCTTATGCACTTTGTTATGCTTTCTGTGTTCTTCTAATTTGTGCCAAACACTGGTTTTCTCTCTTAAACTGAAGTTCTTTGGGTTTATTTGCATTTAGCCAACACTTGGGTTCTTGTTTCATATCTTTCTTTATAGTCCTCTGACTGTACCATCACTTGTGGTTCACACATTTTACTCCCTAGTATTCCCTTTTTTACCACCTTGCTTGTATTTCCTTCATAAAGGCCCATCACTTGCTTTCGTATCACATGATATTCAAATATTCTCTTAATATCTCATTGATTTCGTTTTTCAATGTTACTTGTTTCAACTTTCTAATGTGCTTGTGATAGCTTAAAGCTCGTTTGGTATTCATATATTCTTGCTCTGGCCTTCCCCAGCATTCATTACAGTTCACAGTTTGTTCAGCACTTATACAAGTTGGTTCCCAGTCCCCAGAACAAGTGTTCCTTTCTTTACACGCACCGGCAGTGTGTGGCAGCTCCTTCGGGCTTCTCTGCTTCGTTTCAAGCCTTTGCTTCACTCCGCATTCCTGTCGCGGGAGCCACAGAGAGCAGCGCTTGCAATTCTGGAACTTTGCAGCACGTAGCTCTGCTCTTCCCCAGTGGAAGCTACTGAGAGCCCCTCTCGTGGAGACCTGCGGAGGTCGGGAGGCTTTGTTGCCCTGCCGCTCATGCTGTGGACACCGGGCAGAGAGATAAGCAGTATCATCCACTCTGTCACGGCCAGCCTTAGCCCCAGCGCCTCTCTCTCTCTCTTTCTCCCTCTCTCTCCCTCCTGCTTGGTACGGCTTCTCTCCAGCCTGCTCCACTCCAGACAGCTCCGATTTTCCAAGCTGTGTTCTTCTCCCCAGGTCGTCTCTCCCCAGGCCGTCTCTCACTCTGTGCTGGGCAGTCACCATTCTTATACAACTGTTAAATGCCTGCAGGTGTGAGTCCTTAAGTGCCTGACCATGGTGAAACCTATTAACTGGACATGAATGGCCATTACCAATGAACTCTTCCGAAGCCCTCTTCCTCGTCTCAGTACCAAAGTGGTGTTTAGGGAGGTTTGAATGAATGAAAGTGTGCATAACTCTGGGTTGCTTCCTCCTCGTCTTGGTACTTGGCTGATATTTGTCTGTCTTATCAACAGGAGGCTGATGTGTGTTTATCACGCCCAAATGAGGAGATGTCCTCCTAGTTGATCTCTTCCTCGTCCCAGTATAATAATGATATTTATGAGGGTCATTTTGAAAGGAGGACAAGGGGAAAGGTTGAAAGTAACCTACAAAAGTTGTTGGGATAGAAGGTTCATTTTGAAAAGGGAATGGGGGATATCATGTCTCACCCAAGTATGTCCTCTTCCACAAGTTCCCTCAGCCAGGTGATCCTCCCTTGCATATCCACGCCCAGAATCGGGATCCAAAAGCGATGGCCTTTCCCTGGCCACCTGAACTGAGGATGCCGAGGTAAAAGTAGTGAGGATGCCCTCAGGTTCCTCACAGGAGTGATATACGTTTTGAGCAGTGCAGGAACCTCTCTGTAACACCACAAACCTTAAGATTCATATGATATTATCCCATGACCCGGACATTAGATTTTGACATGATGGTAATTCCACATGGTACTTCATAGCCTCAAATGAACAGGGTTGTAGTTTTTTAGTCCAATGGTATGTGACACAAATGTGTTGTTAACGCTGGTGCTTTGTCAATCTCCATTGCCACTTTCAAGGGGCAGCATGGGTGTGTCAGTAGCAAGGACCAGTGATGAACTGGAACATCGGCAGTGGGAATGGTGTAGGTCACTGGCAGAAGATTACCTTAAGTCTCTGTAATACCCACAGGGTACCCTGCAGGATTGAACATCAATCTAATTTGAAGTCCAATATCATGAGTTGGGCAGCAATAGTCAAGTGAGTCTGGTAACCCTGAAGGCATTACCCACTTACCAGGCACATAATTCATCATTGGTCTAGTTTATAATGGAAAAATAGTCCTAATTGCAGCAATATTCCAAGTGCCCATTATATTTTAAACACAAAATGGTCGTTTTAAATTAGACAGTTAAATAAAAGCTAGCATAGAATTATGCAGGTTTTTTTTTAAAAAAACAGCCTCATTTTCATAGACATCTATGGAAGAGTCAAGCACGGATCACAATTTGTGGTTCTGGCAGCCCCATAGAAATCCAATAGCATTTCCCACCACATCAGATTTTAATGTGGGCGAAGATGCTATGCATTCCCATGAAGTCCACCAGCTGCTGGCACCTAGTATACTTGTGGATTGCACAGGAATAATTGTACATTTCACTCACCAAAGTAGGCACAAGGTGGGAGGCATTTATGATTGCATGAACTTCGAAGCTTAAACATGCAAGGAAACATGGGTCTTCCCAGTTTTCTGGGCATTGTTTGCACTTCGTAGTGCAAACTAATTAGCATGGAGTGCACACGCATGCAGATGTATCTGTGCTATTAAAAAAAGCTTACAAAATGGAGGCATACAGTATTCTTTGTAGTCTTTATCTTATATATATTATATAAAGAGTGAGACCCAACCAATTCTGCACAGATTATGCGGCTTGAATCTACTTCATGACCCACGGGGGATCAAACATATATATCCCCTTTGTTTATTATCAATTAGAAATTGAAATGACCCTATCAAGATAGCTTTAATTCATAAAAAGTTTTTATTAGCATTCAATTATCATTAAAAAGACATAGCACAGCAAGTAGAGCGCTTGCTTTGACATCTGTGCAGAGCCTGCTGACATAGCTCTCAACTCACCCGCTTTTGGCGGGTGTCACCCGCCTTGAAAGCAGATGAATCACCCGCCAAGTCCTTCGTACGCCCATTCACTTCTATGGGCCTCTCACCCGCCAAAAAGAAAATCGGGTGTTTTTACCCGCCATGCTGACAAAAAAGGTTGGGAGCAGGTTCGAATCCCGGCAGACCCAAACACAGCCTTTCATCCTTCTGAGGTCGATAAATGAGCACCACACACCGTGGGTAATAATAAGCAGTGCTCGTAGGGGGTTCGTAGCGCTATATAAATGCTAAATTATTATGTATGAAAATATATATAATCTTTATCACAGTACAAGAATTCTGTGTCCTTTCTCTTTCCTTTATTATCTCGAGTAGCAAAGAATTGACAAAACTAAATATAACAAACAAAACACAGAAATACAATCCCCAACACAGTTAGAGTCTTTGGTAGTTCAGATTGATATTGGTCCTTCAAAACGTGTGACTTTTTTAAACCAATGGTCCATGATCAGTCCTATAAACACGGTCCCACAGCTTCACTGATCCTCTTTCTTTGTTGCTCGGGAAGCGAGCAAAGTACACTTTTGCTTCTTTCTATTTGAATGGGTGAACGTAGATGAATGTGATTCATGACTGCGCTAGCATTGGGGGGTCAGCGCGAGCGCAGCGTTTCACTAGAGTGAGGCGGAGCATATCCGCAGGTTAATCAGTGACTCAGGCATGTCAGAGCGGGGGCTCCAAGGACCGCAATCCGTAAGGCCGACAAACAGGGGGCATTGCGGTCACAGAAGTTAGCCGGAGTGCATCAGGAACTTTGTACTTCCGGCACGTCTCTATTCAGACTCCGTGATAGTTAGTAGTATGCGTCGGAGGCTCCCTGCAAGATTTCAAGTTAAAAAAAGTGTTTTTGGGGATCCCTCCACACGGTAACTGTGCAGCAATTGATCAGTGAGGCATATTCACATACAACACACGTATGTGTAACAAACCCAGAGACGGCTATCAGAGTGCTCGGCAGAGCATGACAATGCCACCTGATGACAGTAAGTGAAAAACAAAAAATAAACTATTATATTGACGGGTACATTCCTCTGTAAAATCTGTGAGGCAGGTTACTAGCCACAGAGTGTGACTCCCTGCACATATTCCTCTGCACATATATGTATATTGACAGGAGCAGGCCCAGGAATCCTGTGTTTTGGTCACTGTGAGCAACACCTCATTAAAATGTACATGACGTCCAGCTCCAGGAATGGCTCAAGTCAGTCAAAAGAGTTCATCCCAGTATGGGGCAGGTCATACAGAAGCCTCTGGGAGCCAGTTTGGGACAAGGATCCCATCAATTATCCCTCACAGAGGACTGGTTAAACTTCTCTCAGGGCATGGGGGAACTCTGAGGAGAGTGCACATGTACGAGAGAAAAGGGGAAGAAAAAAAGCCTGCAAGGCACGAGATGCCAAGAACCATCCCCCGGGCACGCCACAGAAAGGAAAAGGCAAGAGGAAGGCAGTGAGGCCCAGCGTGAAAGAGCATGTGGTAGGATGAGTCCTCAGAGAGCTCAGATTAGTATGACAATGACAACTGGTAAGATAAGTCCTCTGAGGAGGTGGTGGAAGTAATATCCTACTGCGACAGAGGACGAAATAAGGCTCCTAAGAAAATGAAGGCCCATGACATGGAAGAAGAAGCTGGGGATGATTTTGACCCGGATGCCCTAGTACACCGATGATCTACTGAGTGGGAACTGCCAACAAAGGTAGCAGCATATTTGAGAAAATATCTCAGGACACGATTAGCGAAAGAGGCGAGAAACAAACTCAGGGCGGAATGCCCAAGGCCTCATCTTCAGGAAGGGATCGCAGAAAATCCAGAAATCGATGACTGGATGGTAACTTATGAGCAGGTATGTGAAAAACATAAAGAAAGGTCTAGACAGGTCCTGGTGGTCATGCCAGGACAAGATGCTGGATGTGGTCAGACAACTGACAAAAATTCTGCAAATTGCAGAGGAGGCTAAAGAAAAGAACGAGGCCATCAACACAGCGATCTTAACAGGGTAGGCCCAGAGAGCAATATGCCTGTTAGGTAACACCAACAGTGCAATTACAGCTGAGAGGAGAAGGTCAATCCTTGTTAAGATCAACACGAAGCTCAGTGAACTAGCCACGTCAGAAGCAGCTGCAGCGCTAGCTAAAGTAAAATTGTTTGGTGACTCCTTTATAAAAGAGTTAACCAGGTTCGCCTACAATGCCATAGACAAAGGTCAAGCGTCCCTGAAGAGATTATTCGGTAAACACATTTTTGGATGGGCTGGCAGAGGCAGGGCCCGCTCTGCCAGCTGCTATATTTACAACAGGTCTTTCAACGATAGGAACCAGTAGAAGTAAGACAATAGGCAACCTAACCCGTTCTTCCCATCGAGAGGAAGAGGAAGGAGCTGGAGACAGACCGATCATCAGCACCAACCCAACAGAGTTGAGAGCAGAAGCTCATCCGCGAAGGTTGGGAGAAGGGGTTTCCGCGGTGGGTGGGGGGCTAGTGCAATGCGTAGAGAAATGTTATCTCCTTTCATCAGATGCTTGGGCTATAGATACAGTCCAAGGTTTTCACATAGATTTTCATACCCTGCCAGTGCAAGAGAAGTGGCCCAATGAGTTGGTGCAGAGCAAAGGTTCTACTAGACACAGAAATAGGTCTACAACAGAAAGCAGTCATAGTACAGGTAACAGATACCTCCGAAAGTTTGATGAGCAACATATTTTTAGTAAAAGGGTGACACAAACTGAGGCCAGTCATAAATCTGAGGGCGTTTAACACTTTTGTGGTATACAGACACTTCAAGATTGAGGATATACACCTCCTGAGAGACATATTGCAGCAAGGAGATTGGCTAGTCATAGTCAGTATAGATCTCAGGGATTCTTACCTGACAGAGCCCATTGTAACAGATCAACAGACGTGTTTAAGATTCCGATGGAAGGACAAGATATGGGAATTCATGTTTGCCCTACTTGCTGGCATCAGCCACGAGGTGTTTCACAAAGTTGATAAAACCAGTGGTGAGGTATCTGAGAGAACAGGGAATCTGATTGATCATTTAACTGGATGACATATGCATAATGTGTCAGGACGAGAGTTTGATCGAAGAACAGACGGACACCAGAATACAGCTATTACTACAATTAGGTTTTTTGGTGAATTGAGAGACATCTCTCCTGCAACCGGAACAGACCATGGCATTTCTGGGGTTCATGGTAGACACGTCTCAGGGGACGTTGAGTCTTCCCCTGAGCAAGATGAATGACATTAAAATAGAAATGAGGAATACTCTAGCTAAAGAGGAGATGTCACTTCGAGAGATAGCCAGATTGGTGGGGCGCTTTGCGTCTTCAATCCAGGCAATATTTCCAGGTCCTCTCCACTGGAGAGCCCTCCAAAGATTAAAGATTTAGCATCTCAGGAGGGGAGTATCCTATGAGCAAAGGGGGCCCCAAACGCAGGAGGCGAGAGAGGAGCTGAGTTGGTGGCTACATTTCGATGCCTGCAACGCAGCAACAATATTTAGTTAATCAGTTCATCCCCGGACCTAATAACAGAGTCCGATGCCAGCAGATGAGGCTGGGGTGCTTGATGTGGAGATCTGTCGACAGGTGTCAGGTGGTCAGAGAAGGAGATTGATCTACACATCAACTACCTAGAGCTGCTTGCGGACTTGTTCGCAGTGAGATGCTAGACGCAGGAGAGAGCACATGTTGTGTATTCAAAATAGACAACATATGAGCAGTCAGATACATAAACAGGCTAGGCGGCACAAAATGTTGGCAGAGATGGTGAAGGAATTTTGGCACTTATGCCTCCAGAGGGAAGTGTCAGTGATTGCAGAATATCGACCAGGAAGTCAGAATGAAGTAGCCGACTGGAACTCCAGATTTCTCATAGATGCCAGCGATTGGAAGCTGAACGAGATAGTATTCCAGAGGTTTATGGTGAGATGGGGTCCATGTCAGACAGACCTGTTTGCATCGAGGTTGAACAAACAAATACCTTGGTTCTTCAGTTGGAGACCAGATCCCGAAGCGGAGGAGATGAACGCATTTCTCCAGACCTGGGGCCCAAACACGGAATATGCATTTCCGCTATTTTCAATGATAGCGAGGACGCTGGCACAGGTGAGGAGGCAACATGCGTTGCTGATTCTGATAACTCTGAATTGGATGGGCCAAGCATGGTTCCCAGATCTTCTGTAGATGTTGCACAACAATCTGATAGCTCTTCCGAGATACGATTCGACCATGCAAGACCCCTCGGGAAACAGCCATCCACTAGTGAAAACTGGCAACATGAACCTCATTGAATGGGCAGTTTCAGGAGATCCTGGGCTAGGCCAGGATTATCGTGCAAGGCTGAGCATATTATCAAAGAATCCTGGGCTCCAGGGACCAGGAAATCTTACAGGTCTGCATGGGCAAAATGCCATAACTGGTGCATGGAGAGGAACGTACATTCCTCTAGAACAGGTGTGGTACACGTAATATGGCTTGTTCAGCTATATCAGCAGGCCATACACATGTAGAAGGGTTAGCAGTCGGGGAACACCCGTTGATATGCATATTGCTGAGAGGTGTTAGAATACTTAGAGAAATACGAACAGTTGTGGGACCTAGATAAGGTTTTGAGAATCTTCACATCATGGCCTGACAATACTCAGTTATCCAGGAAAGCGTTATCTGCCAAAGTGACAATGTTATTATGCCTTTCATCATCCACAAGCTTTTCTGACGAGAGAGCGCTGGACATTAATAGTAAATCGTTATCTCCCTCAGGGGTAACTTTGTATATCTCTTAAAACGAAAACAAATTTGAGAACAGTATCGAATTAATCATTCCCTGATCAACTTAGGTTATGGCAGGTACAATGTTTACTGTCATACGAAAACATGACACAAGACCTGCAACGCGTATGGGTGTCTCAGCTGCTCATTGCGCTAAGGAGACCCTTTGGCGCGTTAACTCCCACAACCGTGGCGAGATGGGTGATGAACCAAGCAGGCATTGATACAGAGTGTTATGGCGCACCATTCAGTGAGAGAAGCAATGGCTTCTAAGGTTTTTAATGTGGGAGCATGATTGGAAGATATTATGAAGGCGGCAGATTGGTTCGAATGAATCGACATTCAAGACATTTTAATTTAACCAGATTGAAAAGGTTGCATCGTTTATTTTATTTATTTATTACATTTGTTATACGCCCAGACCTGGAGGTATCACGGCGTACTTACAGACAGTGGGTAATACAATCTTAATATTAACAATGAAACACAGTAAAATCAAAATTATATTACATACAATATATATACATATGATAGTGGAGGTCAGGATGGGAAGGGACTTGGTTCAAGTTAGAATTGTTTGAATAACAACGTTTTCAGTGATTTTTTGAATTGTCGGTAGGATGTCTCATTCTTGACTTTGAAACTTTTGGTGGTAGTAAGCTTTGAACAAGCATAATCAGAGCCTCTGGGTCTTGACATAGAATTCAGATTTTCAACACTAACGTTACAGAAAGTCATCATTCTATTATAGACGCTGAGGCAACGGATTATCTCACCCCAACAATCATGAACAATGATAAATGATGTCATGATGATGTTTTCATGTTGCACTGTTATGAAAATGATAATGTGTCACGATTACCGACCTGACTAGAATAAATGTCTAAAATACGGTTTATGTTGCAAGTTCCATCACAGAAATCAAACTGACGGGTATGTGAATATTGGCATGAAAGATTAATTCAGTTAGCGGCAACCGGTTGGGACACACCAGCGAAAGAAAGTGGATGAGTTAAGATGGGGGACAGTGTTTATAGGACTGGTAATGGACTATTGGTTTAAACAAGTCACGTGTTTTGAAGGACCAATATCAATAGGAACTACCAAAGACTTCAGCTGTGTTGGGGATTGTAGTTCTGTATTTTGTTTGTTATATTGATTAATGTGGATGTTTTGCTGCTTGAGAAATCTTTAATAGAATTATGACATTCTGTAACGGTAGTGTTGAAAATCTGAATTATTCACCACAAACTTGTGCAAGCAATAAAAGTGGCATGTGCAATATTCTTTAATAAATACATACAATATTCTAAAGCTAGTGATTATAACAGAGAGCCGCAGCTCACAGATCTCTACTACCCAACACTCAAAATCTAAATTTTTAGACACGTCTTAGTTTATACCTCGTGCCAATTTATTAAGGTTTTTACAATACCAAGAACTACTATTGTGTATTCCACAAAAACATCAATGTGCAGATAATACGTCTTTTCTATAAACACTGTACGGAAACGCCCAACATGTTTTATTCTTCCTTGTATACTGCTTTTCGGATATAGCTTTTATGTTCCGAAATGCATACCTTAATTTTTTCTTTCGGTCTTTCCTAAGTATATCTTTCCACAAGGACACCAGATGGCGTGCACAACCATGCTGGTATTGCAGTTTGTAAGGATCCTTTGGTTCCACATTTTCTCAAGGCCATTATGCAGGCTAGTGTTAGTATTTGCAGGTATCTATTGATAGGACGCTTGACCCACCAATAAAAGAATAGTGAAGCTTCCAGTGGTAAGCACTCCTCATATTATCAATTTTTTTTGGAGACATGCCAATTTATCAAATATATTAGTTATATACAACATCATTTTTTACAGCTGTTCCTTTACTGTATTTTAGGTAGCTACATACGTTAGAAGACTTCATATCGGTCGAGTATTATTAAGAATATCTTGATCGCAGAGAGTTTTTTTATGGAAAGCTATCCTACGACTAAAGAAGATTTGTACCCTGAAGAAGTTCTACCATTAGTGTGAAAACACAAGGAAGAACAAAACTTGTTGGGCAGATCCAAACTGTATTTATAGAACAGATGTTTTATCTGCACATTGAATGTTTTTGTGGACTACACAACAGTAGTTCTTGGTATTGGAAAAACCTTTACAGATTGACACGAAGTATAAACTAAGACATGTCTAAAAATGTTGATTTTAAATGTTGGGTATTAGATATCTGTGAGCTTTGGCTCTCTGTTTAAATCACTAGCTTTCGAATATTATAAGTATTTGTTAAAGAATGTTGCACCTCACAAGTTGGTTGCACAAGTCACTTTGCGGCAAATGATTCATGTACTTTGATAAAGATTACATATATATTTTTGTACATGTCTTTTTAATGATAATTGAATGTTGATACAAAACGGTTTATGAATTAAAGCTCTCTTGATAGGGTAAATTCAATTTCTAATTGATATTAAACACAGGGGATATATAGGTTTTATTCCCCGTGGATCATGAAGAAGATTAAAGCCATAAAAACAGTGCACAGTTGGTTGGGTCCCTTTCTTTATATAGTTTGTTTAATTGCAGGCCAACCCCTTCAACCTTTTTCTCCTGGTGTCTCGTTTTGGTATTAGATATGTCATTATCTCATATGGCACATAATTCCAGTCATTTCCCATGATACATGATTCCCGCGGACCGTAATCTTTAATGGCACAAGATTACCAAGCGTTGCACTGTCTCTGTGCTCTACTGATAGGGGATCTTCTGTCTCATAACACAGTACAAGTGGTAGCTACTATCTCCAATGAGAAAGCTTTTTGGATCGTCATTACCACTCAATGCACAGTATTCCCAAGGACCACGTGTCCAACAATGTTGGTGGGTTGTCTGGAGAAGCACTGGTCAACTCCCAACCACAATCTATTTTTAAAGGCTCATGGTTAACTCTTTCGTGATCAGGGAAATTATATATTAACCTAGGCATATCTAATCTTTAGCTATCTTTAGTATTTAAAGTCTCATCAATATCGTTAAAAAAATGGACTGTACCAAGCATATGTGAATTAAGTGGACCAGAGTAGCCTTTTGACATTTCATGCACAACGTCAATCACTTACTATTGCATTTCTTTGTGACATTAGCACATGCATTCTGTTTTTGCATTTAACTTAATCAAGTTTGGGTTATGTCACAATGCATCAAAAACAATGCAACAAGTACTTATGTTTTGTTCTATCACTCAGCTATTTTAGAATGCCTGACCAGGTATCACCCTTCTAATTTACTCTCTGGTATACAGACAACTGTTGGTGTCCACTTGTTCTGTAGGAGGAAAAATAAATTACTTACCCCTTGTAATGTTCTTTCTGACTGATTCTCCTCCCGCTGATTCCTCATTTTAGATACATATTTCACAGTTGCCGCTGGCATCGGGAAACCCTTCTCAGCAGGGGATGTAGTGTACTCCAGGTCAAGCCTCTCGGATAGTCTACTGAATGACTTCAGAAGTGTAGTGCACCATGCCCCATGACATCAGCCTTTTCTCCCCCATGCTATGCAGCCGAGGGAACGTTACAAAACAAATAAATGTTATCATAATTTAATTCTTTAAAAAAAAAAAGTTGTTTCCATCTTCTTCTCAAACCAAAAGCTCAAACAATCTCCTTTCATGTGGGGTAGGCTGGAAGGCAATGAGGAATCTGTGGGAGGAGAATACACCAGAAAGAACATAACCATGGATAAGTACACAGTTCTTCTAATAGATTGCAACGGAGGATAGCACAGGGGCAACGTGCTTGTCTTGGAAGCAAGACCACACAGAGCAACAGAAGTTTGAATCACGGATCCGCGCTTAGAAATCAAACTCAGTCATGGTATTATGCGCATCATAAAAAAAGATAAAATAAAATAAATAAATCCTTCCACAGATTCCTCATCTTTGATGCCCTCCCATAGCAGTACTGAGTTCAATGAGGATCCAGCAACCATGTGTGCTGCACCGTCAAAAAATATGCACTATCTATATCTAGCCTGTTGATCCCCAAAAATGTTGCCACAACTCTTAATCAGTTTTTCAAAAAATGTCTTATTATTCAGGTATACTGCTGACATGTGTTTCGACTCTTCAACACAGGTCGTCCTCAGGGCTTTGCCTTTGAGCTTCTTATTTTGACAAATTATATGCTTGAATTCAAATTTCCTTCTTTTCATAAGAGAATCAAAAACACTCTCTGTACTACCCAAGAATGTTGAAACAATCTTGCAATTCTTAACATTACATCGGTATGATATGATATGATATGGTATTTGTAACGCGCCTATACACAAGTGTTTCAAGGCGCGACGAGGCAGGGACGGAGGGAAACAAGGGGAAGACAGACAAACGATCCTACTAGGCCAGGTGTCATTCAGATCGCGCAAGTGCAGAGGTAAGGGGAAAAGGAGAAAGTGCAAGGGGAGGAGGTGGGGGGGAAAGTGCAATACAAGGTAAGTAGCGTAATAAAATAATAAATAAAAGGGCCAGCTGGTGGCAAGTGCGAGGTAAGTGCAGAGCAAGTGCTGGGAAGGGGGCTGTAGGGATACAGTGACAGTCCCACAGTGCAGGGGGAGCCAGGGAGGCAGTGCAAGTGGAGAGTGGCTGGGCCCTGGACCGAGGTCGCTAAGAGTGGCCAAGATGCAGGTTTAGTGCAGAGTTCAGTGGGGAGTTAAGCAGGTTTAGCAGGGGAGAGGGAGAGAGAAGGCAGAAGCGAAGAGGAAGGTTTTAAGGTGCTTCCGGAACCGGAGATGGTTCTCCTCAAGTTTCAGGGAGGCAGGAAGGCTGTTCCAGAGGGAGGCCCCTGCTGCGGAGAGAGATCTACCCCCAGCTCGTTGCTTCGAGAAGCGGCTGACCATGAGGGAGTTGGAGACGGATGAGCGAAGGGCTCGTGAAGGAAGATATTTAGGAAGAGAGAGTTGAAGGTATTTAGGCCCCAGGCCCCAGAAGGCCTTGTGGACAATGCAGAGGGTTTTGAACTTAATCCTCGCAGCCACTGGGAGCCAGTGAAGAGATTTCAGTCCTGGAGAGATACGGTCCCTGGGCTTGAGGCCAAGGACAAGTCTCGCAGTATGGGGGCTCTCTGCATCCAGATGGCCTGTTGGTTTACAGTCGCAGCATTCCACGAAAAAAATAAAAAACTGTAAACAGCGTGAGGTTCTATCTACGCGTGAAATATGAAATACACAATAAAATCACCACTCAAACAGCATACTTTTGTAAAATATATACAGTCACTTTGGTCAAAGCGGTAAAGTGCGGAATCCCCCCAAAACATGTAAGGAAAATGGGCAGGCAAACTTTTTACAACATTGACAATCTCCAGAGATGGATATCCTTAACTTTATAAGTCCAGCACTACGGTGAATGGAACCTGGTGCTTTATGTTAGATGTCTGCGTAAAAGCGCTTGGTCATGCGTTAAGTCACAAAGTACAATTGCCAAGGCGCTGGCAAAGTTAGATGAAGGATCTGAAGAGTAGAAAACGGCTTCCAATAGTCAGGGGATGATCTGCTATGGCGAACAAAGCTATTCCCAACATTCAGAGGACTTCAGGAAGCAGAGGCAACCCAAACCAAATGAAGCACCACAAAGGATTCTCTGAGTGTAAAAATACAATGGATGAACTAGGGACCACCGGTAAGTGGTTTCAGTACTCACTGCCCTTAGCTCAGTACGGGTCCAAACTTGGCAGGTCTGGAGAAGGTCACCAGTGGTACGATTTCCCGCCTTTGATTTGAATTCAAAGTGCACAAGCGCTGCGGGTGCAGATGCAGGTCTGGTTTACACCAGGAGCTGTATCTCTTGTCTTGGTAGCAGGACGAAGAAAACACCAATGCAGCTGGTCTCAGAGCACTCTAAGAAATGCAGGAAAGTCGCCATCAGCGACCGTCACTGTTGCACAGTGACGCAGTGGCACACAACTCTCCCGGTCTGACGCATGGTTCTCTCTCGTGGCCCAAAAGCAGCTGGGACGACAACATTTGTCAACAAGGTGCTTTGCAGTGTAAACTAGGATTCCCCAAAAGCTTGAGGTAAAACTCGATAAGGCAACACTCCTGCACCAGTGCCAAGGTTGAAGCTGGACAGTCCGCTCGGGTGGAGAGTCATTACACTACAGGAGAGTGTGACACATGGTTTGGCTCTGTTGCTACTTTCTGGATCTACGTGCCCTACGTTCCCATCGCAATTCCCAAAGCACAGACGTTATTTTCTGTTAGCCTTTGGAGCTTATGATAATGACCAGAAAATGGTCCTGAAAACAATTCTCTGTCCTCCCTTACCTCATCACTCGATATGGAAATCACTTGCTGTGTGACATACGGGTAGTGGCAATACAGCGATTGCTGCCATGCAGTTAAACAGGACCGACTTTGCCTGTCAAGTTATCCGTTCTGACTCATCTGTGCTGTTGCCTGGACTTGTATTTACTGTAAGAGGTCTATAACTTCCTAGAACGTACCTTTTGGTGAATAAGATTAACTGCGCAGTGTTCATAAGATATTCTGTAGGCAATCACATCCCAACTCATTAAAACATTTCTGCATACAGGCCTTCACGAATTTGAAATAGGGACCCTATTGCCTATGAACGTGATCTGCCCCAGACATGGCATCGGGCGTGCATTGCACAGTGCTTCTACACACAACCCTCAGATGGACAGCCATGTGCATGGATCATATTTGGATTATGTGAACCATTGTTTTTAAGCAATTACTGTGCCCAAATATCAGATTTGAGTGACATTATCCAGGGTCCTAGTAGTGCACTTACCTGCAACCATGGCTCTCCCTTCAAATACCCCATAGTGTTTTGGGGGCACTGGAATAAAGGGACATTATGACAATGAAATACCAGGCAATGGGACAAGATGGCAATGGCATCGTAGATAGGGTCACAATTACAGATTCTAGGGTAAGTGGATACTGGAGAAATAGGGAAATATATAAATGGGAAACTGGATAACTGTATAATTGGACATTAGTGCAATGGGACAACATGCCAAAAAGACAACAGACGAACAAATTACTTACCTGCAGTAATATTCTTTCTGATGAATATGCAATTTCCGCCCACAGAATCGTCATATGTGAAATTCACCATGATGCAAAAAGAAATGTCATCAGCTAGCAGGTGGGGCCACTTGGGTCCAAGGTCGGCTGCATCATCGGCCTTCAGCACTGATTTGCCACAAAGCAACGTCAGACACAAATATACTTGGAGCAGCTTGTGCCATATTCCTCATTTCCACCATTTGAAGTGAGTTGAAGCAAGAAACTGCAGAATAGTCACTTGAATGCCAAAGGGAAGGAGAACTGCAAACAATCCAATCAGTGATATCAATTTAGAGGGGAGGGTGAGAGTGGATGAGGAATCTGAGGGAGGAATGTACATATCCATCAGAAAGAACATTCCATCAGGTAAATAATGTTTTCTATCAATAGATATATTTCTCCAACAGATTCCTCATAAGCTCCTGACCGAAACAGGAAGGGGGAGCAGACAAAACAGGCAACACAACAGGAGTTTTTGCAACACCCACCATCTCCCTCCTTGTGTTCTCAAAAGGAAAGCAAATATGTCCACATGGTAGTGCCTAGTGAAGGTGTGACGCAAAGCCCATGCTGCAGTTGCTGCTTGGTAAATGTCTACAAGGGAAAAGCCGTCTTTAAAGAGCAGATGTAGCACCTGCTCCCTCATAAAATGTGTACATGCCCTTACAGGGCACTACTGGGGGCCAGCTCATAGCAGGTGTTAATGCAGAGCACAAGTCACCTAAATATTGTTTGTTTAGAAGATGGCTTCCTGTCGGGTGAGGGCAACAAAACGCTCATCATCCTATATATAGTTGCTCGTCCTATATTGATATAACATTACAATATCAATACACATCAAAACATTGGTACACATCGTTACATATATGAACACTTTGATAAATTACATTTAATAAGTTAAATTATTTTAAATTACATTTAATAAGTTAAATTATTTTAATACATTAAAACAAGAAGGAATAATATATTTCGGACTAATCCAACTACAATAAAAGTGCTTTGAATAAGACAAATTGATTTTAAAAAATGAGGCAGATAACATAAGATTACATTGATAAGTTGGACCGCATTCAAATGCCCACCTCCTGTTCTTCAAAAATCTAATGGAACCTCTTAGGTGTACTTGCCCTGTTTTCCTTGTGGAGTCGAGGGTCCAGCATAGGAGGGGTTCTGATGGCATCACTAAATCCAGCACTCATGATGGCAAAACCCTAGCGCCATAAAAACTGGCAACAGGGGCTTTGGACCAGAGACAGTGAGAGAAGACTGACAAGCTGCTCTGTGTCGGAGGCCCCCTGGGTGCAACTCCTCATGAGGTACACAGAGCCCAAGGTCTTGGGTGTGCAGGCGAAGCGTTTTGGGTCAGCAATGCTGTCACAGACCTTTGGTATGGCCACCATGAAAGCCTCTCATTGCGGCAGGAGTGCAGAGGGTCAGAGTCAGACTTACTTCTAAAAAATGCAGCGCCTCCTTATCAGATTGCAAACAATGCCTCCAGTCGGTTCAGTTGAGGGTAGAGTACGTAATGGATGAAGAGGACTCACTTCTTCAGTGGTGGTGTCTTTCCCTTTTCTTTCTCTTTTTTTCCTTCTACCATAAACTTGACTGCCAGGTATTGGGTCCAGCAGGGGAAGCCTTAGAGGAGGCACTTTGGGTAGAGTTCTCTGGAGTAGAGTGGGAAGAGGCTAAGAAAAACCTTGTTCGGCATCACCGTTTGATAGGACTCATGCGCCTCAGGACAATGGTCTTTACCAAGACAATAGAAGACTCAAGGAGCAGGGCGCATGGAGAGGTGGCATTTGCAACACACTTTAAAGCCTGAATTGGTACGATACACAGTAGGAGGTTTAAAAACAGCCTGCAGTGACTGACAAAAAGTTCTAGAGCACAACACACAGGAAAAAGGAACAGAGGAAAATGCACTGGCATCACTGAGTACATATGTATCTGACGTCACTCCCAGCGTGCATCAGCACAGAGTTCCTACGATAAAGACAACCCTGGAGCCGGGTTGCACCACATGCTGGCTAATGAAAAAAAAATCCCGAACTGACGACGTCAGGATGAACTTCAAAGAAGAGGCAGATGGGAGGATAGCTCAGGGGCAACGTGCTCGCCTTGGAAGCAAAAAGACACAGAGCACCACAGGTTCGATCCCCGGGTCCACGCTTAGAAACCTTTAGGTATTAAGCGTGTTATAAATAACCTATCATATCATACCGCGCATTGTCACCACTGCAGTGTTCCCCAGGTGCCCTCTGAGTGATTCTCCCATGTGCCCTTTGTGTCTCGAGAGGATAGCTCAAGGGAAACGTGCTCGCCTTCGAAGCAAGACGACATGGAGCAACACAGGTTTGATCCCCAGGTCCTCGCTTATAAAACCTCTGGGTATTAAGCGCGTTATAAATAACCTATCATATCATATGTGGGTGGAATTTATACATTGGAACGATGAAAAAGCATGACAAGAACGCAATAGAATTATGGGACACTATGGCGATAATAGACTGGGACACTAGGTGAGACCAGGTGTAAAGACTGGTAGGGGGTGTCTGTACTTCCGCTCTCTATATGGTAGAGGAGAGGCACAGCGGACCCCAGCCAAGATTCTCTATAGGGTAGCAATGGACGAGCAATCAAGGCCTAGCTTCTCAGGAGGTGATGCAGGCTGGTTCTTAAGTACAGTGTAGTCCCCGAACCCCCACAAAGGAATGTCCACACACTGTATTACTGAAAACACTCTTTATATAATTAATATTCAAGTGTATGTACACAATCACAATAACGCACTTTGTACTCGGAAGTCTACGGTTAAAATGTCACACAGATTAATAACAAGGAAACCAGCAATAGAGATAGGCAGGAACGTAAGATGGTTGACAATAGGCAGAATGCTAACCCCTACCAATAGGCACAGTTCTGTGTGGAGATTCCCCCCCCACCTGGGCAACCTGTAAATAAAGATATATAGCACAAGCCCAGTCCATATAATGTTCGATAACCTTACTCCTTCCTATTAAGGTTTTACCCCCCCAATGTACCTGGTGGAGTAGAGTTCTCCGACGATGCGTCGACCAATCCTTCTTGAGTACCTCCCTTTCAGGCGGGAGCCACGGATCGTCGAGAGGGGTCGGGGAACTTGGCGTTCGGTGTCGGGGAATCGACGGCCCTTCTTGAGTGCCCTCCCTTCAAGGCGGGAGTCACGGGTCATCGAACGTCCGACGGTGAACAGGGTGAACTACGGCAGGGAAGTGGCAGCTTCGTTCCTAGCGGTGCTCGTCGACGACAGAGCGTTGGCGTCCTGCAAGGAAGATGCGTGCGGGGCACCTCGGTGGCGATAGTTCTGGACCGCAAAGAGATGATGAAGAACTGTGGCCCAGCAAGGGCATCGAGTCGTCGGCGTCTCTGTGGTCTTTAGGTGGCGGGAAACCCACCGGTGGATGCTCCTCGGCGCGTCGACGGTCGGGCCTTCTCCAGCGGGAGACAAGCGGATGACGATGCAGACGAGAGCGTCCGATGATCAATGGAAGTTCTTGGGCAAACGGGAGCACGGTGGCTCCGGTCGGCGACGGCGGTCGTCGACAGTGGTGGACAACAGTCCGAGTGCTTCTCCTTGGAGTTACGCAGCAGTCCCTGTATCGGGTCGGCAGCCTGTCGAAGGTCTGTCTACCAGGGAGCGTTGGCAAAGATCAGCTGTGCACGATGGTCCCTCGTAGCTCGAGAAGAGGGCGCCTTACCAGGTCCTCTCTGGGTCAGTCCTTGGAGGCACAGCAGCTTTCAGATTGTGAAGTAGAGCAACAGCAATTGTTCTCGTCCAGCAGGGCTTCAAGGTTAAGCGTCAGTTAATCCAGTTACTCGTCGTAGTGGACTTCAGCTTCTGAACACGATTCCTAGCAATGAGAGGTCCCCAGATATAGTGTTGATCTCCCATTCATTCCGCTGGGTTACACTCAAGCATCCAATCATGACTATGGGCATTCATATTGGCAGGCAGCCAATCAGGCACACAAGGTATTCAGGCCATTCACTTCTCTCCAGACACTCACAACAAGTTATGTGTATTGGGACAAGTACCGAGCCATTCAACACTCCAAGCCGCATTCATATCGGTTTCGGGCAGGGTTGTCTCAGTCATTGTGTCAACCACCAGATACTAGACACCCACAACACAGAATGTATATCCGTCACACACTCTATTCACCCAGGTCCCACCCACAGGAGGTACCCACAACATACATCACCGGGAAGGCTCCAGCTAGTCTGGCCGGGCCTTCACAACAACACCATATATGGCATTTCCACCCAACAGCCAGTCAGGGGGAAGGGACAGAGCCAGGGCTTCCCAGGACTTTGGGAAAACAAGGTAATGGGTAATAGAAAGCAAGAGGCCACCGGGCCATCTTGTTTTCCATCAGGAATCAACTGATCCCAATGGCAGGGCCGGGATATCCCAAAATGGAGGATACTCCGCACACCTATCAAACTCAGCATGGAGCTGCCACCAGCCCATACCCTGCTCTGTGGGCCACCCACGGGTGCCCACAAACATACACTAGGGGCACAGGGTTGTACCCCCACCCATGGGTGCAATAAGGGTATCCCACGGGTCCGTTCACCAAACCAAAAGAAAGAGAGCTGCACCGCCAGGAGTACCACATGAACTCCTGCGCGGAAAACATGACAGAACACACGATAAAAAGCAGTAAAGGACAAGGATACGGAGGCCCTGTCCCTCCGATGCATTTCCAGCATCACACCAGGTTAAAAGTGGCACAGGGACAATGGAAAAGCAGGGCAACTGGACAAGGACAGCAGGGCAATTGGACAAGGACAACAGGACATCAATAAAATATAATCATGGCGACCTTACAGTAAAAGGATACCATGGTAATAGGTTGCAGTGGCATTGGGACAGCTCGCCAAGACAACACTGGGAAATGGGACAAGGACAATGGGATACTAGGGCAATGAAACAGTACGACCATGGGCTGCTAGGGCAGTAGAAGACCAGGATAATAAGGCAGCATAATAATTATGCAGTATAATAACATGACACTAGGATAATTACACTGCAGTGAAAAACCAGGACAAAGAGACATCAATGGGATAGTAGGATAATTAGACATCACTGCGAGGCACACACGTACACTAAAATTAGTTACATTCGACAATGGCACACCAGAACAATGGGGCAAGAAGACCACGAATACTGGGACCTATGGACAACAGGATTATAGGACAATGAAAAAATTGAGCAAATGGAGAAATGGGTTATAGGGCCAATTGAAACTAAGGTATTGCAAAACAAGACAAGGTTTAAACAATGAAAAGAACTCGACTTGCCAGATGCACACAATTAAAGATAAGCAGATAACCACAATTTGGAATGAAAGTTTGAAGGTTTACTGTGCCGATTATATTTTTTAAATGTTACATTGATATTGGTGGATGGGTAGTCTTGTATAGCACCGAACAGAAATTTGCCAGAATCTAGGCACTGGCTCAGGCTTCCTTAAGTTCTTTTCATTCAATGCTCCATAGCAGACGATGAACGTCATTTCTCTGACAGGGCCAGCCAGCAGAAAAAACAAAGACATGTAAGCGGGGAGCTCTTTTCATTACTAGGGTAGGAAACAATAGGTGTATAGCAAATCACAAGGGACGGTTCAAGAGAAAATAACCTCTCGTGTGGCAAAATGACATCAACACATCAACATGAATAACAATCACCCGTTTCAAGAATTTGGAATGTTTTATTTTAGTTGAGCTAGTGGCTAAATGTGCCATAACAAAATAGCAGCACTTTAAGGCCTGTATGAAGGCCGAACTCACCATTCTCAAACATCGTGCCTGCTACAAACGAGAGTTCCGAGACGTGCTCAGCTTTGCAGGCATACAGGGCTTTCGCTTTACGTCCAGGAAAACTGAAAAAATGTAAACAAGCTTCATATTAATTTTTATTCAGAGAGTGAGGGGAATGAAAAGTGCATGGAAAGGCAGTTTTTTTGGTTCAAAATTTGATAGCGCAAAAGGCCTGGCTTGATTGTGCAAGTTTCAAGGTATTCGTCAGTGTCCGGGAAGGGCAAGGAAAAGCACAAAACTATCAATATTTCAGTTTAATGGAACTCTCCCACAAAGGTTTCATTTCCCCCAGAGTGAAATTGCGCCATAATGGATGTGTCGCTATGGCTTCCCGCCGTGTTGCACACCAGATGGTTTTACAACATAGATATAGTCCAGGGCCAAATAGGGTAGTGGGTCACCAGAAGAGCAGCACGCGGAGGGGAGAAGAAGCACACTAAAATAAGTGGCCTTTTGCCCCTGTAAGACTGGAGTATTTGGTGAGTCACACATCAGGGAATTTGCTTGTTGCAGAACATGAGATATCCTGTACTGCAACATCAATGACACACAGTCCAATAGATAGTATTTCCTAATAACTTCATAAAGTGATGAAGCCACTTTGAAATGTATAAATATGCTACATGAAGACTCTGATGTAAAACGTACAAGTTACTTAACATAGTAACTCTTACACGAATCGTCATTAGTGTCCCTTATGGCATACCTGAGAAATCTTAAGACTTTGCATAGCAGGAATACAAATGCTATATTTGGGAGCTACCTGCGTGTACACAGGCCATGACCCTATGCGATTGCCACCCATTCCCCATCCCAAACTAAAGGAGCAAAACAATGGAAATGGGCGGGGGTGTTATGGGAAACAGGGACCAAGGACTACCAGCACAAGAGTCACTACAAGGAGTAATGTGTTTCATACGGGCCCATGTTTGATCGGATAGGCAGCTATGGAGTCGTACTTGCACACAACAATAAGAGCAGTTCACATACTTGCCCTAGAAAAGACATTGCCCTGGCACTCACACAACAATCATCAGAGAAATGGTTGCCATCCAGTACTCAAGGCACTACACAGTAATCAGTAGATGGTTTGAAAGCTGGTTTATACCCCTGCACTATATCATGAGTGAATTTTGAAATGAAGGACAGCAGAGGCGCTTGCAGGATTTTTCTCCGACAGAGAAAAACTGACCAAATTAACACTGTCAATTACTACCAAAAAGACAAACATAAAAAGTACTCAAAGAAGGGGACACAAATTGAAAAAGAGTGAAACCCGAAATTACATCCAAACGTACTTACTCAAAAGATATTATAGCAAAACAATGCATAAAATATAAAAGCAGATTACTCAGAAAGAAGAAATTGAGAAGTAATAATTGAGTTAGTTTGCTAAAAGAAATGATCACATGTAACATTAATAAAAAATCAGTTACTTACATTTGGTAATGTTTTTTCTGAAGCATACAGTAATTACTCCCACAGAGGCTGGTTTCAAAGTTTTAATCACAGCCAATAGGCAGCATCACGCGGCACAGTTCTAACTATGGTGTGGTGTCAGTGGCACCACTTGCGTCAGAAGTTTCATCCTCGGTACGCAAGTGAGCCCAACATAAGTTCAGTGCCTATTCTCCTGTCACAGATGCTGAGGGAATAGAGACGTGCCACATCAAAAAATAAAAACATTTGAAAGCAACCTTCTTGGGATAGGTGAAAGAATGGATGAGAAATCGTAGGAGGAATACAGTACCCATCATAAAGGACTTTACAGAAGGTAAGGTACTTGTCCTTATAATGGATACCTCCCTCACAAAGATTCCTTATACTTTGCAAGATGCCCATGGCCATTAAGATAGGAGGAAGACAAGAGTGCAAGGAAATCTGCCATACACCAGAAGGTTTTGTAGCACAGTGTCTCAAAATAATGCTTCATGAACAAATGTTGACACCCACAATACCACCTGACAATTTCAACAATGAAACTCTTCTCTGCAACACAGATGTAGTGCTTGAAAGGCATGGAGTGATATATGTAGGTGTGGGTGACAGACACCAGAAGATTTGGAGGACCCTTTACTTTACTTTTACTTTAATTAATTTGTATCGCGCGGCCATGGACCCTGAGGCGTAAGGGCACAGACAAGACAGAAAACGGATGGGACAAAATCCTGGAGGGTTAGAGAGACCCTGTGGTCTAAAGTTTCTTGAAGCTTCATTGCTGTAGAGCCTTGTCCTGCCCCTCAAAAAAGAACATTGAGACAGAAAGGTATAGTCAAAGGGATTTGCATTCGGGGTGTCTGCTGGTACTGTGGTGGATGACGTTCCCCAATTGGCCCAACATCCATTGTGAGGGACAAATACTGCCATTTGGCACTTGAGCATTTGATACCCTTGGCCTGAGCTTCTGTCACTACGAGGAAAGGAATTGGCACAAGGATATATTCTTTCTCCATGGCTGTCCGATTCTTCCCTTGAACCTTTGCCAGAGCGCATTACTCCCTTCTCTGTTACTTTTCAAACATATCAGATTGCCTTAATTCTCAGTGGCCCCTCCACTGATGAGCATTGTATGTCCGCTCTTGGCTCTTATGGATACAGAAATACTATATAACTGCCCTCTGTCTCAAAAAACAGTAATTATTTTAGATCTTCTGTTCCTCCAGATCTCCCTTTCTTCCTGGTCTTCTTCTCTGGGAATTCCTATCTGCTCTTATCACCATTGCCAAAAACCTTACCTGTAAATCACTCTTTCTAAAGCTTCTCCTCCCACCGATTCATACTCTTGATGGATGTCCTCCAGGACCAGATGGTTCTCAGAAATTCTCACAACGATCCATAGTGTAACTTGACAACTGTAATCTTTGAATTATTGGCCACCTTTAACTCTGGACATGATGTCACCCCTCTAAATATAGAGCACTCTATGCGACTTACCTCATTTCCCACTCCCACCACTCCCCTTTGCTTATAGCTAAGATATGGTCTACATTTAGTGAATTTGGAGCAGCAGAAACTTCCAATCAAGTTAAGGCACATAGCAAAATGAATTTTTTCCGATCTCTTTGTATTATTAGACTTTTTTTGGCTTTCACGAGAGGGGAAAGATGGGGGACGACGTGAAATCTGTTGGAGGAGAATTAATCCATCGAAAGGACATAACTATTAAGTAATTTTTCCTTTTAAGTTTCTTCTTCTCGATAGAAATTATTACAGACAGCAAGAGAAGGGTAAAATTGAGGAAACTGTGTCACAATCGGAACTTCTGTAAAACCGTTCTATTAAAATGGCCATCCTGACAAGTAGTGCTTGGAAAGCCTATGCCGGAGGTCCAAGTACCATCTGCCAGATCTGGTAAATCTCTACCATTGGCAGCCCTCTCTGAAGTGCCAACATAGCCACATATCCTCTGGTGGAATGTGCCAAAAGACACTTCCCCGACTGTTTTCTCATAGCATTAAGAATTACAAAGAACAAAAGAGGGCACTAGAGGGCCAACCAAGATGGCTGCTTTGGTGTGAGCGCCCACACCGCCCGGTATTAATCCTTCCCAATCCTGTCGTGCTCAGTGAATTACGCCCTAACCTGACACTCTACTGGCAGCCCACCCGCTCTGCCGCTGTCCTGCGAAATCTGGGCGAGAATCGGCGATCCGTTGGCCCCAAACAGCTTTGCAAGCCCTGAGCCCGGGAAGACCAGGAGGGCCCTGCGAGCCGCCGGATCACCCGAGGCGGCATCTGCCACGGGCCGAGCCCAGGCGGATTGGAACACTCTGCCGCTTCTAGTCCCAGAGACCACAGCTGGGTGGAGCGGTGGAGGAGCACAGCCAAATCCAGAGGCCAGGTGGGGGACCCTCCCACACCAGGCGGATCCGCAGCACAGCCCCAGTGAAGGCAGCGGCAGCGCGCACCCAATACAACAACATACGCCGCGCGCACCCAAGACAACAACATACGCCCCGCACAGCGGTGAAGTGAGAGGTGCGAGGAGCCGGGTGTCGGAGCGCGTCCCCTCCCTCTCTGCCGCCGGAGCCGCCGACTGATCCTTGTCGGCACACAGAGTGAGAGATCCGTAGCCCAGATCTGGGTCCAGGAGGTCCTGGACACTGCCCCTCCTCCCCAGACTACATCAGAACGTGGAGGATTCTGCGGGCCCCGCTGGCGACCGGAGAAAAGAGCCCCACAGCCTATCACCAGAACAAGGACCGACGCGCAGGGGGGGAGCGGGGTTCCTAACCTAGTGTACACATACTGGGCTTCCCCCCCATGCGCATAGACTTTCAGCTGAAAAGAAACAGGCCAAATGTAACGCTACAAGCCTCACCCCACCAGCAACACTTGCTCAGATAGCAGCCATAACTCCTCAAGGCTGCTCCCCTTGGCGGAGTCGGGGGAGGGACGCCCACGGCCCCACTGAGCTCTTTCGCGCCTCCTACTTACAGTGGAAAGCACCCCTAGAAAAGCAACCTAAGGCGCTCGAACCATCAGCGCACCTGCGAGGCCTCACATCCCGGGCGTTCAGATTGCCCTCTGTACCACAGCAAGCCTCTAAGGACCCAAACTCACCAAATAGACAGCAGCGACAATCTCCCGAGGTTGCACCCCCTGGCGTGGAGAGACGGGGGACGTCCGCAGCTTTCTCTGGGCCCAGCCACAACCCCTATCCAGAAAGCAGAGATACCACGGGGGAAACAATTAATAAGCCTAAGGCGATTGCCGCAATCCCCAGAGTGGCTTCCCCACCCTACAATCTCCCCATCACTCTCCTTAGAACGGTTCGAGCTGCCCCTCCCCGCCGGGAAATCGGTGAAGTTCACAAACCACAGGAAAACACAGACTCTAGCCCGCAGCCGCCCCCAACATCACAGGGGTAATGGGAAAAACATGTGCAAAGGGGTAGATCAGTAGAAGCACTCCCTGATATTATATAATTAGAGATTGATTTACTCAATAATGTGTAGAAATATAAATATTTTTTTTGAGGTGCGGGGGAGGAAACGTGAACCTGGCACAGGATCACAATAACAGTATAAGTAGAAACAAAAGATGAGGATCCGAAGTTGGGAACCCTCCCGTCCCCTGCACTCTATCATAAGTCCATCAAATGATGGTTCAGCAATTTTAAATGCGTTTGTTGTAGTTAATTAATAATGTTCTGATTAAGTTAGTAGAAAGAATGAACACTCAGTGATTTCGTAAAAAAACCCAAAAACAGGTGGGGGGGGGGTTTAATTAATGTCACAGTAAATTCACCATACAGATTTGAAGTGAAAAAGCCAAAATGACTGTCTACAAAAAAACATGAGAACAGTAAACAATGATAGTCCATTTATACAATTCGTGGCTGACGCGTTTCGGGATATTCATCCCTTCTTCTTGAGCCTATTGGGTTTGGAATGCAAAACCTTAAGTATAGTAGAGGTGAGGCGTAAGAAAACCCTCAAAGTTTGGTGAACTCGTGTTTCTCAGTTCTACCCACCAGCTGGTGGAGAAAACCCCCGTCTCAGGCGTGCAAGATGCCTTACAACCTGAGAGTTAAAACGGGAGTTACACGTGCGGATGCACTGCTGGCCCGGAAATATTCATATGTCCCAAAATGTCCTCGGGAACCAGAGTCTAAAGTGCTCTGCTCTGCCAAGTAGTTTCAATGAAGCTATATGATCGCGTGTGAAGGCAAAAGCCGCTTCTGCTTTTTCGTAAAAAACCCCAAAACAAGGGGGCGGGGGGTTTAATTAATGTCACAGTAAATTCACCAAACAGATTTGAAGTGAAAAAGCCAAAATGACTGTCTACAAAAAACATGAGAACAGTAAACAATGATAGTCCATTTATACAATTCGTGGCTGACGCGTTTCGGGATATTCATCCCTTCTTCTTGAGCCTATTGGGTTTGGACTGCAAAACCTAAACAAACATGAAAAAAACCATTTCAACAAACATAGTATTCGCATGTAAAATGCTAAACATAGTTAGCTTATTAAACCCACATCGAATTTACATGTAGAGGTATTTCTTAACTAGAATAGTTCAAGTGTAACTATCTAAGGTATTCATAAACGTTACTCCCCAATAAGGGGTCCCAACTGTGGCCAGTGCACCAGGAACAAATCCATATTTTACATCAGAAGATAATCAAAGGAATAATAGTGATTGCCCATCTGTGAGAAACATCTCCAGGGAGTGTGTGCCAAAAAAGTAGAGTGGCGGCATACCTTAAGTATAGTAGAGGTGAGGCGTAAGAAAACCCTGTGAACTCGTGTTTCTCAGTTCTACCCACCAGCTGGTGGAGAAAACCCTCGTCTCAGGCGTGCAAGATGCCTATACATGAGACATAAATGAAGCGGTTCTAAGAGTTTGGATATTAATTACACATGTAAATGGTCAAAAAATATATTGAAAGTTTATTCACAGAATACACTAAAAACAAAGAAATAAAGGGACAATAGTCCCTTATGAATAGAGATAAGTAGAAATGAATTAGGTCCATAAGTACGTAATGGGCGTGAAAAATCAATGGAAGTCATATGTAAAGCTCTCGCTTACCTTACAACCTGCAAGTTAAAACGGGAGTTACACGTGCAGATGCACTGCTGGCCCGGAAATATTCATATGTCCCAAAATGTCCTCGGGAACCAGAGTCTAAAGTGCTCTGCTGTAAAAATGAAGGAAGCAAAAAATTCAGAATGCTCCCCAGTGGAAAGGGGGGATCTGATCGATCGTGGTTTATAATAGGTAAGGCGCCATTGATATTGTGTTGTATTTACCTCTGCCAAGTAGTTTCAATGAAGCTATATGATCGCGTGTGAAGGCAAAAGCCGCTTCTGCTGCTAAATGTAACTCAAATACGGGCGCCTCCCGATCAGGGAGATGAGATGCTTGTGTGGACTGTGGTGGGTCTCAGCGTCTCCCTGGCAACGATCTACACAGACACCAGCCCATCCAGGACCGAGTGTGTGTGTGGGAAAGATAAAAAAAGGACAGTGAGATTTTCATGTGCACCAGAGCTGTAATGCTGGTGTTTAAATGAGCGCCATTATGGAAAGTGTATTGCACAACAGAAAAGTGCCTGCTGTTGGATGACAACAAGCAATAATCCACATTGGAAGACTGAACAGTATGTTAGGGATGAGTCTAATGGAGAATTATAATTATGTTAGTTGTCAAAGGACCCCAGGTAAATTATTACGGACAATACAAGTTAAATGAATATACGTGCTGAATGCTATGGCACAGGGGACATCCTCAACACCTGTTCTACCATATGGGTATTAGTTGAGGGGCATCTGTTGTAATAATCTAGAATTTTGAATGAAGGAAGGTATGCCTATTGGGGATGCATTGATAATGAAGCATATTTATTTATTTAATTGCTTTTTTTATAACGCGCCTAATACCATACCCAAGTTCTGATTCTAAGCGCAGATCTGGGATTCGAACACCAGTTGCTCTGTGTGGTCCTGCTTCTAAGACCAGCGTGTTGCCCCTGTGCTATCTTCCGTTCACATAAAATCATGCTCTACCAGGTGCTTTGTCTGAATTTGTGGCAAAGGGCCTGTGTAATATCATTAATCCAAGATGGCCTTTGTTACAGATACTAATTTCGTTTTTACCTATAACTGCTTTTAAGGTGTTTCTATAAAACATTTGCTAAGTAGGTTCTTTGTTAAACATGATCAAAGGCATAGAAAAGTAAATTGAAGGGCATTTTGGGCCTCATTACAAGTACACCGGTCCGGAGTTAACGCAGCCGGTAAAACCATACCGGCACCGTTTGCACGTCCGCCCAATCATGACCCGCGGCCCCGGAAATAGCACCTCCCCCAACCGCCACCGCGGAGTTAAGGGTCCCGTAAAGTCCACCTGCACGGAAACCCCTCTGTTACCGGCAATACGAAACACTGCGAGCATCACAACTAGCGCGGACACCGCCAGAAAAATGGCGTTACAACCGTGATCACGGTGGCGGTACCGCCGCCACCGCAAACATGACGTTAAACAGTGCCTGCTGAACTGAATCAGGGCACAGGTGCACCAAATCATCCCAGCTGGACCCAGCAGCACACTGGGAGCCTACAAAAGTGCCACACCCAGCCCAACACAACACAGAACCATGCAGGCAGCAGCTCTAGTAGCACTTGGACTGGGCCTACTCAACCAACAGGCACCCAAGACAGATCCACACAATACCGGCTGGACCGTCCAACAATCCTGTACATCACTGCCATGATTGAGGACAACATCAGCAGCCACATAGACACCCCCACCGCCATCACCCCCCTCCTGAAGGTTGTGTCTGTGCTGCATTTCCTTGGCACTGGCACCTATCAACACACGGTTGGTGAGCTGCACGGCATATCACAACCCTGTTTTTAAAAAATACTGGAACAGGTACTGGATGTCCTGTTGTGCCATGTGTCGGAACACATAGCCCTACCTCGTACCCTCCCCGAGGTCATTGCCACCAAGTTGGCCTTCCATGCCATAGCAGGCATGCCAAATTGCATAGGTGCAGTTGACTGCACCCACATTGAGCTGACAGTACCACGTGCAATTGAGATGGTGTTCCGCAATAGGAAACAGTATCACTCGTTGAATGTACAGATGGTATGTGATGCCACGCTACTGATTACACACTGCTGCGCACGTTTCCCAGGCTCAAACCATGACTCAATGGTACTGCGGAATTCGACGTTGCCACGGTACATGGAACGCTATGCTGGACAAATCACATGGCTATTAGGTGAGTACAGCTGACAATGCTCCGACCCTGTTGAAGTGGTGTGTGTGTCTCCAGGCCAATGTGAGTGTGCCGTTATGACCGCACATGCATCACCCCCCCCTGCCATCAACCAAATAGACAGCGGATCCCAAACATCACAAAGGAAGACGTGACAGGTCAACACAGTGTGCCCGTACACACCCTGCCACATGACACACACAGCCGATACTGTCGCTGTCCCATACACTTTGTGCCACTGCAAACACCCACCCACAAATGGAACACTGCCCTCCAAATGCACATGATGCCTGTAAATGAGACGTCCTGCATTAACTATTTCATTACAGTGGAGTGACTCTGCCATGTGTGCACATCACTGCACTATGGCATACTCGCAATCAAATGTCACCCGAAGGGCATAGTACACATGCACGTAAATGTGTAGGTCAATATCCATTTGGCTATATCCACTGTGATGGCCAATAAACACTTCCAACCACTGCATGGCACACATGCATGAATGAACAATGATACAAGATAGCACAGCATCAGATGAAGACATGATACCACAAACACTGACATGTCCCCCCATCTACATCCCATGTAGGTGATGCTGGATATGCACTCACGCCATGGATGATGACACCTGTACGGAGACCAAGGAACAGGCATGAAGAGGCGTACAATAGGGCACATGTCCGCACACGTGGAATGATTGAGAGGACATTCGGACTGCTGAAGGCCCGGTTCTGCTGTTTGAGCAGATCTGGCGGATCACTGCTGTACAGCCCAGTGAAGACGGGTAAAATCACGCCCGTACGTGCCATGATGCACAATCTCTGCCTGCGCAGGAACATCCCAATGCCCCCTGACGCAGATGATGGGGATGGGGATGGGGATGGCACCACCTCCCCCTCGGGGTCCACTTGATGGCCAAAGAGCACGGGATGAACTGATTTGCATTTACTTTTGAGACACAGCACATTCACAGCAATGCATGGACATGGTGATGACAATAAATGATTTGTTGTACTGCAAATGAAATGATAGATGTCCACAAATGTATGTTTTGATTTCAAATGATGATATATTGATGAATTAACAACAGGGAAGGAGGTGCAATGGTTAGGGAAGCTGTACACCCGTGCCCACCCACCACCCAAACGTACCCACCCCCACCCAGGCCCCAATGTTCAAACACCCAAAACAACCTCCCCCACCACCTAAACGTACCCACCCCTCACACCCTTCTAGTCCACGTGTGTCCTGCCGTGCCCCACACACATGCCATCACTTCCATGTGCGCTTCTGTGCCTGTGCATCCTTGCCCGAGAGCCTCGTTAGCCGACTCGAGCGCCTCCTTGGACTGGCAGTAGTGGAGCTGGATGGGGTGGTGGTATTGGATGGCACAGAATAAGGTATAGATGGCATACGTGCAATATTTGCCTGTTGCCCAATCAACATAGACTCTATGAGCCTGGAGGTATTGTCATTACCCTTCCGCACATGGCGTGACAGGGTGACAATAGTGCTGGCAAAGCGTCCAATGGACCTTGATAGGCGAAGCACTGACGTGCTGTAGCACTCCCTCTGCAGCCAAGATTCCTCAAGCTGCCTCTCCACCAGCTGGGTGAGGGTAGCCTGCTGCTCCTCCATCCGCTGCATGCGGGAATTAAGCTCTGCCATAGATCGGTGGGTGACCTCATGGGACTTCGGAGTGTTGTGGGGCTAAACTCCAGCTGATGGAAGGATCCGAGGTCATCAAATGTGGGCATCTCCCCCTGTGGCCCAGTATCAGAGTGCTCTGCCGGGGCACTGTTGTCACTACAGGCCGCCTCCTCTGCAGTGCAGCTGCCTTCAGTGTTGGTTTGGGTGGGCATGATGGGTTTCCGTGGCACCTGTGTTGCCTCAGGCAGCGTGGAGACGCTGGGGATGTTGGTGGTGGTGGCCGGCACATTTGTTGCAGTTGGTACTGGGGGCAGAGATGCCGAACTGCTGGCGGCAGCATCCTCTTGTGCAGGGGCGGTGGCTTGGACACGTGCTGGTGCAGATTGCATGGCCTGTTGTGCAGTATCACTGTCACTTGAAACGGCTGTGGGGACACATAGGACATTCAATTAGTGTTGTGGTGGTGGCTGATGGGTGCATCACATGCATCATACAGGTTGATCATTCAATAGTGTTAGTTACATGCATCTGATTGTTGGGGGTATGCATTGTTGTGATACTGGTTGCCATACAGATCATGATGGGTCCTTTGGCCCAGTCATGCACTGCTTGGGGAGGTGGGGGTTGTTAATTGGTCCTTTGGCCCTGTCATGCACTGCTTTGGTGGGGGGGGGGGGTTGTTAATGGGTCCTTTGGCCCAGTCATGCCATCAACATAATCTCATGTGGCATTCAAGTTTCACCACTTACCAGCATCTGCAAGTGGGCTCAACTCCTGCCTAAGCCTCCCCGATCCCATGGATGCCGTCAAGGTGGAGGACACTGCTGCAATGCTCCTCCCATGCTTGCAGCCTCAGTGGGGAAGGGGGTCCTCCACCTGTCCCACTGCTGCGTTGGCGGTGTGTGGAGATCAGGTTCCGAACCCTCAGCCTGAGGTTGTCCCACCTCTTGTGGCAGTCCTTGACGCTCCTCACAGTCACGCCCACAGCGGTGCACTTGCGTGCTGCTTCCGCCCACACTGCCTTCCTCCGCTGCTGTGTGGCATGCCGTTGATCGGCACTGAACAGCATCTCTGCATGCTCCACTATGTGCTCCACCAGAACAGTTAGCTCCGCCTCACTAAAGCGCTGTTTGCGCTGCCTCTGAGCTGGAATCCTGGCAGACATGCTGGTGGTCCCTTTTGCCTTCTCACAGTGTGGATTCTGCTTGTGCTGACTCTGGATGGCAATGGATTGTGCTTTATATGATGGCCGCCTCTCTGTTTCCTGTTTTGGCGATCATGGTATTTCCGGTTCCGTGGCGACGGAGGCGGACAAGGGTTTTGCGCTACTTGTGGCAGCGCCATGTCCATTTCCGTGGCTTTTTCCATGATGGCGGTAACAACGTTTCCGCATCCGTGTGGTGCGCGCGACCGACAGCACATAATCGGACGGTCTTTCCGCAACCTTGCGGACACGGAAACTTTGTTACCGCCGTCACGGAATCACCGCATCCAAACCTGACAGGTTGTAATGAGGCTCTTTGTATATGTTTTACTATTTTCGAGATATAGCTTTGTAAATTATTGCTACTTCATCGCAAATCTTTGACCGCATTCTCACTAAATTACAAAGTTTTATATAATTTACAACTTTCTTGTTGAAATATACTATTTATTAAAACTACAATAGTTATTTCCATTTGAAGAGATAAATTCAGGTTTTAAAGGTCATCTTCAGAGTCCGAGAGTTCCTTTTCATCATCTACAAAAGCATGATCACAGTGCTCTTCGTCACCACCACACTTACATAGTGCACCTTAGTGACTGAGCTCGGCATTTACAATGCACAATACAGCGTCCTTTGATGCATGCCGTGCACATGCCGTACACCGTGCACACATTAGGGGAATAGTGATTATCTGACTTCTCCCAACCAAATAGTGATGAGAGATTTGGGTGTTATTGATCAGTGCATTGCCACTCCATCATCTGGTAATGAGTCCTTAAGATGTATGGTATTACAGAGGATCTTGTTGGCGGCAGAATTTCACTTTGCATCTCTTTTTTTGTTAACATACACCAATGTAAGTTGACCAATATCTAAAATCTTTGTTGCTGGTAAGTAGACTTGACAAATGAATCACTCTATCATTGTTCATCTGCCTTCTTAAATTGTTCTAGACATTCAAGTCTTCCCAAAGCTTGAAGGGTTTCTTTTTCTGAAGTCTTGAAAACTTTCCAGAATGATAGTTTTCCTTTCTTCGTAAAGCACCCGGTAACATCAGACCCTGAAAGAGGATGTAGGCCTGCACTTTTGTGTGCCCAAGCAAATGCAGAGTGTAGTAGCATGACAACGTGATACATAAAGGGAGTGAAGAATTATTTTTGTGACTACCTCCTTATTTGTGCTTTCAACATCTCCATCATCATTTCCATCTGATGACTTGGCTTCATTTCTCCAACTGGCTACTTTTAATCCTCTGTGCATGCAGAATGGATTTATTTGAGAGGTAAGCTGTTAACTCATCTATAGTTTCGGAATGCAATAGGTGGGTCTTCATGGAAAGGAATTCAATATTTGTATAATCTGTGATTTTGTACTCAACAGGTGTTGCTTTCCTGCTCTTCTCCTTCACATTGAGCTCTTCAGTGAATTTTCTAGGTAGGTATCAAATAATAAATGAGATTCATTATACTTGAGCAGATAAGGTTCTATTTTCTTGTTGAATTCAAGTGCAAGGTCCTGGCATGTCTTCACATATGATGGTTTCTGCATTGCTTGCAATTGTGCCATTCCATCAAAGACAGCTGCTGAATGTTTCTGCTCTGGTACAGATAATCTGTCCTCAGTAACAAATGAAGAGACCTCTGTCATATTGTTAGAAACCACTGTATGTTGTTCCTCTTCCAGTATCTTCATCAGATTGCTTTTTTATGCAGCTAATATCATTGTACCATCTAAGTTGAACATTCAAAGAGGTACTGCAGAGAATTCGTAATTTCTCGAGCATTCCTCTAGATCAATGTCAGTTCGACTTTGTGAAGCAATCAGCAGACGTGTGAACAAAGAACAATCTGCCTTCAACTTCTCTATGGCGTCTGATAATTTTGTCTTAACAACTTTGCGTGCACTTTTACACAGCTGAAGGTTCTCTTTATTCATTGGTGCCCACAGGCTACAGCTGGCTGATTCAGTTCGGTCCTCTTTAAAGTTATTGTATATTTGGCAACCTTTTTCTGTCATTCTTGTTGTGTCCTACTGAATTTTTTTTAAATTAAAAACTGCCTTTGTCCAGATGTAGATAAGTTATTTTCCATCATAATTCACAGGATTAGTCAATGTCATGATAGAGTTTTAGATCTGTTGAACATCTTCCTTTTGGCATTTGCCTTGGATGCTATAAGGTGGTGATGTTTTGACTGTTCGCAATCTGTGATTCCTACAATTTTGTTTGATTCTGTAGACAGTTTTGACAGTTCAGGAGAAGCTAAAAATAATCGTGCTAGAGCCCATTTCTTTTGCGTTATATTAATCACACGAAGTACTTTCGGTGCCCTGCTTTGATGTTCCAAAGCTTCCTCTGAAGCTAAAGCACAAAAGGGTAGTTTTGTCTTGCTTACTACCCAATTGCCTTTATGAAACTCACTCCACAAGTCGGAGAGTTTATTTTCAAGCGGTTTCATTTCTGCTAAGTTCCATGCTATCATACTTGCGTAGTTTATCAAATCGAGGGCGAAAAAGTACTTAACAAACTCTTCAAGTGATGCAAGGTGTAAATCCAGTTTCTGACGGATCTGAGAAATAAAAGCATTGTGTTCACCACATGAATTTACTGAAGAGCAAATCTGAGTGCTGGTTTTTCTTGAGATTATTTAGCTTCAAATTCTTCCATTTTGGCCATCACATTCAAATTTGTCAGAACTGTTGCAACATAATTATGGACTGATTTTGTTTCTTGGGACTCATCCTGAAGAGGACAAGCCAAAAGCCTCTAACGGATGTCCCGTCCCTAAATTGCCTATCTGTTGGGAACCAGAAATAGTGACAAAGACGACACCTGTAATGATGCCTATAACACAAGCAGCCTTCGAAGCAATGTATCCATTAAGGAAACCACGCAGAACTGACAGCCTCTTGGGAAAGATCCCTGAAGAGCATGTGGAGACGGATGAAAGAAGAAACTGGTGACGTCATATGAAGCAAAGTCACACACCTCATAAGAGATGACAAGAGAGAAGGTGAATAGACCATAAACAAGGGCGTCGAAGAAAAAACATGAAGTTTTCTCTTGAGGTAAGCATGCGCATAGTTGGGAAAGGCGTGCGGTGCCACGTGCCTTTGTTACCAGGCTATGGTTCCATCTCTGTGAGGCAGGTTTTGGAATGCTTGGAAGAGTTTGTAGGAGCTCCAGGTACATAAGCGAGTAGTTTATTTTCACTCGCTACAAATGCTTTTAATGCTCTTTCTTTAATTATTGTACCTTGTTTTGCAGGTTTTTGGAGGTTGGAGGATTATACGGTGAAGCCGCGGCTGAGGAAGAAAGTTGCGGACTGAACCGCAGAACTCGGAGGAAGATTTCACCTGCTGTAGGACTGCTGCTACGGAAATTCTTGTCAGGTACTTTGAACCTTTGGTCTGTGGATTTTCTGTTAACTCGGTAAGTTCATAACGTGATTTTTCTATTGTCTTTTCAGGTCTGTGAGCAGAGCGCCGGTAGCGTTACACCGCTGTCAGCGGAACTAACGGGAAGCGCTTGTTACTGCGCGGGCGGGGCTTTTATAGTCCTCCATGCCTACCTACCAGTTCTCAATTGCTACCTAGTATGTGACTCGCAGGGCGGCCATTTTAAGGGAAATTGATAACCATTAGATATCTATGGGAGCCCACTCTAATTCTGGAATTGAGGATTGTGAGAACGCCGGGAACGCCATGCTAGTAACCATCTAGTCCTCACAGATCTGCACAAAGAACCCTTTCTGACCTGAATACCTGATTCCAACCCTGGAGGTGATCATGACACAAGGTATATATATGTATTGGAATCGGGAAGTTCCACATCGTGCTTTAGCAAACTAAAAACCCTGTGAATAGAAGGACTTAAAGTATGGCACAGCTGAATAAGCCTGGCTGGAGATGGAAGAACAATGAAGGAGGTCTGCCTGGACCAGTGTCAAGGGGTGAGGCAGCCAAGAAAATTGATCATTATTATTGGAAAGATACAATGACCGAGAGGCGAGAGCCAAGCTCCTGTTAAGGTGCGGAGGGAGTACAATGAAAGTTTTATTCATAAAATGGTGTTAAGCACAACGAAAAAAGCTCAAAACGTGGTCTCCAGTCACATGGTCAGATAAAAATGGACATAAGGCAAGTTACATCGAGACCAGAAGATAAAGTCATGCTCACACTCCCTTTTATTCCCAGGAGCAGTGATACTTGCAAGGCCAAGTTCAAAAGACTATTCTCATGGCAGACAGCTTGAGTGATGATAGCTGATGGGCTAATTGGGTGGGGAGGCATGGTCAAGTCCGACCCAGCGGCACCGGCGGTACCAGCTTGCATGCTGCCAACGTGTGGAATATTCCAGAAAGGTACAAGCGTGTCAAGCAATTTTAACGGGTCACCTACCAAAGAACCCTATAGTTTAGAGATCCAATAAGATGTTGTATATTTGATGGCGCTCACAATGACTTGCACTAGGGGTGGGCAGAATTGTCCACCTGACAGTAGAGACCCAATCACAACACCAACCCCCATAGAAAGTATACCTAGATCTTTCCCGTTACCCAATCACAACCCCCCCATAGGTTTTCTTGGTTTGCCACATAGTGTGACGTCAATGATGACGAGTTTTTAGTATACAAATGTGTTTTTTTATTAAATATGTTGAGATCTTACTGTCAGACATACAATGATGTCTGTTGTATTCCCTGTTTTAGATCATTGTTATTAAAACAGACCAAGTCTTTGGTCAACTTCCTCAGTCGGTTTTATTATTGATGTTCGAGTAATTTCTCCATCCCTATCCACCCTGTAGAGTGTTACCTCGTCTTAAAGGGCCTTCGTGTTCAATCTACTTGTAAACTTTTAATTAACTTCTTAAGCTAAGGTTGCATCCTTTCCTTGATTTCAACATGCACTTTGTAGAATTCATCACTGATGCATCTGAAAAGTGCAAGCCTTAGTGACGTGTGTGTTTCAACTGCTCTCCTTACGCAATTTTCTGACAAATCCTATGATGTCGTCCCTTCTTCCTGAAAAGGGGGGGAGGCTTTCCATGAGGCCAGGGAAGTGCCGCTACACGATTGTTCCCATGGGGGTGGTACTCAGCAGGTAGATGTAATGGGAAGGGATTCTCCTTCTGGGATACAGGGGGAACATCATGGGCCAACATGACATTATCATCCCTCACCTAACTTTCTCCCCTCACCTTCCATACATTTCTCTTACCCCATAAGCTCTCCCATGTATTTATGCCCCACCAATCGTATTAGTATTACTGGGATATGGAAGTATAGGGTTGGCTTCACGGAACTGTCATCTCAAAATACTGTCAAAGCGAGAATCCTCTTCAAGACCTCGATTACTGCACACAAATGTATTCATAACGATGCCCCCTCTTACCTGAACAGCAGGATAACCCAACATGTTTCAAACCGATCCATTAGATCATGTACTAGCTTACAGCTGAATGTCCCCTGCTATAAGAACCAAAGAGTGGGATGGTCTAGCTTCCCAGTAGCCGTGCCTATGCTTTGGAACACCTTTCCGTCACACATGAGAAATTAGCAATCGCACCAGCGATTCAAATCACTGATTAAAACTTGGCTCTTTGACAAATGCGACTAAGGCGTTAACCACCCTGTCATTGTTTTTAACTTACTACAACTGAATATATGTATGTAACCTTATCTATGTTTGTAACAAGTGAAGCCACTAATTAACCAACGCTGTGATACCCCTGGGTATGGGAGTGTAATAAATGCAATAAATAAATAAAATAAATTGGGACAAAGAAGAACAAGGTTGACTGTACTGAATACCTATGTCAAGATACTGTGACGAAGAAGAGGGAAGCAGCCCTGAACAACCGCTCAGAGAAATGGATTGAACATTTTACTCATCAGACCGCAAGCAACTTAAAGATGGAAGAGGGACTAACCAAAGGGTCAGTCTCTCCCCGGAGATACTGCGGTCAGGAGCCCAGCAGTGCAGACAGAGAAGCTGGGGATGAAGCTGCCAAGTGGGAGGTGGTTGGTAGTGACCCGGGGTCCCTACCTCCTCTGCCGAAGACCGGCAAACAGATACAAGCAGGAGAAGGAAGTCCATGTGCACGAGAACACTGTGCGACGCAGACAAGCAGAGATGTGCAGCCCGGCCCGGATGAAGTGCAGCGGAGCCACTGGAGACAATGCAAGAATAGAAGGAGGGCAATGATAAAGCTGTTAGAAAATTCAGAGGAGCCCGAGACGGACACCACAGACCATGAGCCTGATATCGACTGAACGGGGGCCCTCTAGTTCCGTGAAGGGGTCTGGGACCATAGCTCAAGAAACCATATTGAAGGCATCTGGGACCCAAACACGAGAAATCAAAGTGAAGGGGTCCGGTCCCTAGGCAGTACCTGACAGGTGAGTATACCAGGATTGTCCAGGGCTCCACCATGAGAAAGGCCAGAGGAAGGGAGACATTCCCCCACCTTTGTTGAACTACCAAGAGAAGCCTGAGAAGGGCCAGGGGAAGGGAGACATTACCCCACCTTTGCTGGACCGCAAAAAAGTCTGAGAAAGGCATGGAGAAGGGAGACATTCCCCCACCTTTGTTGAACAACCAAGAGAAGCCTGAGAAATGCCAGGGGAAGGGAGACATGACCCCACTTTGTTGAACTGCCAAGACAATCCAGAGAAAGGCATGGGGAAGGGAGACATTCCCCCTACTTTGTGGAACTGTGAGAACCAGCCTGAAAAAGGCCAGGGGAAGGAAGACATTACCCCTACTTTGCAAACTATATCTGTCCAGAAGAAGGGAGTCATTCTTCTGAACCCAGAAGGGACAAGTCCTGTTTAATTTAATTAAAAGTATAAGGGATAGAGGTATGTTTTAACACAGGATGGTGGACTTTTTAGTTACGGATATTCTGACAGTTCCTTAGTATTTTGTTAAGGCAGGTATTTTGTTAAAGCATGCCACCTCTGTCCGTCGACCTCCTCCTTCCACAACTGTACAGCTCCCTGATAGAATCTTTGACACAACATTCGCAACATAAAATACAGTTAAGGCGGCATCAATGCCTGTACCATTCAAGAAAAAACCAATAGCGCAAATCATCGCCATTATTATATGTATCAAGAAAAAGGTGAGAGCACAGGGAAAATAAGGATGCTGCGCTGTACTGGCCTGATTAGTAACGATATATGTTGAGCTGCCAATTATAAGCTTCCCATGGGACAGTGCTCAAGCGCCCCAAGTGATGAGAGAAAAGAAAACGTTTGTGAGAATCTAAGGAACTCGGCGCTGCCTATCAGGTTTATGATTAGTCTTAAATAGCGGAGAATATTGTATCACAATAAATAAAGAGCACTTCCTGCTCTAAGTTTTTGTCATTGGGTCTTTAGTGTTGCTCGAGGTGTCGACACGTGTTTCGACATCACAAGGGTCTTTATTGAGGCAATGTTGTGTTTCATAATGGCTTCGTAGGTATGGCTTGTAGCCTGTAGAAGTTTCTTATAAGATAACACTGATTAGTGATCACCTGGTCTAAGCATTCAATTCTTTGACAAGTCTGTTTAAGCCATAGCTCATTTTAAAACAGGCTTGCAAAGGCCAAAATGAAATGTTAGAACGGTTTTTGATTCTGGGGTGACAACAGATGTTATTTTCTCTACCTTCTTCATGAATGTGAGCTGTGTTTGTGTGCTTGTTGGGCAGGCATCTGTACATAGGCTCTAGTTTCTTTAGTTGGAGGATCACTTGTATTGGAATTGTAATCTGACCAAGTTAGAACTGTATTGAGTCGTTCTGACACTGTCTCACAGTCATCAGCCTCAGTTTCTACAGTGAGATTACAATGTGTATCCAGCAACTCTTCATCAAAATATTCTTGAAAATCACTCAACGGCAAGACCTCTGCCATCATCCAAAGTTGGTCCTCAAGACTATTAGAATCTAAAATAACCTTATTCCTTTCTGTATAATCAGTGATTTGACTGCTTAGAGGATTCTAAACTCTTTGGGAATGTTGCAAGACATGTCCTCAGACAAGGACTGAGAAATCTTCTGCAGTGATTGAAGTGATGATGGTCCTGATATTGCAATTAGGCTTAGGACATCAGACTCATCTTTCTCCCGACAGCCCACCATAACTGTACAAGTTCCTTTACCATACAGAGTATCCTCGATGAAGTCAATATTGTCAGCAGCACAATACACAAATCTGCCTCTGAACAACTCTGAGGGAACATAAGATCCACCACACTCATCCATGTGTTTTATTACCTCTATGGCTATCTGTGTCTCAAACCGAAGGACTCTGCCGTAATTTATAGAAGCTCCCATGCTATGCAGAAATGAATGATACATTTGCTGTAGGTAGCAGGTGTGTGCATTGTGAGCCCAACTGCCTCTTGCAAGGGCATTTTGTGGGTATGCCGTGTGATAGAGGTGCTCATGTAGGAAGCTTGTCCTGGTGATAGCATATCATATATAAACATCTGTGTCAATTTATGAGCACTGTTCATTACACTGGTATCACACTTTTCTGAATTACTTTTCATATGTACATGTCCTTGACAGCACCACTTATAAAAAACGAAAAGCCTTCCCCTGAAACATCTGCCAAATTCACTTCTTCAAAACCTCCAGTGAATTTCCATTTTTCACAAGTTAGTACAGCTCTCTGTAAAATCGTAGCTGCTTCAAGAAAGTTTCTCATATTTTTCTCAATATATTCAGATCTTTCTTCTGCATGAGATACTGCAACATCTGCTCAACATCTGCTGTTACTTTCAGTGAGACTTGTTGCGGTTCATTTACCCGATTGGGATTACTAAAAATAATGCCAATGCATTCAAGCTCTTCTTCAATGAAACTTTTGATTTGGTTTCTTGTTTTGTCTGTCCTTCTTCTAAGATTTTCAATTTCCTCCATTGTTTTTACATTCCCTTCAAGGAGGAAATCACTGATTGAACGTATAAATTCAACGTTTGTTGCTTCGTAAAACCATGAATGTGGTTGTATCTTTCCGCTTAGTGCAGGCATGCATAATAAGACATTCATTACATATGGGTTCCAACATAGCTTGTGATATGTAATTTCCCTTGAGTGAGGGTCTCCAGGATCTGTACAATCGCTAAGACAAATGTGTAATGTGTCATTGTTAGACAGTTCTACTGCTCTCTTCAAACGGATGACTAATGAATCAGTTGCTATCAAATATAAATGATTTCTTCTTTTTTCTTTATTGCAAAAGAAGCATTTGTTTCTGTCATATATAGTACATAAGTATTTTTGATCTGGTAGTGTAGGTTTGTTCTATTTCTTCCTCTTCTCCATGGCTGGAGATAGACTGCTTTGGCTCACATAACTGCTCTTCATGCAATCTTTTGCTTCAATCCATGTTTTCCTTATGTGTACATTGCTTGTAGCATCCCGAATGCCATGATGCTTTTTCATTTTGCAGTTCTTCCGGTATTCGTTATTGTTACACTCAGCTCTCTACTTAATACACTCGAAAACCTTTTCATAACATTTTGGATTAACCAGGGGAGATTTCTTTCTTTGTTGACAAAAGATACACAAAGAAAAGTCTATTATCTGTTTTCTTTTTTTGGCTTATGGCGGACGTTCTACTTTTAAATGACCTTTCGATGTCTGGAGGTATCGACATTTTGAAAAAATGGATTTTACTGGAAAATAGAATCAAATTTTATGCTTCAACTGCTCTTAAATAAATGTCCGAGTTTGCTTGTCTATTACCAGAACCTGTAACAAAGCAGAAGGAAAATTCTTCTAGCAATCATGTAAAACATACTAGAAACAGAATAAGAGACATCAAATTATTTTAAGGAATTTCTCAATTCAGTTTTTATGGTGAAAAAAAGGTCCTTCGAAAATATTTTATAGGATCACTCTGAAAGGATTTATAGATCAAAATCTGATTCACAAATTGTAGAGGTGGCCATCTTGGATTAATGATGCCTTGCAGGCCCTCTGCCACAAACTCAGACAAAACACCTGGTAATACATGATGATATGCTTAATTTGCAATGCACCCCCGGTATTCATAACTTCCCTTCATTCAAACTCCCACGGAATTACATATGCCCCTCAACTATATGGCTGCACTTTGCCTAGCACATGGCTTAGGCCATTCATCAGGCATCTCTGCACCACTGAAGTAGCCACTTATAGACACCCCAGACAATAGAGGTCATTTAGCCATAATTAACATGTCGCAATATGGACCTCACGATAGGCCTGTGTGTGAGTGAATAGTGACGTAAGCCAGGATATTGCAAACAGGATTAAGGACCCTGATGAGTGAATTTAAATCAAAAGAAACCCAACAGATTATCAGCAGACCAACAAAGTTTGCGGCTCAAACCAGACAAAATTACTTCTTTTTTTGACAATGGTCCTTGGGGTGGCTTAGTGCTTTGTCCCACTGATTCCTCATATAACCGTATTCTCTAGTGCAAACCTGGCTTTGTATGCTTTTTTAGCTATCCAGGGGTGCAGTGCAGCTCTGCATTAGCTTGGCTTAGTGATGTTGACACCACCGTTATGACGTCATGGGAGTATATTCGAAGCCGATTCCACCCCATGTAGCCACCTTACAGAAATCCAAAACATCCCACTACATGGCAGTTGAAGCTGGCAGGCCTCTGGTGGAATTAGCCTTGAGACTTTCAGACACGTCCTTCCTGGCCAGATCCTGAAGCTACAAAATACAGAGCATGTTCCACATGGACAAGGTCTACTTATTAAAGATGCTGGCCGCTTTAGCTCTAGCGTAACCAACAAACAGCTGATCATCTTTCCTGATGTCCCCCATCCGATGGAGATAACCGATGAGAGCACTTTGAGTTGAATATGGTGAAACCTCCCCTACGCCTTAAATGGTGGAAGGTAGAAGACAGCCAGATGGCTCTTCTGTGGCAAAAGGGAGCATGACATAAATGTAGGAAGGAAGGTGATCCTCATCCTCACGCTCACTTTCTCATTGAAGAAGAGAAAATAGGAAGGTTTAACAGGCAGCAGTTGGTTTTCACCCACTATGGGGAATTGGTGGTGACCCGGAAAATCCCTGTAAGGGTGAGCAACCGCAAAGAGCGCAAATGAAAAGGTTCAAATTGAGCTACAAAGGAACAACAAACTGTCATGGTGGCAACTGGTTAGCTAAGCCACGTATAAACGGCATAACTGTGTTGATGGTTGGAATGAGCACTGTTCGGGGTGCTCTTAAAGTTTGAAACAGCAGCAGCTAGCCTGCTGTAGTGCCAAGCTCAAGCCCCTGCTGGGCCAAGGAAAGCAGATTGGTAAGAAGTGCCATGAATGTATAGATCAAGGGGTCCCCTCACTTCCTGCGGCTCCATGCTCCTGGTGGAAAAGAGCATGCCAAGAAAAGACAGACCCAACTCCTTATATGCACATTCTTCAGCAGCCAACTATGAAGGCTGAGACTACTCAGGCTCAGATGCAGGACCCGGCCATCCAGCAGGGTGGGTAGATCTGAGCTTGCAGGAAGGCACCATAAAGGAGGGATGGACAAGCCCAGAGGTTGCAGCCCAAACCCTCTTGCTCAGCCTGGAAGGATCAGGACCATGGTGTACTACAACTTCTACAGTCTCGTGAGAATGAGCAGAATGACAGGACTCTGGGAGATTGCATAGAGGAGATTGCAGTTTTATTCGACAAAGCGTCCAACCAGAGTTCCCCGAAGGGGAAATTCTCTGGAGAAGAACAACTTGCACTTCCAGTTGATACTGGATGCAAACAAGTCAACCTAAGGGGTCCTCTTAAAGGCAAAAACTCATCCAGAACTCTCATAAGGGTGTGATAAACGCCTATCTAAACCTAAATCTAAATCTAAAGATGGGAGCAAGCTTCGACCATCAAAGAAAAAGAAAGCAGTGCAAGTGGAGTCTTGTCAACATAAAAGGGCCTACACAAAAAAAAAATATTGCCAATCATTACAGCTAATTACAAATTGTGTGGGATAATGTTCATGAAAAATAACTAAGTTTTCACAAAATGATACGTCATAATGGTCAGGCCGTTGGCCTCCCATGCCCACATTTTCAGCACAGGACAAGGCGGTTCACTCGAGCCTAGCATACACTATGACATTTTATGCACGAGGATACAGTTCCATTACCAGCATCAGGGCCCTATGTGCCCAAGTCTCTTTATGTATCAGTCTCTTGATTCAGAGGGCCTGATGTATCAAAACAAAACACAAAGTTATTTTCCTTTCTCAAGCGTTCAATGCAGATGATTCACTCTTCACCCTGGATCCCCCTCAGCTGTGCTCAGATCCCTTTTTACAATGATTGTTACTTTGGATCCCCCTCTTCCGGGCTCACATCCCACTTAACAATATCAGAGAATATTCTTTCTCGGGTGACTCACAGCTCACCCGAATCCCCCTCTTCCGGGCACAGATCCCATTCCACAACCAGTCTCCCTCAACTGGGCTCGGACCAATTTCAGTTCGTTGGCATCCCTCATTCGGGTTCACATGTGCCACAGCAATATCTTTTCTCGAGTAACTCACGGTTCACCCCGGATGCCCCTCAGCTGGGCTCAGATCCCTCTTCCCCAGTTAGTCTCCCTCAACCAGTCTCAGACCAATTTCAGTTCCTATGTGCAGAGGGTTTAGCTTGTCCCGTTGCAGGACCACTTCGATTTCACAGTTCAACAATTTTACACTCTCAGTTGGATACGTAAAAGAGATATTCGAATGAGCAATGACGTGGTGCTGCACCACTCTGTAAACGGTACCTTTTCTTGGTTTCAAAAAGTTAAATCACTCCTTGGATATTCATTTATGTTTGCGTCATTCATCACATACGGCTCATACTTTTCTTTACAGCTTTCTTCATACAATGTTGCTGCTCACAACCTTGGATCTAACACAGACCGGTCTGCTATTGGTCTCCCCAACTCACCGGCTGGGCTGACTTTACAGGTGCTGCTTTGTTGTGGAAGCCAAGGACACTACCACAGTGGCAATCGCCTCTTCCCCGCCTTGGCCATCAATGCGGGAGGTGCCCGTGTACCTTCGACACACACTGAACTGTTCTTCATCTTTAATTCCTGGTCTTAAGTTTTTTTCCTCGAGGGCTCCTTAAAGTCGCAGTTCTTCTCTGAAAAGGTCAGTGGTAGTTCCCTCCTTGCACCCCTCTCTGGTCTTGCTGCCTTTCTCCCCATATTAAACTGCCATCTCAGAACTGCTGCTTCCTTGTGCGTTTTGCCTTGCTGAGAGAGTGTGCTTTCGTGCTACGCCTTTTATCCGTGCCGGGAAGTGTGATGACGTCTGGTGTGTGATTATCAGTAATTGCCTGACTCTGCCTGACCCTTGTGTTGGGACATGTCACGTACACGGCTGGAGTGTTAGTCCTTTTTCTCTCACCGTGAGTTGTCAGTGAGAAAGTGTTTGTGTCGGGAAAAGGGGGAGGTGAAGTTCCTAAGTATCTTATCTGATAGGATGGGGAAAAGATGTTAGATGAAAGGGGAAACCGCGTCTCCCTATCCGGTGTCCCACTCCCACTCACCAAAGACCCCCCATCCAGGTGATCCTCCTGCACTGGTCCATCCCCAGGAACTGGATCCAAAAGCGATGGCTGTGCCCTGGCCATCTGGATGAAAGATCCCCGGGGACTAGCGGGTGAGACACCTTCAGGTTTCTCACACCTCGAAGGTGGCATTGACCTCACACCACCTTCCTTGTTTAGGTAATGCATGGTGACAGTGTGGTCCATCACAAGGTGGACACATTTCCCCTCCACACAAGAGAGGAATACAATCAGGCCCAGCCGACAGTTCCAACAAATTGATGTGCTCCCTTGCATCACAGAGGAACTACGGTCTGCTAGATCTTCCAGGTGCCCAAGCCCTGAAGGCACGTGTCTACGACTACTGTCATTTTAGAGAAAGAGTGCCAGAAAAGGCTCTCCAATCAGCAAGTTGCCTCAGAAGGCCCAACATGAGATCCTGTGACATTTTGTTTGGAACCTATAAAAGCCTGTCAAGCCCTTGTAACTGAATCCATTGACAGGCAAGCAGCCGCCAAATAAACCCCATGAACAACTGGGCGTAGGGCACCATGATGATGCAGGATGACATGAGACCCAGAAGATGAACAAAGGTGGAGGCTGGGACTCTTACCATCTAAAAGATGTTCCCCACACGGCCGTAAGGAGGAAAAGCATAAGAGGGTCTAGGACAGTGTAAGGGCAAGAACGTTGGTAAATGGGTGGGCAGTGAAAGAAAGGGAGGCAGTAACTCTGACACAACCTGTAAGGCATAAACATCAGAGGTGGTGTGCTACCACTCCCCCAGATACAGCCCACTGGAAAAAGAAATTATAAGTTACTCACCATAGTGACTAACGTACTCTTAGTCCATAGTCCGCTTTCCTCCATACTGCATGGGCCGTCCCTCGCGAGGTCCAGGAGATGGAACCCTTTTCACCAGAAAAATCTACTTCCCCTCTAAATTTAGAGGCATGGCCCTGGGAGCATGCGCTGCCGTGACTCCGCCCTCCGGTGCCACACCTCAGTCTCCAAAGACGCATCGACAATAGATTTACCATTGCTTAATGACACTAGTTTATTAGGGGGGAGGTTGGTGGGACGTATGGAGGAAAGGGGACTATGAACTAACAGTATGTTAGTCACTACAGTGAGTAACTTATAATTACTCTTATGTTCCGTCCCCTTTCCTCCATACTGCATGGGCGATTACAACTGAATGTAGCCCCAGAGTCGAGAGGAGACCCTCCTTAAGCAAACAGGTTCTGGAGAACCACCTGTCCGAAAAGCCGCATCTGACCTGGAGCCGGCATCCAAACAGTAATGCTTGCAGAAAGCCGATGGAGTGGCCCATGTGGCCGCCCTGCTTATGACCGGTCAGGGGACATGGCGCTGAAAAGCGATGGCCATTGCCTTGGCCCTGACCGCGTCGGCATGCATGTTCGACAGAAGGGGTCTATGCTGGCCCTCGTACTCTTCCTTGATGGCAGAGACCATCCAGCGGGAAATGGAGGCTTTGAAGGCCTGATAGCCTGGCGCCTCCAAAAGTGATGAATAGGGCATCTGACTTGCGGAAGCCATTGGTCCTGTCCAGGTAGAATTTCAGGGCATGCCTCACATCTAGGCAGCGCAGAACTCTCCGAGGCTCGTCCTTCGGGTCAGCAAAGAATATAGGAAGGACGATCTCCTCGTTTAGGTGAAAGGCTGATGGCACTTTAGGTAGAAATGCCGGATGGGTCCGCAGGACCACCTTATCCTTGCGAAAGGTAGTGTACGGCTCTGAGGCGACTAGGGCCTGGATCTAGCTGACCCTGCGTGCCGAAGTAAGGCCGACTAGCAGGGCCGTCTTGATGGTGACCAGCATGATGTCCGCGGACGCCATCGGCTCAAATGGCTTGTGCGCGAGGGCGCCCAAGACTAGGTTCAAATCCCACACGGTGTGTGGCTTCCTGATGGGCGTGAAGAGTCTAGCGAGTCCGGCCAAATGTCTCCTGACAATCGGGTTGCAGGAGGAGAAGACCCCTTCCTCCGAATTACTGTAGGCCCAGATGGCTGAGAGGTATGTGCGGCAGGTGTCCACCTGCACGCCAGAGTTGGCGAGGTGCGCCGAGAATGACAGTACATCGTCCAATGAACAAGCCAGTGGGTCGATATCCTTGGACTGGGCCCAGTGGCAGAACCTGGTCCATTTACTTTTATACTGGGCTCTGGTAGCCTTGCTCCTAGCCCCCTGTATGATTTCCAGATTGGCTTGGGATAGGTTGAGGTGGCTGAGCGTCACCTGCTCAGGAACCACACTGTGAGGGCCAGCTTCTGAGGGGCGGGTGGACGACCTTGCCCCCCTGCTGTGTCAGAAGATGTGCTGGGCCCACCGGGAGGTGGATTGGAGGGACCTCCGAGAGGCCGAGCAGCTCAGAGAACCATGGCCTGGCTGGCCACCACGTAGCTATCAGAATGACGTTGTACTGGTGAGACTCCTTGAACTTGCAAAGCACTCTGTGAATAAGTGGAGTGGGCAGGAAGGCGTAGGATGACATGCCGTTCCACTGGATTCCTAAGGCGTCACCAAGGGAGCCTAGGCCCTGGCCCTGCCATGGGGCAAACTGGTGGCAAAGAGATCCACCTGGGGGAGGCCCCATTTGTGGAAGATCTCCTGTGCAATGAGGTCGTTTAGCTGCCACTCGTAGTTGTCCGCTCCCAACCTGCTGAGCCTGTCCGCTTCCAGGTTGGATTCCACCTGAAGGTGGGCTGCCGTGAGGAAAATCTCGTTCTCCAAGGCCCATTCTCACATGTTGATGGCCAGTCTGCACAGGGAAGGGGACCTGGTCCCCCCTTGCTTGTTGATGTAGTACATACTGGTCGAGTTGGCTGTCTGGATGAGGACAACCCTTCCCTTGAGACGTGGGAGGAAGGCTCTGAGCGCTAACCAGATGGCGTTCAGTTCCAGCCAATTGATGTGGTATTCTTGTTCTTGACGGGTCCAAGTGCCGTGGACCATGAGAGACCCTCCAGGGTGGTTCCCCAGCCCTCGGGGGAGGAGTCAATGTAATCGTCACCTGTGGGACGGGGGCCTGAAGGGCTTGCCCGTCCACTGGTTGCAGTCTCTGGACCACCATGTGAGGTCTGGGTGGAGAGAGATGGGATCTTGATGATTTCAGCCTGAAAGCCTCTCTCTTGGTCCCACGACGCTGCGAAGTGGAGTTGAATCCCCCTCATTATGAGTCTTGTGTGGGGAACGGCCAACAGGAACGCTGCAAAAAGACCCAGGAGATGCTGGTACCACCAAGCCGAAGTAGCACTTTGGCTGAGAAAGTGGGACGTGGCCCTCCTTGTCCTCCGAGGGGAAGACCCTTTCGGAGCGTGGGTCCCAGATGAGACACAGGAAAGCCAAAAACTGCGTGGGTTGCAGCTGCAACCTGAGATTGAGCGAAAAGCCCAGGTCGTGTAGCGTGTTCATCAGTGCATGGGAGGAGTGGTGAACTGCTTCTTGAGATGTAGTCCTGACGAGCCAGTCGTCTAGGTAGGGGTATTTATGGAGGCCCTGAGGAGGGCTGCCACAGCATTAATGAGTCTGTTAAAGACCCTGGGGGCCGAGTTGAGGCCAAAAGGGATGACCTTGTACTGAAAATGGCAGCCCATGATCCTGAACCAGAGGAAAGAATGATGGGGTTGCCAGATCGGGACGTGGAGATAAGCGTCCTTCAGATCCAGGGAGCACATCCAGTTTCCCCTACACAATGTCTCAGCAATAAAGGCTGGTGTAACCATCTTGAATCTCTGAAGAGGTAAGGCGAGGTTGAGGGTGGAAAGGTCCAGTCCAACTCTCAGGCCAGCCTGGTTCTTCTTCTGAATGGCAAATATCCTGGAGTAAAAGCTCGAGCCTCGCTGGGAGGCTGGGACTTCTTCCACGGCCTGGCTCAGAACAAGCGGCCGAATCATCGCCAAAAGAGTTGCTGTCCCAACTTGATGGAGAGGAGGGAAGGAGGGAGGAGATGCAGGAATGGGTAGACGGTAACCGTAACCACTGTAACCTCTGCTTATCGTATTCAATTGTAACTGTAACCAGATCTAAACTTACGCGCCCGTATGCCCCCGGGCCTGGCTGCGCTTTATAAATAAACAAATACAAATACAAATACGGTACCCTGAGGAGACTACCGACAGGATCGAGGGGTCCGCAAAGTTCTGTCGCCAATTGTGTACGTGAAGAGCAAGCCTGCCCCTACTGGAGACACGTGGACTTGGAGGGGTGTGTCAGGACTTCCTACCCTCAGAGGCAGAGGAGGGGGACTGAAAAAAGGCCTTGCCCCCCTCCCCCTTTTTGATGCTTGCGCTGACTTGGGGTCGGCGAGCGTTCTGGCTGCCTAGACCTCTGTTCTTGGAAGCCGCGGAAGCCTCCAGATGAGCGACCCATATCCGAGCATTGCTGAGACTGCGAGTACGCTTTGAGCGTGGTCTTTGTCAGTATGGATAAAGACTTAGCCGTCTGAGAGCTGTTCTTCTTCTTGTCCAGCTCCTCGTCCGTGCTGGAGTGAAAGAGGTCACTGCCCTCGAAAGGCAGATCTAGAATGCGTTCCTGGACATCCAGGTTCTACTTGGTTGCCTGGAGCCAGGCCATCCTTCTCATGTCCGTGGCAATACAGATGGTCGTCCAGAGGTATCAATGTGTGCTAAAGTGGATATACTGAGCCACGAGCTTGGCTTCGGCTAGCTCGCCTTAAAACGCAATGGGCTGCGGGCGGTGAGATCCAGGAGGAAGTAAGCAATTTCCCCGCCAACCAGGGCTGCCAGCATGGCGTCTGCGTTGGCCTGTCGCAGATGCAAGGAAGCATTGGAATAAAGCTTCTTACCTTAAGCCTCCAAGGTTTTCTCCTCCTTGCCTAACAGCGCCGTAGATGACGAAGACGAGGACGACTGAGGCTTGGAGTATAATGTTGCCGCAATAATCACAGAGGAGTGTGGCTGAAGATGGGAGGACAGCAAGATGGTATCCCCCTCCATGTGCCTGTACGTGGCGTCCAGGTGGCGGTTGACTGGCTGGACAGAGTGGGGTTTGAGCCAACCCTTCTTGTCGAGGGACACCACGTCGGTCTGTAGTGGAATTCCCCTTCTGGTAGAAGGGCGCCTTGTGAGGACTTGAGCAAGGACGCCCTCTGCCGGCTGTTCTACCTGGGGCTGAGGGAGGCCCAGGTTTTCCCCCAGGCCCGAAAGACGTTCGTGGAAGGCACTGGCTGATGATAGTGTGTCATGATCCTCCTCCTCATCAGTAATCGGAGGGTCTGAGGGATCCTGTGGAGGAGGAGTATACAGAGCCGGAGGCTGGGGCACCGGGACCATGGCCGGAGACTGAGGAAGAGGAGGAGGCTGGTATTGAACCACCTGTGGAGTAGCCTGAGGAGCCAGAGGAGGCAGCTGCGCCGGGGCCAGAGGCATCGGCGGAGGCGTCTGTGGTGCCGCAAACATAGCAGGAAGGACTTCCCTGACTACGTCCCTGATGAAAGCCCCCATCTGTGGAGACTTCATGAGGCCGAGGAACCTCTTCAAGATCCGGACGGGGTAGCTAGAGGCAGCTGAGGCCGCTGCCGACCCTGTACATATGGACACAAGGGAAAACAGCCTTGCGCATAAGAAGGGTAAGCCGTAGGCCGCGTACCTGGTTGATGCCAGTCCCACCTCGATACTCGTTCTTCGCCGAAGTCCTGCAGAAGCGTCGAACAGGTGTCCCTTTCTGGCTCGTCGGCCATTTTGTTGAGCTGCCTACCACGTGGCTGCGTTGTGTTGCTCGGCTCGCTGGGGCCGGCCTCTGCCAAGTCTCTTATGTGTGAGGCACGTGACTTGCCCCGCTCCTCGGGCACGGGTACGGTAGGTGTACCAACCTCGAACCGGGGGTCGTTAGAGCTGTGTTCCGGCGCCCCCTCGGATGTACTGCCGGTGGCATGGCGTAGCCCCTCGGCCATGATGCCGGTACAAGGGCGTAGCCCCTTGGCGTAAACCTGGTGACAGAGCCTAGCGGCCCCTTAACACTAGCACCTGGAGGATCGGAGGACACCTCAGCCTGGAGGCCGGTAGCTGTGACAGCCTTTGTGCGTGTGTTGGTAGAAGGACCTGATCGGTACTTCCCGCGCAAGATAGTCCCCGGGAAGGAGTCTCCCTTGCGGGGTGCGGATGAAAATATAGGCCCGACCTCAGGCCTGGATCGAAGCTTCACGAAGTTCTTGAGATCCTCGGAAGTACATCGCTGAAAGAGCTCCCTCGACCTGGCTAGTCTGTTCTTCGCTTTTGAGGACAGTGAGCCGCACGCTGAACAGGCCTGCCAACCATGGTCTGGGCCAAGGCAACGTAGGCAGAGGGCGTGGGGGTCTGAAGTCGGGAAGAGCCCGTTGCAGGATGGGCACCTGCTGAACCCTGTTGAAGTTGACATGCGCCGGGGAGGAGCTGTGACGTCTGAGGACCCAGTACCTAATTGATAAAAGACAAAAGAAGATATAGAGGAAGAATCCGCACATGGAATTACATGGCCGAAGCCAAACCCAGGAGCGCTGGTGAATTCGGCCCGTTCCCGTCGATGCGGAAAAAGGGACTGGGGTGTGGCACCTCTAAATTTAGAGGGGAAGAAGATCTTTCTGGTGAAAAAGGTTCCGTCTCCCGTCCCTCGCAAGGGACGCCCCATGCAGTATGGACTCTACACATAACCCTGCCTTCCTACGGTGCCAACACTTGTCTATCCTAATCTTCCTATACTTTGCTGAGAACGTTTTGTAAATTCTTTTTTCAACTCCAATCTTTTCAAACTTTGAACCCTGTAAGGCGCCTGATAACCTCTGGGTAGGGCCAGCGCTAAACAAAACTTCAAATAAAATAAATAATTACAATATAAAGAGGCTTTGAACCAGGTGTTGCAGAGGGGACGGTGGAGACAGGGACATTGCTCAACTGGGCACCTCTGCCTCAACTCTGTTTGGGGCCTAGCACTGCTGGCTGTGCGTAGTGGTAGGAGCCTGGCCATGGCTCCTGTGGACAAATGAGGTATGGGGCCAATAAAGTCCTGCCCCTGGTTGCTGTGTTATAATTCAGCTGAGCTGCCAAACCAAGGGTCTTTGCAGTGGCATTAAACTTCTCCAAGGTTTCATAAGCCTTAAACCATTGACAACATCCCCGGTCTTAATCTTGGGACCACGGAGGCTGGGTACCTCCTTGGGCTAATGGGCCCAGGACTGGCATGAGGCGAATATCCTCTGGTCACCTTAAAATAGCCCATGTGAATGGGCAGGAAACATTCACATTTCTGGTAAAAATGCTACTTGTGCTTTAAGGACATTGCATAAAGATAGGCAACCTTGCGTGGGACAATGTATCCACACCCCAATCAAGGCAGGTTCAGCATGCTAGAGATGCCCTCATGCCCTGAAGCTAGGATAACAACCCTGATCACCTACAATGCTCACTGTGGGCCCCACTGGCAACGTGGCATAGTTAGCAGTTTCCGGCGCGTGTGCATGAACTGACACAAAGTTAGTCAAAGTCACAGCTCAGCATCTCAATGAATCTAGTGGAGATACATGTGCTACACGAGAGAGGGAAAAGCAATCACACAGTAACCAATCACCTAACAGTAACCATAATGATACACATTATGCATGATAAGCAGATGCAGACCCTTCTACTGAAATTGACCCCAGGGGACGAGTCTTCAAAGTATAAAACGGACGTCCCAAGAAGCAGAGGGGTGGAAGTTAGGAGGCATTTGTGACAGGAGTCACGAGCGGGTTCGCCTTCTGGACGAGGCAGTGAGAGGAGCTTGGAGAGAGACATAGTGGTGTGCAAGTCTGGAGACAAAAGGAAGAGATGACACCTCAGGAGGTGGTAGGTGGCAGACAACTTAAGGTGGTAGGAGTAGGACATCAGAATGTGGTTGGAGGACATCAGAAGCTGGCAGGAGGAGGACAACAGGAGATAGTTGAAGAGAGCCATTAGGAGATGGCATGGAGAGACCAGGAGGAAGCAGGAGTCACCAGTACGAGGTTGGTAATATGATAGTCAGACAGCAGGAATCAATGAGACACTTTGCTTGGTCCTAGCCGAGGGGTAAGGCTAACACCCAGATTAGATGGGTTCAACCCATGGTGGGAGGAGGCGAACATGCGGCATTGCACTGTGGAAAAGCAAGCTTAGAGGAGGAGTAAAGTGTTGGTGAATATTGCAGAAATCAGTACTCTCAAGAGAGAGAGTTAGTAAGGTCCTCTTGAGTTTGTTTGTGCAAACTGTGGCAGGCAACTTGAGATGGCTTTTTCTCAAAGTGAAAGAAAACCTCCAGCTGTATCTGCAGCTCCTTTTGGACACACAGAGAAACCCATAGGACCTACAAGGAAGTGAAGGAGGCGGCGGGCATATCGCACCACCACAAGAAGACCAACTGGAGGTCTATCAGAGAGTAACCCCAAAAGACTGCATGACAGGGATATACCAGAGATATTTTGAACTCTATAAGAAGATACTTGAATGGTTGGAACGGTTGACTAAAGACAATTACGCTTACGCTTACTATTACTATTATGACAGGTTACGCTTGAGTTTCATCCCCAGAGAGGAGGAGTTTGTTGTTGTGTAAAACAATACCCAATTTTACCCAATAGTGTCTGAACTCTTTGTGAACGCCACTAAAACATATACATTAATTAACAGGCTTTTATATTGCACCAAACTACCACTGAGATTGTATTAAGGGCTTATCCTGAGCATTAGTGCATATTCTGTGCTGACCCAGGGATTGTGAGGCCTTAGTATGCTGGAGGAAAACAAAAATAGGGGACTAAAAGTGGGCGAGGTAAATACAATATAGAGTAAGAAGAATGGAAGGGAGCTTGACCTGTGAAACAGAGTGAGTAGAGATGAAAATAATGAAATTGTAAAGTCTGGATGCATCATAGGTCAGAGATGTGCTCGGGCTATCCAAACTATAGTGAATGCATGATTGGTTGGTCATCGCTTAGATGTAACATATATAAAGAAGATGACTGCCAAGAAACTTTGAAAACTAGATATGAAGACTAGAAGGTAAAGGTGGGAAAAGGAAGATAAAGGAAGCAGAGGTTCCATGATTTAACACCAACGTGTATAAATCCTTTAAAGATACAGTTAATATACAGAGTATCGGGAAAAGATTTGTCTTACAAAAATAATGATAGAAACATACTTAATAGAATACAGAAGATGAATCAAGCTTGTGAGCAATGAACAAGATGTGATGCTGACCATCACTACTAATGCGCAGTAGGAAATGTCCCAATTTTGGGCCTTACTTGAAGACGAAACCAGCAAAACCTATGTGCTAGTTGTCACCCAGAACATTATCCTGAACTGGGCAGTCTTCATTTTCAGTTGGTCAGTGCCTTAAGTATATCTCTGCAGCCACAGACAGAAGCTCCTTCAGAAAATGTATGTCTTCTTGGCCTTTGAGCATGGCTTAAGAGGATATTCGAGCAATCTCTTCCTGAACCTGTTCCTGCTCCTATGACGGATGCAAAAAACGTTATCGGCATCAAAGGGCATATCCAGGAATATGATTTGGATGCCCTGCACACCCCTCACTTTCTCTCCCAAGAATGTCTCCGGAACCCATTGAACAGGTAACACAATCAGCTGTGTACAGGCTGATTGAAAAATGTTGCAGTCCGCATTCTAACCACCCTCAACCAAAGAGGTGAAGCGCCCCATTTCAGGCATTGGTGTACCCTCAGCTGCCTCCACGATGACACCCCAACTGTGCAGGCAGCACTTCAAACCCAAAATGCGAGATTGCCAAACATGTAAAACCTTGAGATCAAGTGCATTGGGCAAGGATGGAAAGAACAAGTTACTCTCTTACCTGGTAATGTTCTTTTGATGGGATGGTCCGACGACGTATTCCATATCTATGAAAGTAATCAGCACAGCTGTGCTGCTTTGGAAAATCCTTTGGTGTCTGCGTCAACGACGTCGATACGCTGTCCTCGAGGGCCTCCGTCGAGCCAACATCACTGGATTTTATAAGTAGGACGCGTGACGTCCGTAGCCTCAGTTGTTGTTTTTTCCCCAGAACGTTTGGCACCAATCTTGTGCCAATATGACCACAGAAAGCCTTGCGGAAACGTAAGCTGCAATCGCATAAGAAATTCTGTAGCGTGGCAGGTAAGGAGGGAGCGATATGGAATACGTCGTCGGACCATCCCATCGAAAGAACGTTACCAGGTAAGAGAGTAACGTTCTTCGAGGGAATTGGGTCCTCTGACGTATTCCATATCTATGACAGACTCCTAAAGCAGTACCAACGTATGGAGGAGGGAAAAAGAATTTAGAATACAGAAATTTAGAATGCCCAATCAAATTGCAGAGTAAAGGACCGCCTTGCCAAAGGCCAGATCCTGCCCATGGATAGAATCTAGGGAGTAGTGTCGTACAAAAGTATGGACTGAAGCCCAAGTGGCTGCTTCACAGATGTTACAAATAGGAACACCCCTCTTCAGGGCAGTAGAGGCAGCCATACCCCTAGTGGAATGGGCACGTAAGCCTACCGGGGGGTCCTTACCCGCCAAGCGGTACCATTCAGAAATTGGCAAGATAATCCATTTAGACAAAGTCTGCTTAGTAACAGCTTGTCCCAAACGCCTTCCAGAGTAACCAATAAAGAGCTGATCGTCCACTCTGACCCGGGACATGCGAGAAATGTAGAAACTTAAAGCTCTCCTAGGATTCAACCTATGGAGCCCCTCCTCTTCCTTACCAGGATTTGGAGGAGGATAAAACGCCAGAAGAACAACCTTCTGGCTTAAATGAAATTCCGACACCACCTTCGGAAGAAAAGAAGGACGAACTCTAAGGACAACCCTGTCCTTATGAAACACAGTGAAGGGTGGCTTAATTGAAAGTGCCTGCAACTCACTCACTCTGCGAGCGGAAGTGACTGCAACTAAAAACACAGTTTTAAGGGTTAACAGCCTCAAAGGACAAGAATGTAAAGGCTCAAACGGAGCACTCATATGGAATTTTAGAACAAGGTTCAAATCCCAACCAGGCACCTGGAAAGGTGACGACGGAAACACATTAGTAAGTCCTTTGAGAAACTGAGAAATTAACAGAATTTTGAAATAAGAACACTCCTCAGACGAGCGCTTAAATATAGACAGTGACGCCAGGTAACCTTTAACAGTACCCACTTGCAGGCCCCTGTGGGCCAACGAAAGCAAAAAAGACAGAACCACAGGAATACTTTGTTGCCGGCCGTCTGGCCGAAAGCAACACCTCCTTCACGTCTTCAGGGAGGTCCCAATCCTTATACCTCAACCTTTCAGAAGCCAAGCGTGAAGGTTGAGGGATCTGACTTCTGGATGGAGAACCTGACCCCCCTCCCGTGAGAGCAGGTCATCTCGGTAGGGAAGACGACGTGGAGGTCAATTGGACAAGTCGAGAAGGTCCGGGTACCACATCCTCCGAGCCCAAGCCGGAGCAATGAAGATCATCCGGGAACCAAACCTCCGTAACCTCCGCAGCACTTGCGGGATGAAGGGAACTGGAGGAAACGCGTACAGCAGGGGGAAGGACCACTCCACCATCCACTCCACCATGAACGTGTCTCCTAAGGCTCCTTTTGGAGGGAATTCCCGTGAGCAAAACCTTTCGCACTTCCGGTTGACACTGGAGGCGAAGAGATCCACATGAGGGGTCCCCCAAAGGGCGAAGATCTCCAGAAAATCTCCTGAGCCAGCTCCCACTCGTGAGATATTGCGCTCTGCCTGATCAGAGCGTCCGCCGTCTCGTTTTCATCTCCGGCCAGATGAACTGCCGAGATCGAAACTTCCTGCTGGATGGCCCAGAACCCAAGCTGCATCGCCTCCCTGCACAGAAGAAGTGACCCTGCCCACCCCCCTCTTTTTGTTGAGGTAGTGCATGGCCACTGTGTTGTCCGTCAGAATCAGGACATTCTTTCCTCGCACAGTCGGCAGAAAGGCCTTCAGGGCAAGCCTGACGACCCGCAGCTCCAACAGATTGATATGGAGTCTGGACTCCGACAGAGACCAACGACCGCTGACTGTCAACTCGTTGGCATGAGCTCCCCATCCCATGAGGGATGCGTCCGTCACGATCGTCACCTCCAGCCAGGGTAACCAAAACAGAGCCCCCTTCATCAGATTGCCTTCGACGGCCCACCACAGAAGGTCCTGGGCGACCGAGGGCGGCACCTGAAGGGGGGCCGACATCCTGCCGGAGGACTGCGACCACTGCATCTTGAGGGCCCACTGCAGAGATCTCATCCGCAACCTGGCCTCCGGCACCAGAAGAATACAAGATGCCATGAGGCCGAGCAACCTCAAGAACTCGAATGCCGGGAGACTCTGGGCGTGTTGAAAATTGTGCACCATCTGCTGAATGTGATGAGCCCTCACCTGGGGAGGAAAACACTGCCCCAGGGATGTGTCTAGCACTGCTCCATTGTACTGGAGCCGCTGGGTTGGCGTCAAATGGGACTTCTTTAAGATGAGGGAGAAGCCCAGCTTGTTAAGGGAGTGGCAGGTGACGGACAGATGATCCAGGACTTGCTCGGGAGAGCGCGCCCTGATCAACCAATCGTCCAGGTCGGGGTAGACGTGAATCCCCTCTTGCCTGAGATACGCTGCCACCACCACCATGAGTTTGGTGAAGACCCTCGGGCAGAGGTCAATCCGAACGGCCGGCCCCGAAACTGAAAGTGCGAGCCGCCAACCGCGAACCTCAGGTACTTCTTGTGCTTGGGATGGATCGGCATATGAAAATAAGCGTCCTTGAGGTCGAGAGTCACCAACCAGTCCTGAAGTTGAAGGGCCTGGAGGACTTGAGAAAGAGTAACCATCTTGAACTTGTCCGTCCTGAGGAGCTTGTTCAAACCGCGCAAGTCCATGATGGGTCTCAATCCCCTGTCTTTCTTTGAAATCAAAAAATAAGGGGAATACCATCCCTTGTTCCTCTCCACTACAGGCACCAGTTCTATGACACCTTTCTCAAGCAGGGATTGAATTTCCTGCGCAAGGAGCGGATCCGGACTCTTCAAGGAGAGATTCCCTGGTGGATTGTCGTGAGGCCTCTGCTGGAAAGGAAGACAGTAGCCTTGGGCTATGATCTCCAGAACCCACACATCTGAAGTAATGGCACACCACTCTAAAAGATGATGCACCAGCCTTCCCCCAACCGGCGAACCATGGGACATGGCCTCATGACTGAGCTGAAGTGGGTGCGGCAGTGCCCGAAGGGCAAAGAGGCAACTGCCCGAGCGGCCTTGGCACCTCGAGTACCCTGTTTTCCACCCCTGGCACTCCTACGGTGGCCCCTTGGACTTGCAGCTCCTCTCGATTTAAAGGATGAGTAATATCGAAAGGAACATCCCCTCCATTGCTGTCACCTAGGACGAAAAGGCAGAGGTTGGCAAACTGCAGCACTCAACGACTTCGCTGCAGCTTTGGAGGTCTGCAACCTCTCAAGGCTCTTGTCAGCCTTGCTGCCAAAAAGATGTTCACCATCAAAGGGCATGTTGAGGAGCCGGGCCTGCACATCAGGAGCAAACCCGACTTCCGCAACCACGCAAACCTGCGTATTACGTTGCTCGCCACCATGGACCGGCTGACACAATCTGCCATGCCCAGACCCGACCGAATTGACTCACACATGACATCCTTGACATCCTGTACAATAGCAAGAAAACCATCCCGTTCCTCCCCTTGGGGAATATGTTCAGCCGCCAATGAAATACAGTTCCACAGAGTGTGCATGAAACGTGACAAGGCACAGACGGAGTTGGCTGCCTGTCAAGCCATACCCCCTGAAGAAAACACTTTCTTCGTCCAGCCATCAAAACGCTTGTCGTCCCTATCAGGAGGGATGGTAGGGTATGACGCCTGCTTTGCTGGGGCCGTGGCAGCCTGCACCACCAAACTCTCTGGAGTGGGGTGCGTGGTCTAGTAGCAGGGGTCACTACTGGCTGGACGGTATTTTCACGGCAAAGATTTGCTCACTGCCGGGAGACTCTCCGGAGCAGTCCAACCCGCAGCCACCCTTCTTTGCAACGCCATATGGAATGGCAGTACCGGGCCAGTTGGAGGACCTTGTTCGGGATGTTCGTCAGGTCATCCTGCAGAAAGTCCACAGGTGGCACCGACCACCCCAAGTAGTCCGTGACCCTCGACATAAGGCGCCGGTACGAGGACTCGGCATGGGTGCCAGGCTCAGGCCGACAGAACTCCACCTCCGGAGAGGTGTCCAGACCACTGGCGTCGTGCAGTGACTGACGCAGGTCTTCAATCTGGCTGTGACCAGACAAAATCTCGTCAGGCACCTGCTCAGGCACCAAACCTTCCTCAGATCCCTCATCCCCCTCAGAAATAAAATCCAACGGTCGGAAAAAGGGCACAGAAAAAGGGACAAAGACATGCTTAGCCTTGGCCAGAGCCTTTCTGGGGGGTTCCACCGTGCCATGGGGTACCTCCGACAAAGCAGCCTCGAAAGGCGTCGGCAGAATCGACGTTGAGCGAAGCACCGACAACTTCGACGGCGTCGACACAGGCCTCGAGGGCAGAGCCCCGAGCGTGTCCTTCGAAGGCCTGGGCGCCGATGGCGTCGACGACTTTCTCAGAGGCGGAGCCTGGAGAGAGTCCCTCGGCGCCGCAGGCGTCGATGTCTTCCTCGAAGACTTCACAGGCTCATGCAGTCTCGAGGGCGTCGAAGACCGGGACCTCGAACGGGCATGTCTAGAGCGACCATCCTTGTCCGACCAGGACCTTGAAGGCGCCCGGTGGTCGCGACGAGTGGGGTCTGTAACACGGTCACGGCCGGCGTCCTTAGATGGTGCGAACGGACCGGAGCCCTGCGATTGAAAATTTGCCATAATCTCCTTTCGGAAGGAATCCCATTCCTCAGGAGTGGAATGCTTGTTGGGACAAGCAACTCGCCGACAGGCGTAGTCCTTGGATGAGGACGGGGAAGGCGACCTGTGACAGCGCTTCCGTGAGTGCCTCGAAGAGGCAGTGGAATGGCGAGACCGACTACTGGACCAAAACCCCCCGGACTCACGACGACGATGCAGAGAGTCGTCCCTCGAATCATCTGTCGAAAGTCCCGCGGATCGCGACTTCCGGGGCTTGGCCACCTTACCCACCGACAGCTTCTTCTTACGCTCTCACAAGGCCTTTGATGTAAGCGACTGGCAGTCGACACAGTCATCCGTATCATGGTCCTCCCCGTGGTAGCAAAGGCAAGCGCCGTGCGTGTCCGTCAACGACATCTTGGACCCGCACACCCGACACTTCTTAAAACCCGACCGCGGGGTGGAAGAAGCCGAAGACATCATTTTCAATATACAAACAAACAGGTTCAAAAAACCGAAAGAACAGGATTCAGTAGAACCGAGGCGCACCGAGATCTCCGAAGCGAACACGTTCGTGAAAAAAATGGAACTGAGGCTACGGGCGTCGTGCATCCTACTTATAACATCCGGTGACGTTGGCTCGACGGAGGCCCTCGAGGACAGCGTATCGACGTCATCGACGCCGAAAGATTTTCTGAAGCAGCACAGCTGTGGTGATTACTGTCATAGATATGGAATACGTCGGAGGACCCAATCCCCTCGAAAGTAGCTGCCTTGTAATTTGCAGTGGAAGCCAGGAGAAGAAATTCAGATCTGAAGGGACCAGATGCCCTTCTTATCCAGATTGTGGTCCACAGCTGGAGCCAATGCAGGCTTCTGCCACATCAGCCTTATAGGGTTGGCAACAACGGGACTAAATGGAAGGAGCGCCTCCCTAAGAGGATCTTTATCCACAATGTCTGTAAGGTCATTGTCGTTTTGCCTAAGCAGACTGGCCAAGCATGTCCACAGCCTTGGCAATTGAATGAATGAAGTCAAGCTTAGGTGAAGTATCTGACCCACTGGCATTATGCAAGACTAAAACCAGAGCAGTCAGAGCTTCGCATTGCTGTAGCTCTCTTTTGGAACTTCCAACCCATAAACGACAAGATGACCATTGGCACTGAAGATTTCACCCATCTTAGTGAAAAATTAGGACATGGAGACTAGACTGAAGTTCAATGAGCTGTCAGAACCGACCGACACAAGTACCAAGGCCAGGGAGGACTAAGGTGGCTCTTCGACAACCATAGGTGCGGCTGAATGGTGCTAGACTGAATCAGGTTCCAGAAGCAGGTCTGAAACTGTGCTGGCAGACCTGCTGTTACGGCACAAAGTGGTGCCTGTGTCAGCCTCAGAAGGCACAGTGGGCTCTGACTCTACCACAAACACAAAGCAGAACTAGATGCCTAAAAACTCTCCCACGGCTCCACATTGGAGGAGCAGGTGGGCAACGCTTCCTATTTCTTAAGTGGCTAGTCCTCTGAGGTATCTTCATCATCTTCTCTGGGCGGGAGTGACAGGGCATTTTGGAGGGGGGGGAAGAGTGCCATTTTAAAGAGTCGCTGGGAGAGCTGGACCTCTTGCGATCCCGCTTCTTCTTGTCCTTACAACCTCTTTCCTGAGAGTGGGGCTCCTTCTTGATGATTCCTGGAAACAGGCTTCTTGGTCAAAGGGACCATAACTGGGGACTAGACATGGGTGTGCTCTGCGCCCTTGTAGAGGAAGTGGAAATATGTAATGGCACGCTCCCAGAAGGGCTTGGAATGCATGGAATGACAGTCCTTTGTGTTGTGAACTTCTCCCAGGCAGGAAGACCCTTTGTAGGCATCAAATATGGATATCTGCCTTCTGCCATCCCTGCAGGGCTTGAAGCCTAAGGTCTTTCAGGGAGTAGGCTTGACGCAGTAAGGTTCTGCTAAAGAGCTAGTGGCATTCTTAAAGCAGCATGCTGGAAGTGCAGAAAAAACAATCCAAGGACATGGGCGCAAATGACCCTATATATGATATAACATGGTTGTCAACGATGCAGATGGAGTCGACGCAGAGCTGCACTGCACATCCTTGTGACTGATAGAAAATCCCAAAGCCAGACTGACGGGGGAGAATACATTTCTAAGATGAGAAATCTGTGAGAGGAAGGAATACATTATACAGCATCTTCTTTGCAGGTTTGGTGCAAATCTGTTAAGTAGTGTTTGCAGTATTTTGGAGCCAAAACTTGTCTATGAGAACTTTTAATGGGAACACACACTTTGGGACCCCTTTATGCTAGGACCCCTTTACCACAAATGAAAAGCACAAAACATTCCCTAAAAACTCAGATATATATTTGTTTTGGAAAAGATTTGTGGATTGAACATAGCCATGGTTACAAGCACCAGGAAAAATGTTATTTCACGGGGGCGTCTAACATAACCAAAGCTATATAATTGCTGTTACTGACATGCCGTAATCATATTCGAAATTTGTGATATCACCTGAAACACAATGTGCCCTTTGCTGCGGTACGAGAACCACTATCACGATAAGCAGACAGTGGCAAATTGAATGTGCTCTTCTTGTTGTCCCATCAAGAGTACTGCATCAGTTGTGAAGGCCTCATGAAGCTAGACAGAGACAACAGATTTGCGTTTCTTAACAAAAAGGACTTTATTTTATATGTCAGGATGGAGTAAGGCCTAACTTCTATACTAAGGTGGCATTTCACTACCTAAAGAAATTAAGAACCGTCTGTGTCAGTAAGCTCAACTTAAATGTTTGTCTGTGTCCAAAACCTATACTTGCCCTCACAACTAAAGATGAGCAATGTGTAGGGATGCCACCACCGAAAGAAACAGTTTTAAAAAAAGAAAGTTCTGAGCTTCTTCCAGCTCTGACTTGTTTCAACTTCCCCAAGTTCAAATAGTTCCACAAAAAGGCTTGGGGTTCCCTTCACCGAGTGCAACACAGTTCGAGGATATCTCAGGGTTCCGTTCCCCAAGTTCAGCAAACCTCCAGAATCTCTCGGGGGTTCCCTTACCCATGTTCAACACAGTTCAAATCTCTTGACTTTCAACAATACTACCAGCTTACCTTTATAATCCTTTTAGACTATGTACCAGTTAGCACATATGCTTTCATTCACTTCAGCACTTATACGACACAGCCTTTGTCTCTGGGCTCATTCCCAAGTATGGCTGCTCGGTCTAGGCGCAGTTGTCGGACCACGCGGTCCACCCATTACAGGTTCACGCAACCGATAACCCATGGTACTTTGTGATTCTCTTAGTTTTCCTTGACCAACACATGTTTTCCACCTTGTACCAGTGTCAGTACTCAACATGTGATGTGGTTTCTCATTGGCAGTCTTTTAGCTTTGCCACACCTTGTATTCACTTTCTTCTGTGGTGTACATCCTCTTCCACCACCTTGCTCATTCAAGTTCAGCAACTTGTCTTTCACACTTGCTTTTCACTTAGTTCATAAGTATTCATTACAGGCTTGCACTTTGTTCATCACATGTTTCTCAGCAGGTTTCACTGCTTTCACAATAACACATCATTCGCGTTTTGACTTGTGCTGTAATTTCACATTATTTCCATATCTTCTCTTCAGTTCGGTATTCAATATATGCGTTTGTATTTCCCAAACCACTTGGTAACTTGTTCATGATTCACTGTTCTTTCATTCAGGCTTCAAACCTCATTCTTATAAGCTTTTGTTCTACCGTTAACTTTAAATGTCCACTTTCTGCCCCTGCAGTGCCCCAGTCCTAGTGTTTCCTGTCTCGCACTCACCAGCACTGGTCTGTTCCTCCGGGTGTCTTCCTTCGGTTCGCCATCTTCCTCTTCACTCCAGTTTACATGTTGGTAGCTCCAGCGAGCATTGCTCGCTTTCGGGAAACTTTCCTGAAGCATCCTGCAGCGGTTGGGAGGTTTCTGTGTTCCCCAGCTCCAGCTGGGAACATTCGCCTCAGGCAGTTGCTGGAGCTCTGGTTTTGGCACTGCCCACTCGGGTCGCGGCACCTCTCGCACCTCCTGGCAATCCTCTGACAGTCCTGCTCCTCACCTTGCAGCTACTAATTTGTCTCCAGGCAGGTTCCCCCTTCCAGTCTGCTGGGCCTTCCTTTTAAGCATCTGTGGCCTTTCAATTGGTTGCAGATGCAAGTACTTTGCCTGAACACAATTTTAACAATTAACTGGACATGCCTAACCCTCCATAGGCATCTTCTTCATCTCAGTACCATAGCAGTAAAATTGACTAGAAGTGTGCATTACGCCTAGTTTCCTCTAACTCATCCCAGTCTTAAAGGCATGTGATTGGTAGGACTCATTCTCCTATGGGAAAGGGATACCATGCCTCACCTGAAGACATCCTCTCCCCACTCCCTGAGGTCCCCTCCACCCAGGTGATCCTCCTTTGCATATGCACCCCCAGGGGTAGGTTCCAACGGCGATGCCCTTTCCCTGGCCACCTGAGAGGACGATACAAAGGGAGTAAATGGGAGGATGCCCTCAGGTTCCTCACATAGTATTATATTTCCAAAAACTGTGCCCAAATTTCAGATTTGCAGTGACACTGGGAAATAGTACACTGTGTTAATTAATAGCTTTAAACTACACTGTATCCACAGAAACGATAAATACATTAATAACAATATATTAAAAAAACACATGACACTCATTTGTGCTGACTTTATATGTTGACAAAATAACACTGGTGGAGAGGATTGAAACCTTGTGCCCAATGGATTATGGGTTTCACTAAGCTGATGGAGGGTTCACCAGAATAGAACTTTGTTTCCAAATAAATTCCTGGTACACCAAGCAACTGCTTACCATTGCCCACCAATGTTTCATGGAACCACAGGAACTTGAACGCCTATGTGCCTGAAATTACATCTAAATCACACTTTCCTTCTTTTCGAAGTGTGTTTGTGGCCAGGGAATGCAGTGCTTCCACCCTCCCTCACTGAAGGACAAGACATGGATATGACGTTGTTTCACAGTCTATCATTTGATAGCCAACAATCTTATAGATTCAGTTTGGGTGAGTCGACCAAATAAACACACACAAATATGTGGGAGGGGGAGTGAGGTAGGAAGGGGAAAAAGGTTGTATTAAGGGCAAACAAATTGAGTTTACCAAACTGTAGACTATCAAACGATAGTCTATGTAATCACGTATAACTGGTTAATTGAAAAAAACTGTGGAGTGAAAAACTGCGTTTAGCGTGTATTGGAGATAAATGGGACCCAAAATAGTGCCCAGATGTGTTGGTGCGATGGCCGATAAAAAAGAATGATGTGTATACATGTCACTCTGAAGTACAGTATATGTCAACTTATCCCTTGTTCTCTGTACGCTATGCAACTATTCCAAGTCACCAAGGAGGTCAACGACCTAAAAAGAGGAATAACAATATTGAACACTCAAGTTCCTTTATGAGATTACAGAACTCGGAAGTGACCTGCAACATCCTGTATACATTCAGTAGGGGGTAAGGTAGTCGTTAAAATACATGCTCACACCATCAATCCGTTAAATATTTGGCATCATTCTTTGATGCAAGAGATCTTTCAGTTGTTGATATTTTGAATAAATGTAAACTATGTACTTTTGGAAAAAAAACAATTTTGGGTGTGGTTGAATACTCATATAAAAAAAGTTATAAGAACATGTGACAGAGTTATATTTGCTGAACAGATGGTCAAGCTTGACCTTCAATATAGTCGCTTCTGTTTCTTGCCAGTTATTCTTTTTTTTTATAAAAAACAAGGTTTTACAGTCTCTGTGGTATGGTGCTCAATTTTTACAATTGAAGCCGAATTCATGGCATTGTCTTAAGGGCCGGCTATGGAGGACATTTTAGCCCTCCCTAAATGGCTGACTAGTGTGACAATGAGATATGAAATAGGACTTAGCTCCTTTGTTGCAAAGATTAATTGGCAAACATTTTTTTGTTTCAATAGATTGGGGACATTACCTCTAATTCACTATTTGCCTCTCTGATACCTCTGGTCCTCTGTGATGATTCTAATGTCTTAATGACGTGGGTAAATAATTGTGATCCAATTTTGTGTGATGCTAATGTGACGAGACAGTTGCGGATTCTTAACCAATTGGCGGAGAGGAAGCGTCTCTGGGATTACGATTGGTGCACCACTAGAGATTCATTGAGCAGTTATAGTCTACTGCGAAAGAGAAGAAAAGAAATGCTGTACCAGTGTATTTAATAGGATGCCCCTGCAGGAGTATTCGGAACACATTTACAAGGACTAGATCAAATTTGCCCTGTAGACGCGAAATCATTGGAATTAGACAGAAGATACCCTATGAGCTTAGGCTCTGTAGACTATGTCATTCTAGCAATCATGTAGAGACAATGGAACACAGGCTTATAGAATGTACCGCACCACATGATCTTAGATATCCCTTTATTGGCCGTTTTGTATAGGATATCCCAGTGTTATACACCAACAACATTTCATTTCGTATTCTTAGTGGACAACAGATATCTTTGGTCATTGCGGATTCACATTTTATTAGTGTCATCCTGGGATTTATTTTAATATGATGCATGTATGATTGTTTAATGAAATTCTATCTTGATTCTGTAATGTGTTGAAAAATGTGTATTCATTTATCATTTGGTTTTTTATAAGATTAGTGTAAAATGTTTGCTATACAACCATAACACACAATAAATTAAAAAAAACAATGTGGGACATGTGATGTGTTGTACATGTATAATTCAAGCAGTTTAATAAGCAGCCCCTTGTGTAATAACTGTGAATTGCCAGTGACGTTACTTTCAGAAGAAATTCATTTTAATAGCTAGTCATTTAGTTTTAAGGTTGCTAAAACAAGAGAGGGCAAGATAGCAAATGACGAATCCTAGCAGGACAAGTTGAACGTTGGTCAATGTACAACTCATCAAGAAAGGGCTCAGAATCCGCAAACCCCCCTGCCCCCACATGACTAACTCTTCCATGCATTTTATAGTAGTTTGGGGTCAAAGAACAAGTGTATTGAACTGACATAGCAAATCACCCATAGTATTCCATTTAATTTGTTCTCTCAAATGTGATTTGTGAACTAGTGGGTTCCAAAGGGAGAATCGAACATTAGTGTAAACAAAACCATCTTTTTAATTGGCATTATTGCCTAGCCGAATTGCAAAAGCATAAGAACTGCCTTATAGCCGACAATGCTTTTAAGATATTTGCTACTGTATCATACTCATACAGAGCCACATAGTATGTGATATTATGACGTGAACCATGTGCCCTAGGAACACAAAGGAGAAGTGAGATGTAGGGCAAGCAAAACACAGCCCACAGTTATAGTTTCAAAATAGGACTATTTAAATAGAGCTTTGTAGTGGATGACCACTTCATCAAGCGGAGAATGTTCACTTCTGCCATTCAATGCGGGAGGGCACGGTCATTGGTCAATTAATGACCAGAACATTTGCCAGGGAACAGGTAGAGACCAAAGAGAATATGCAGCTGTAAGTCACAAAATAAAATGTCCAACGGACCAAAGTGTCCCCATCTTCTAGGATGCGAGAGGCAAATCGGTCGGGCATTCTTACCCACTTCTCCATGTAACCAAGTTTGCTAAATTTACTTTAAAATAGGGTCTAATGGAGGACGCTCCTGCTGGGGCCTGCGTTGCCTTCCTGCAGCACTCTTTGGTCAGCATATAGAGCAGTTCAGTACCGGGTCATTTAGCCTAGCCGGCTTCTGCGATACACACATGTAATGCGCCCCCACTTACCATGACGGATGCATATGCCATTGCAAGCGTGTGACACGGAACTGAAACTCATCTAGACGAACAAACACAGTGCTTTACCAACCCATAGAGGGCTCCAATCTACTGCACCCCACACACAAAGATGGCAATCACGTCTGGCTTGTGGAGAATCAAAAAACAGACACATAAACCAAAAAAAGAAATGTTCAACGTGACAGACCTGATGGGGGATGAGTCACTGGACGTCGACGAAGTGGGCATGGGGCTGGTCGCTGCAGAGAACAGAGGCCATGAGGGCGAGAGAGGCGGTGGAGGACTTGGGTTCAAAGGGCTGAAAAAACAGAACCAAAAACAACTGGGTCAACTTGCGGAAAAATGGGACGAACAAAACAGGACGTTAAACAACAAATAACAAGATGGCAGCTGCAGGAAATGTTTAACAGACGATATCAAGTAGGAAACACTTAGTGACCCCAGACAATGACACCAGGGCAACGTTTTTCATAAATAAACGATAGTCTTGCAACTAAGGCGGCCTCATTTGTCTGGCGTTGAGTAACTCGGCGCGGCACTTCAGGCTGTGATAAACCTGTTGCTCGACCCTGTTCCGCGCACACACACGGATGTGTCTGCAATTTGGGTTACTTATCTCCTGTCGATCATATTTCAGCCCAACAATGATGTCCGTTGACAGCCATTTCATCCAACTCATTTCTTTCCATTAGGAAAAAGCATAAAAGGCTGTTCTCTGGGCTGCAATCAACAGGCCTCAGACAGCAGTTTCCTATTTCACTGCCAGCTCAATGGGCCTTGTAAATCTTGGGGCCGGACGCCTGGAGGAGTTTATGATGAGGGTTTTGATGCTGCTCCATGAGAGGATGTGAAATAAGAGTTCACGCCCAAGAAAGGCAAGAAGTGCTGTACGGAGCCGCACTTCTGGTCAATGGCGCGGCTTCGGTGCACCCTTCACCAGGTGACGCACGAGACAGGGCAGGCTATGGAGCGGCTCATTCCTAAGGTCCTGTAGTAAGTCAGCTAAGGGGAGACTTTCAGGCCGATTCATGGAATTAATGTGCGCCGAAAATTCCGGCGCAGAGGTGCCAAAACGTGCGATTCGCGGTAAAAGTGCGAAAATCGCAGTGCAACTGCGAAAATCACAGGGAAACCAGCGCACATCGATTCATGGAAGTCCGTGCGCGAGAAAAATATTGGATGTGCGCTGAAAAAGTGCGCGGCGCACGCCGGCGCACAGGTCATCCAACGGCGTGCGCCACAGCCGCTGCGAAATCGCACATAGCGCGGCACACATTACAAAAGTAGGCGGAACACGGGGCGTAACACTCGGAATGGGGAACAACGCGTGAAAATATGGGCGTCACGGGGGAAGTACAGGAGGCAAGTGCGCGGAACGCCCACACGCTCGCCTACAACTCGTATTCATGGAATCGAATAGGGCAAACCAGCGCACGGTCAAAGACACGCACAGGGCCAAACAAGTACGCCACAAGAAAGCAGGCGGTAGCGTCCCTGCGCCTGAAATAAATGTGCGCCAAAACGTGCGCTAACAAAAAGCACCCATATACAGCTATGATGAATGATCCATACTGTGGCCCTCTAGGACAAATGAGGTGCAAAGGGGTACAGACAAACACGGACACCCGCTGTGTGAAAAATAGCATGTGCGTGTATTACGGGGTTCGCAGGAAGTTCCACATGCGATTGCCCTGGGTATGTGTATTTCGGGGTGCGCAGGAAGTTTCACACGCGAATTTGCAGGGTACGTGTATTTCGGTGTGCGCGTGAAGTTCCACATGCAATTTCAGCAGGGTACCTGTACTCCGGGTGCGCGGGAAATTCCACACGCGAATCCAGCAGCCTACATGTATTTCGGGGGTGCCGGGGAGTCCCACACGTGAATTGGCCGTGTGTGGCCTCCCAGCTGTTCCCTCTACACCCTCCACGGCCCCTGCAGGTGGCCCACACCACAGGGGACTACCCTGCACCCCTGCACATGTCTCGCAGGCAGCCCATCCACCATGGCCATGCCCCCCAGCCAACCCGCATGTCACCTTGCACTACTGCCCACCAACGCATGTCTCCCAGCACCCCCACCCCCCAGCATCCAGGGGCACCCTCCACCAGGACTCCACTCATGTCCCCCTGCACCCCCACCCCCCAGCATCCAGGGGCACCCTCCACCAGACCCCCACTCCTGTTTCCCTGCACCCCCACCCCCCAGCACTGTAGGGCCCCCTCCACCAGGCCCCCACTCCTGTCTCCCTGCACCCCCACCCCCCAGCACTGTAGGGCCCCCTCCACCAGGCCCCCACTCCAGTTTCCCAGCACCCACACCCCCCAGCATCCATGGGCACCCTCCACCAGGACCCCACTCCTGTCTCCCTGCACCCCCACCCCCCTGAATCCAGGGGCACCCTCCACCAGGCCCCCACTCATGTCTCCCAGCACCCCCACCCCCCAGCAGTGCTGGGCACCCTCCACCAGGCCCCCACTCCTGTCTCCCTACACCCCCACCCCAGCACTGTGGGGCACCCTCCACCAGGCCCCCACTCATGTCTCCCACCCCCCCACCCCCCGCAGTGTGTTTTGCCTGGGTACGTGTATTTCAGGGGTGCGCGGGTAGTCTTACACTCGATTTCATCAGGGTACGTGTATTATGGGTCTGCGTGAACTTCCACACGCGATATCAGCAGGGTACGTGTATTACGGGGTTCGCGGGAAGTTCCACACGCGATTGCCCTGGGTACGTGTATTTCGGGGTGCACGGGAAGTTTCACACGCGAATTTGCAGGGTACGTGTATTTCGGTGTGCGCGTGAAGTTCCACGCGCGACTGGGCCTGTGAGAGTGGGGTACGTGTATTCCAGAGGTCGGCGGGAATATTTACTCGCGACTGGGCCTGGGAGAGCACGTTACGTGAATTCCTGGGGTGGGTGGGAAGATTTACACGGTCGCCTACAACGCGCCAAAAAAAAGGTCCAATCCGGAAACACGTACGCCAGCATGAAGCAGGCGCACGTCCCGCACAGCATAAAAGAGTGCGCAAACAACAAACAAGCTCAGACGCCAGGATGAATATACCGTTCCTAGCAGCAGTGGCCGTGGGATACCGCAGGAGGAGGAGGATAGTCAGGGGCAGCATCTTCACACCCAGAACCAGCCTATTTGGTATGCCTGATGACCAGATGTATGGGAGGTACAGGTTTCCACCACACATAATAATCGACCTGGTCAGTGAGTGGGAGGATGAGCTCACATCACCCACCCTGTGCTCCCAAGCACTCAGCCCCCTGGAAAAGGTCCTCAATGTACTGCACTTCTTGGCTACCGGATCATTTCAGCGGACAAGTGCCATAGTGGGGGGGGGGGGGTGTCACAGGCCACGCAGTCACGGTGCCTACACCAGGTGTTGGCCATCATCACTGCACGCCCATCAGTCCGCAGGCACATATACCTGCCCAGAACACCTGCGGAAAGGCAGGCTGTCAGCCAGGATTTCTACAGGGTGGCACAATTCCCCAAAGTTCTAGGTGCCATTGATTGCACCGATGTGGCTCAACATCCCCCCAGGGCATCTGAGCACATCTATAGAAACCGCCAGCACTAGCCTTCCATCAACGTCCAGGTAGTATGTGATGCCAAGGGAATCATCACCTCAGTATATGCCAACTATCCAGGGTCCACCCACGACAGCTTCATTTACAGGATGTCAACCCTAAACCGGGACATGGAAGCTTGGCGATGCATGGCTCCTTGGTGAGTATAAATGCCACAGCACACGCATGCATGACAGATACAGAATAATGTCACTACCCCACTAATGATCCCCATCACCACCTCCCCAGGGGACAGTGCCTACCCTCTGAGCACCCACATGATGACGCCAATTCGGAACCCCATCAAGCCTCCCGAGGTAAGATACAACACAGCCCATATTGCAACCCGGGGCATAGTGGAGCGCACATTCGGAGTGCTCAAGTCACGCTTTCGCTCCCTTAACCGTTCTGGCGGGCAGCTGTTATACGCTCCCCCAGTAGTGTGCAGGATCATAGTGACAGCATGTGTCCTGCACAATGTTGCAACACGCCAGGGCCTGGCTGTGGACATGGTGGTGCCCCCACATCCCCAACCACATGCACGCCCACTGCGCCTGGGAGGGGAAAGGGCACAGGGTGAGGCAGCCCGTACGCAGCTGGTGGCTAATTACTTCACATAGAAATCACACCCCTGTGGAGTGCACGCAGCCCTGGCACATACCATCTGACAATCAATGATGACTCAATCTGAAAATTCTGATGAATTAAGGGACAGTCAACTGTCAGAACCATAGCAGCCTGAGATTTTTCACCTGGAAGTGTCACAATGTGTGCATCCCTACCTACACAAACACCACCAATGCAGTGTCATCAAAAGACACACTTCTATGCTGCAAAAATGAATACCCACTTGCAAAATACAACATGAGAACAGTGCCATGTCACCCAACCCCTCCCCGGCACCGCCACACAATACACCATGGCATGTCATGCTATGTGAGAGCAAACAAATTAATCCCCACAACATGACACAAGTGTCACCAACTACAGTGTCCCTAATGGAAAATGGCCACACATGAAATGCTCACAGTAATGCAGGACCAACAACACACATTACCAAATATTTACCAATAATACTAATCACCTACGCAACCTCCAACCGACCATAAACATGACAGTACGGACTTTAAAAATTGGTAGCCTCACTACCTGATAATGCCAGCACTTGGAACACTTCCAACTGTACAGTGTTAGCGCCACGCAAAAGTGTAGGTGCACTGCTTACAACATGGACTCCATTTCCAAAGTAGACCTCCTTGTGAAGACGTGAGAAATGTACCTGCAAATTAGGATGAGATGGATGCAGAGGCACATTTCAATACACCATGCAGTGTACAATACAACAACAATATGCACTAGGAATGTATACATAGTATTGACTACAGACTGCCCACACATCAAATGGGAGTCCAACGTCACTGTGTAAGTCAATGTCACTTGGGCACACCCTTTGCAAGCCCATGGAAACGGGAAGCAGGAGGGGTGTGTGTCACACAAACCCAAGCATCTGACCCAAATTCAGGACAAGCCTGCATGTGCCCAGCCACAATACAGCGTATGCCCACGGGAGCCACACAAGGCAACACACTGTCCAAAAAATCAAAAATCAAAAAACAAAACTCAAAAATGGCCATGAATGGGCCAGGGGGGTTGGTGGAGGCCACCCAGGAGGTCCAAGGACAGGGTGCACACCAAAACCCACTTGTGTGGATCTTGCAAAAAAAAAAACACCTCCATGGGCTCATGGCCTGCACGGCTACCCTATTGTGGGAGAATCGCTGCTGTCGCTCTCCTCACCCTCTGCAGCTGCATCAGGAGGTGGTGGCACTATGGGAGGCAGCCCACGCAAAGCCCTAGTCTGGTCCTCCATGGCAGCAAGCATGCGGGTGTGGAAGATCTGGTTCTGGAGGATAATCGTGCGGAGGTCCCCATGCAACAACTCACGGGATGCCCGGACCTCCTCCCTAGTTGCCTGCATCTCAGCTGAGAGCGTACGTGTGAGCCGCTCCAGCTGCTGTTCTGGCCTCGTGTTAGCTGAAGCCTCAAGCTCAACCAGAGTTACCCTGAGCTGACGGAGTTCCACCCTCAGGGCTTCCCTGTGGCCCTGGGACTCAATAGAAATGGCTTCCCGCAGAGTCTCCAGTGCCGCCCGCCTGTCCCTGTTGGACGCCAACATGTCCTCCCTGTGTGACTGCCAAATGGAGTCGGTTGCCTGCTGTAGTTGTTCAATCAGCCTTTCTTGGGGGACAATGGAAGTGGCCACCCTATCCATGGCCTGAGCCATCATCTCAGTTGATGCTGCCTGTTGGTTTGCCATACCGTATATGGATTGCTCCCATGCGGTATTGCCAGGTGGCGTACGGCCACCGCGTCGGCGGGCACCACACCTGTCTGGGGCAAGACGAACTGCGCCTTGCTGTGCCGGCACTGCCTGAGGCTGCAGGACTGCATTCCCCCTCTGATCTGCTGGCCCAGGAACAGGATCAGATGTAGCGGAGTGTGACCCTGCATCCGTAACCACCAAAGGCGGACCTACCAACACTGACATACCCATTGAGGGTTCTACCCCTGGTGCAGGTGGGTTGGACAGTACAGAATCCCTCCCAGAAACACTTACCTGCGACGGCACATAGGTCTCATCATCCGAATCGACACCTGAATAGAGCTCGGGGGAGGTGCACCCAGAGACACCCCTTGAGATGATGGTCTGCAGCAAGTGTGGGTTCTCACCCACCACCACACCACCACGTCCCTCACTGGTGCCCGGTCGGGCCTGAGACCCCTCCTGGGTCTGCACCATCTCCACAACCCCAGCAGTATCAAGTGCGTCATCCCCTGCAAAGACATGAAAGAAAAGAAATGGGAACAGGCATTAGCACCATGGCACACAATTAGGGCTGAGAAGCAACAGAAACAGTACTTCATTGACACATGTCCCACATGACTATAACCCTCCCATGCATGCACTGTCACTGCGTATGAAGGGGAGGCAAAAGGCACACATTGATGACACCAAGATGGAAGACCAACAAATTTGCTGCATGCTGGCTAGCAGTGCCATCACACATTGGCCTGTGATTGGCATGTCCAATACACATACATGACACATGCCATCACACAGATGGCATGTATCCTAGCCATGTCACACATGTGACAATAGGACTGACAAATGCCTAGTGAAAGTGATGGAATGCAGACAATCAGCCTGAATGAACACAGAATAATATGCAACTATGTTGTGGCAAGATGACACTTCAAGGGCAACTGGCGTGAGGTTGGGCTGAATGTCTACTGTTGCCAGGAGGGATACTGCAACACCCAAATCCTGGTGCGCAGAATGTATTGGATGAAGCACATAGGTGACCCAAACCACTCAGGCACACACCCCCTCACCTGGTACTCAATCAGAAGCACTCACACACACACCATGCACATGGATGACACACACAAGCATGTGCACTCACCGGACAATGCCTCGTAATCTGGCAGGTCTCCCACGCCTTGGATCTGTTCCTCCGTGACGTAGGTCCCAGCAACATACTCATGTGGAGTGAGTTCTATGTCCTCTGCTGGAGACCCACCTCCAGTCACTAGAGTTGCGCCATGACTTGAGGCCAGCTTTTTCTTTGCTCTGCGCTTCAGGTCATTCCAGCGCCTGTAGCAATCATTAGATGTGCGCCTCACAAATCCAAGGGCACTTATGAGGTCCGCGATGGTCTGCCAGTGTGCCTGACGTTGTGCAGGTGTGGTCTTGCATCCTGCAGTAATCACCATTTCGCTGTCATGTGCGGGCACATACTCCACTAGTGCATCAAGTTCGGCCTGATTGAAGCTGGGCTTCCTTGGTGGGCCGGACTGTGTAGCCGTGTCTGGGGCATCAGCCTGTACTGGACGAGCACTCTTCCTCTTCCGCTTGGAAGGTGGTGGTGATACTGAGTGTCCTACGCCGCTCTGGACACTAGGGGCAGGAGCCCCGGTGGACTGTGGACTAGGAGTGTGGGAATGAACACTCACCATGGGACTTGGTGCAGGCATTAGCTGAAGTGTGATGTAGTCAGGGGGAACGTCAGCAGGATGGACTAGGACCGACACTGTACTGGCTGGGAGACTCAGAGCTGGGGTGGATGGAGCCGCAGCTGCCCCTGCAGCCTTCCCACCCTGCCTACTCTGGACAGCAGATGACATAGCTTCCCCTGATCCACGTGGGCTGGTGACACCAACGTTCACCGCCACACGTGGCCTAGACCTGCTGACCTGGAAGTCAGCCATGGAGTCACCCTGTGCCAGCTCTGGTGCCACAATGGGCTGGTCCAACAAGGGCTGAGCAGGGATGGTATCAGCCACGTTACCCTCAACCGGGGGGGTGGGGGGGCATGGGTGTGCCTGACTGGTCACCCACACATGGGGGGCTAGGGGCACCCTGCAAGTCCCGGCCACGTCCCCTGCCATATCCACCACGGCCACCTCTTGTGGCTCGCCCATCTTTGCCACCCTTACCGCGTGCTCGCCTCCCAACCATGGCACTGATGTTGTTGTGTGTATGGGAGTTGCAGTAAACTATTGTCCTGGGCAATTGGGGGTCAAAGGGGTAGGGTACTAGATGGAATTCGTACCCTAGTGCTCTTGCAAGGCTGTATGTGACCCCTGGGGGAAGATGACGGGTCATGCAACGCACAGGCACCCCGAAAAAGGGAGATAATGTGCACGCAACCCCTCCTAGACCACGTGCGTGGAAAAATAAACCTGCACTACGCTGTGGCACCCAGAAACACAAAAATGAACATTTGAGTGTCACACGCAGCCTAGACTGACCTCTGAAGGGGTAGGCAACACACGGGGCAAGCACAGATGTCAAATACATGCGCGACTCACCGTCTGCCAGGGAAAATCGCGTGAAAAATACACGCGTGTGCGCTTTGGCAACACCCCCGCCAAAAGAAGAATTGTACGCTGTCTGAGGAGACAGGACAACAGGAGAAGTGAACGCTGTTTGAGGAAACAGACCCAGGAAAAAGAGAAAAAGCTGTCAGAGGTAACAGGGAGTACGAACTTGGAACGCTGTGAAGTAAATCGCGTGTGAACCGACAAGAAGTACAGATTTCACCCACTCGCTCTCCACGAAAAGTACGTACAAGGAAATGGCGTTCTACACGTACCTTTTAAACATGCCCACACGTCCAGCGTCACTTCCGCGTGTACGTGCTAAGGCCCCATCCTCCAATTACACGAGCTGACACTCTGACGTGCAGTCATTGGACATATAACATGCACCCATGTACAGGGAAACGCCCGCGCACGCACGTCACAGATGCGCATACGCGCTGGTGGCCTTTGGGCCAATGAATTCGCGTACGTGTGCTGACGCGCTTACGCGCTAAGGCCCTTTCCTCGAATTACACGCAGACGTGCTGGATTTTCACGTGCCAAATCACTCCGTATCAAGCTGGCCACGCGTAAGCACACAGAAGACCACGCTCCTGCCCAGAAGGCCGAATTACTGCCCCCCAGAGTCCCGAGCACGCTCCCACCTGCCACCTGCTGCTGCCTGATTGCCTGCTGCCCACGTGCCCTGCCATTTGCTGCCTGCACATCAGCCAGGGGTGCTGTTGCTGTGACCACCCCTGCTGGAACCAAAGACTCCCGACTGGGATTCCATCGCTCCACAGACCAGCCCCAGGACCCAGTTGCCCACCCACTCCTGCCTCTGGGGTTGTCATGTCGGGCACTGCAACATCTGGCACCACTGACAACCCTCGGCCAGAGAGGCAGAGGGGCACCAGCTTCACTGCCACCGAAGTTGGTGTCCTGGTGGAGCAAGTCCTGGGGCAGTATGATGCCCTCTTCGGAAGTTTGCGCGCCGACAAGGAAGGACGGACTCGGATCTGGACGGACACCGTGACTGCCATCAACGCGAAGGGGGTGGCAGTCTGACTATTCCATCATGTCAAGAAGCGCCAGGACGACTTCAGGTCCAGGACCCTCAACAAGGCCCGGCGCCTCTTGAAGGCAGCGGATGCTAAGGGGCGCCGGGGCCACTTGTCGGACGATCAGATGAGGGTCCTGGAACGCATATTCCCAGCGCTCCACGTCCAGGTCCTTGAGAGGCAGACCCGTCTGGAGTCGAGCGGTAAGTGTACATGCATCATGATTGTGAGCTGTGCGTGTGGTGATGTGCCAGTAGTGTGCAGGTTGCACATGTGTTTTTATGGGGCCAAGTATGGGGGGGGGAGTACAGGGCCATGAGGCTAACACATGCGAGGGCTGTCATGTGTGAGACATGGATGGTGCTTGTGTGTGTAGGCTTGCATGCCAAATGCAGTTGTGTGGGCACACATGTTTGGATGAATGTGTATGTAAGTAGGCATGTTCGTGATGTCACACATGGATGTTGTTTTCAGCTGCATGTATCAGCACTGTGTACATGTGCATGTGTGTGTATTTGACAGGGGTGCAACAGTGATGCAACATGGATGCATGTGACAGCGGGATGTGGAAGCCTGATTGGCAGATGTGACATGGATGCCAATCTGAACACTGCGACAGTTGGCCGAGGTGTACACATGCATGCAAGTGTGGTTGTGTGTGTGCATGTGTAGTGCACTCCCTGTGTTGCATGTGATGTCTGGCTCACCTTTGCCTGCTCATGCTGTTGTATGTGTATGGATGGTGCTGGCTGTTGCGATATGGCTGTGGTATGGCTCATGTGTGCGAGTTGAAATGACATGTGTGTTGGCGATTGTGATGCCATGTCTGAGGTTTGCCAATGCCACTCATGTACAACTGTCATGTGTGTATGTGTCCACTTTACAGTGCCCTGATGCCTGTGTTTTATTTCTCCCTGTCTGCAGCGTCAACTGATGAAGAGGGCGGAGAAGGTGCTGTGGAGCACAGCGGCGGGGATCGCACCGCCAGCCGGAGAGGCAAGGCCCGGCTCCCCTCCCAGGTTGTGATCTCATCAGGGAGTGAGGAGTCCGGTGCCGCGTCCCAGGCCGCAGCTGCCGGGGGGAGGTCCAAGAGGCAGAGGTCGGAGTTGGACTCCTCGGCAGCAGAAGGGGCAGCTGGGACCCCACAGGGCCCAACGGGGGAAGATGGCACGGAGTCATCCAGGTTGGTGGGGGGTTTGGTGGAGGAGGAGGCCGTGCAAGTGACAGAGACAGGGTCTGGAGGTGGGGATTCCACTGGTGCTAGTGGTGCAGTGCAGGACCAGGGACAGGAGGCAGCACAGGCCGCTGCGGAGGTGCCTGTGTGCAATCCTGTCCCTGATCCTGTCACTGCATCATCTTGCACCAGCAGGGATGCCTACGTCCAGACCCGTTTTCAGGCAGGGGATGAGCTCACAACAACTGGCCTTCCTCTGCCTGCGGACTTGGCTATCCAGGTACGGGTTGAGCCTGTCCTGACTGGTGTGGCGTTGCGTCAACGGGCCATGCGAGGTGACCTGCAGTCTTTTCATGAGGAGACTGCACGTCATCTCGAATGGCTCGTTGACCGCGTCGGCCTACTGGGACAGGTCACCCAGGCCGGATTCCTCCGTTTGCTGCAGCTTGCTCCGACCCCCTCCTCAACTGAACACCCTATGCGCCAGTCGTCCTCCGTGCCATCTTCCCACCCATTTGTCACCTGGGTGTCCTGTGGAGCTGCCTTTGATGGAGCGGCCAGGCTGGTGGAGGAGGCATCCCTGCCACAGTCGGGAGTCGGACGTCCAGCAGGGGTGGCCACATCAACGACTGCACCCCAGCCGGTGGAGGATGTGCAGGCAGCAGGAGCCAGGGCACGGGCACAGGCACAGCAGCAGCAGCAGCGAGGTGGGAGCCATGATGGCTTGGGGCGTTCGACATCGGCGGGGCAGGCATCGGCCGGAGGGCAGGAGGACCCAGGACGGGAAGTGTCTTCCGTGTGGCAGCGGTTGGGCCACGCCATAGATGCGGAGCGGCAGCGAGCGGAAGAGGCACGGCTCACGATGGTCAGGGCGGAGAACTCCATGCGGAGGGCCCTGAGGCGGGCCGAGTGCCTCGAGGCAATCCGCGGGAGTTGGAGGTGAACATGTCGTTGGCCCTGCGGACTCTCGGGGCCATGGAGGAGGACCGCCTCCGGGACATTGAGCAGGAGTTTGGTGATGCCCTGGCCCGGAACATCCCGAAGTGAGCCGTCGGACAGGCCCGCTGCTCTTGTAAATAGTTCTGTAGTTAGTGTTAGGTTTCCTTTGCTTTTTTATATTTTTTGGACCTTTTGGACAATGGACCACATTTTTGTATATAGTTTTTTTTATTAGGTAGTGTTATTAGATAGGTTTCATTTCTTCTGTTGGGATCATGGACCCTGGATTGTTTATCTGTATATTGTTGACTGTTGGATTTTTTTAATTTTATTTTGATTTTACCCATGGAGAAATGGTTTTTGGTTTTAATTTTCCATTGGATTTACTTTTGTGAACTGTGACTTTGGACACCTTTCCTTTGGATTATGATTTGTGGTTTTACAATATTTTACGGACATGCTGCTCTTTGTTTTTAATTCCCATTTTCGTTTGTTTATTTTTGATTTCATTTATGTTGCTTTTAATACATATTTTTTCATCATACTTCAATGTGTAGTATCATCTCATTGGTTTCATGCATGTCATGATATGGGTTTTGACATTCACTGACACCCATTGTGTGTATGTGAGGGACATGTCTTCATTTACATACTTGCCGTTGGGGTTGTATCATGTAATTGGCATTTCTAAGTGGGTGGATGCAATACTTGGCTGGTTGTTTGGCATGTTGAGGCTGCCCATAAGGGCCAGGGATCTAGATTGTGATGACGTGTTGGCTGGGGGACATGTGTGGGGGCCTGCTGGCAGGTGCCCCTGACTGGTGGGGGGTGGGGGTGCTGGGAGACATGAGTGGGGCCTGGTGGAGGGTGCCCCTGGATGCAGCGGGGTGCGAGTGCAGGGGGACATGAGTTGGACATGAGTGGGGGCCTGCTGGCAGGTGCCCCTGACTGGTGGGGGCGCTGGGAGACATGAGTTGGACATGAGTGGGGGCCTGGTGGAGGGTGCCCCACAGTGGTGGGGGGTGGGGGTGCTGGGAGACATGCGTTGGTGGGCAGTGGTGCAAGGTGACATGTGGATTGGTTGGGGGGCATGGCCATGGTGGATGGGCTGCCTGCTGGACATGTGCAGGGTAGTCCCCTGTGGTGTGGGCCGCCTGCAGGGGCCCTAGAGGGTGTAGAGTGAACAGCTGGGAGGACCCACACGGCCGATTCACGTGTAGGACTCCCCGGCACCCCTGGAATACAAGTAGGCTGCTGGATTCGCGTGTGGAATTTCCCGCGCACCTTGGAATACACGTACCCTGCTGAAATCGGGTGTGAAACTTCATGCGCAACCCGAAATACACACACCACGGACAATCGCGTGTGGAACTTCCCGCGCACCCCGAAATACACGTACTCGGGGCAATCGCGTGTGGAACTTCCCGTGCTCCCCGAAATACACGTACCCAGGGCAATCGCGTGTGGAACTTCCCGCGCACCCAGAAATACACGTACACAGGGCAATCGCGTGTGGAACTTCCAGCGAACCCCGTAATACACGTACCCTGCTGATATCGCGTGTGGAAGTTCACGCGGACCCATAATACACGTACCCTAATGAATTTGCGTGTCAGACTACACGCGCACCCCTGAAATACACGTACCCAGGCGAATCGCACTGCTGGGGGGTGGGGGGTGGTAGACAGGAGTGGGGGCCTGGTGGAGGGTGCCCCTGGATGCTGGGGGGGTGGGGGTGCAGGGGGACATGAGTTGGACATGTGTGGGGGCCTGCTGGCAGGTGCCCCACAGTGCTGGGGGGTGAGGGTGCTGGGAGACATGCGTTGTTGATCATGGTGACATGTGGGTTGGCTGGGGGGCAAGGCCATGGTGGATGGGCTGCCTGCGGGACATGAGCAGGGGTGCAGGGTAGACCCTGTGGTGTGGGCTGCCTGCAGGGGCCGTGGAGGGTGTAGAGGGAACACCTGGGAGGACCCACACGGCCAATTCACGTGTAGTACTCCCCGCGCACCCCTGAAATACACGTGCCCTGATGGAATCGCGTGTGATACTTCCTGCGCACCCCTGAAATACACGTACCCTGCTGAATTTGCGTGTGATACTTCCCGTGCACCCCTGGAATACACGTGCCCTGATGGAATCGCGTGTGTTACTTCATGCGCACCCCTGATGTACACGTTCCCCAGGACAATCGCATGTGAAACTTCCAGCGAACTACTGAAATACACGTTCCCCGCTTGGCGTTTGCTGTTTGGCAGCCCTGTGAACTGGTCCGGGGTTAGCGCAGACATTTGCAATGGATTGGGAATTTGCGCGAGGGCGTTCTTGGGGGCGTAACTGGCGCTGCTGCAGGGTCGCTGTGCCACTCTGCGCCACGGCTGGTTTTGGAGGCTAAAATCCATGAATACGCTGTGCGATGAAATGGATTTTATCGCACGCGGCTGGCGCAGTGTATCGCACGGGGACACTGTGCGCCAGCCGCGTGCGCCACTTTTGTGCGAAATTCTATGAATTACCCTATTTATGTATTCATTTTCAAATGAAAAGTGCAAGAGGCAGGGCAGGGGGCGCTGTGTTGTCTCCCCACTCAGCAGGGCACCGAAACGGTTGCAATAGTCAAAAAAGTCCTCAGTAGTGTTTTGTATTTTGCACATGGTAGCTAAAAGAGCTTGGAGACGAAAGAGAATCCTACACAACTGCCACGCATAACACCCTATTTATGTCACTCTTTCCATAGAAGTATAAACTATTGGAAGTGCATTTGCATGTTTAAAAATTTAAGATGGGCTCCAATAAAGGTGGCTGTTATGTGCTCACAGTTAATAAAACAAAGGTAGAATGTTAATATTTAAGGAACTGGTTTTGCAGCCTCTGAAGTTTCTGGATCTCTGATATGGGTAGTTTTTCTATGCAGAATTCTGCATCAAAAGCCTAGTTATCTGGAGGGCTCCATGATTTGGTTGGACTGCAGCAAAGGTGTAACCTTCCTTGGCAAAAACAAATTGGTAACGTTGGTTCTGTTCGATTAGTGCTTCTTCCCAGATATCTATCTTTTAGCCTTGACTACTTCGAGAACATTTTTTGGCCAAGGAGGCGCAGCATGCGCTGCTCTGTTTGACTCTGCCGGCTGTCCCCGACACCAGACGTGACGACAGGGTAAATATGTATGGAGCCAATGACACCCCACGACCCCAGTTTTGTCTTTTTCCTTAGCAGCAAGCTCCAATGGGCTTGCATGACAGCAAGAGGTAAATGAGATAGCCATCATGAGGGGTAGGATGGGAGGCCAATGAGGAATCTGTGGGAGGAATGACTAATGCATACGATAAAACATTATTAAAGCGCTAAGTAATTTGTTCTCCTAATTGATCCTTCCTACCACAGATTGCTCACCTTAGGTAGACTCCCAAAGCAGTACAGAATATAGAACTCTTGGCGTTGGAGGCTAGTGAAAAAACGCCACCTAGAACAGCATTCTCAGCGGCCCGCATGAACAAAGTGGGCATCCGGACAAGATAAGGAACACATGCAGAAGTGTTCAGCAAATGTGTGCAGGAAATTAGCCCTGATAGATGTCTAAAACGGGGAAACGTCTCTGCCGAGCATATGCTTCCCAGCCACATCATTGCACTCTGAAATAGAGAGAACAATCCACCAGGATAGGGTTTGCTGGTCATCCTTCCTGATTGCCCATAGATCTGTCTCTGTGTCGAAATGATGACACGTCTCCCCAACCTCAGATCGATGCTTTGGAGGGTACAGAACAGAAATATGTATCTTCTGTGAGAGATGGAAATCTGACACCAGCTTCGGAAGGAAAGTTGGCTCCATCTTCTCCTTCAAGAAGGCAAGGTCAGAGGTTTCACAGGAAAAGCCTGGTGCAATGACAACCAGGAAGATCAACTCAACGGTGAGCAACCTCAGAACACAAGACTGTAGCGCCTCAAACAGAGCCAACATAGGAAAAGTCAACAGAAGAATCAAATTACACATAGGAATGATAAACTGGCATGGAAGAATCTGGTTACACAATCCCCACAAAAAATGGAAATCAGTGGGGATGATAAACACTGAGCCCTGCTTAGAGATCCTTGTTAATACAAAATAGCAGCCAGTTACCACGTCACAGTGCGATTCTGCAGACCAAGCGGCCCAAAACGAAGAATATCCAGAACATTAAAGGTTAGATGAATGCAAGGGTCCAGACCTATTTCTCTGCACCAAGATGAAAATGTACACCACCTGCAGGTGTAGATAGACTTGGTGGCAGTCCTTCCGGCAGAAACGCGCATGTCCAAGATGTCATCTGACTGCCAATCCCACACTGTACTCCTCTGCTTGCCAGCAGCTAAACATGAACCTTGAGGCTGCTGAGAATTGTGTGGAGGATTTGGCATTTGTCTGGGAGAGCAGATCCACCCTGACCGGACGGTGCCCAGGAAAATAGACACACATGTTCAGAATATCCGAATACCATGTTCTCCAAGTCCAATCTAGAGCAATCAGGATCATAGTGGATCCAAACATCTGTAGTCTCCTGGCAACCTGCGGACTGGCATGACTCTGCAAAAATGCATAGCGAGTGAAGTTCAACTCAACAATCACTGAACCCTCGGGAGCTCCCCATGGGGATACATTCCCTTGTTCTGAACAACTCACATTTCCTGTTGAAAATGGAGGCAAATAGGGCCACCTGACACGAAGCCTTTTACAAAAACCTCTTGGTAGAGTTCCCACTTGTGGGTGTTGGATATCTGCCTGCTTAAAGCATCCACGACCATTTTCTCCATCTGCAAAGACAGAAAGCCAACAGAGGCACACTTTTCTCCAGAGCCTAGAATCAGTGTTACTTGCTTCTCTGCACAGAGGCAGGCATCCCACACCAACTTGCTTATTGATATAATCCACTGGCACTGTTTTGCCCACCAAAATCAGGCAACACTTGCCCCGCATGAAGAGAAGGAAGGCAATCGGCGGCAGCCGGCTGGCCTGAAGTTCAAGTACATTAATGCAGGTTCGAATCCCGGCACGATCAAACTCAGCCTTTCATCCTCCCGAGGTCGATAAATGAGCACCACACACCGTGGGTAATAATAAGCAGCGCTCAGATACCCGAGGGTTTGTAGCGCTATATAAAATGCAAATAATTATAATACGACCACTGACATCGAAGGAGCCACTGCATTGACATCATGGGCATCTGGGTCTTGCACACCATGAACTTGCACAATGCTATGAGACGCAGAGGATGCAAAATGGCAAAAACTGGGACTCCAATATGGATTTAGAAGACTTGTTTCAGCTGTAGGATGTCTGCCGCTTGCTCTGCGGGAGGAAAAACCCTGCCGAGCATGTGCCCAGTACCTGCCCGATGCACTGGAATGACTGGGGTGGCATGACATGCAACTTCTTGAAGTTCGGGGAGAAGTCCAAGCTGCACAGAAGAGGACCGGTATTCCTGCTGGTGAACCAACACCATATCTGTGATACTTGCTCGAATGAGAAGGTCATCCAGGAAGGGGTAGATTTAAACCGTGTCCCTCTAAAGATATGCATCCACCACAGCCAACAGCTTCATCAAGACTGTTGGGAGTTAAGAAAGGCCCCGAACTGATAGTGGGTGAAACACAGCATGAACCTCAGGTACTTCATGAGCTCTGGAAAGATAAGCACATTGAAGTATTTGTCCTGAAGGTGCAGTTACCCCGTCAGTCCTGCTGATCGAGGGCCTAAGTACACATTCAGAAATCTCAGATCCATTATGGGATGCAAGCCCCCGTTATTCTTTGGCACAAAAATAAAGTAAATACGAGCCTATTGCATTCTCTGTGGAAGGCATTAGCTCTGTGGCACTCTTTGCAGGATATTGTCAAATCTCCTTCAGTAGGAAGGAATCCAGAAAAAATAGAGCAGCATTCTGAACCAGCTTAAGTAGTATGCAGAAAAAAGGAACTTAAGTCATAGGGTCGCAATGGCTCTCCATGACCGCAGTCCATACCCCAGGCCTCTGTCATGGTGTCCGGTGTCAGGGGCTTCCAACACAGTCAAGCATGATGTCCCTTTTTGGCTAAAAAGGTTTCTGGAAGCAGCTCGCACTGAAGCTCTGCATCTCATAAATCTTTGGGAGGAAAGGCGCCATTGAAACTCAATTTATGGATTGACGCTTAAGCATTCATTGAGCCACGAAGATGAGGAGGCAAAGGAGAGCTCTATTTAGAATAAAAACACCCAAATCTTATATTTGAGCTCTGATGGTGCCATCGACGAGGGAGCTGGGCTATTTTAAAGGTGCATGAGAAGCAGATTGCTTGTGTATATATATATATATATTTATTTAACGCATGTTTATTTCCTTCCATGGTGACCCTCGAATTTTTTTGCTGAATTGTACCCAACATAAAATGCTAGTGTGTTGGCATAAAAAGTTTGATCACATTACCCAGGAAGTACTAATTAACCAAATTAATTACTGTCTATCCTAATTCTTACCCTGTTTTGTCGTTCCCCTCTCTCGCTTGGAGTAAATGTCCCCATCCTCCTCCCTTCCGCCTCACATTCTTAGATTTCTCAGAAACGCCTAATTGTCTCATTCACTCACTCCTTAGCCTTTTGTAATATTACTGTTAGAAAGGTATCCCCAGGGCAACTCAAATAACCCCGACATCGTCTGCATAGGCGTCTGCACAGGGAACATTCCATCGCAAGGCTTCAGTACTCATTATGGACTGTCCTTAATCCCTTAAACTGAACAATCTCAGGGAGATATGTCGGTGCTCCTGCACGCACTGCTAAATAGCTTGTGTGCAAATGAGCATGAATGCCAACCAGACAGGGAGTCGGCTTCCTGAGATCTCATGGGAGGTCCACACTCAGATGAGTGGAACACACATGATCACGCAACAATTAGTTAGGTCATAAACTGCAAATACACTCTGGGGGCTTCTCCCAGCCACTAAGTTTGCTAGTTCAAGGCAGCTACCAGGTTGGTGCTTCTGCACCAACAGAAAACCTGGGACTTGTGTTGTCATCTTTGCTTCATAGCAAAGATATCGGCAGTTTCATATGTGCTCTTTAACATTGGATTAAACAGCTATAAAAAGATAAATACAAAAAAATGGGGATCAAAGAACTCGTACAACATTGAAAGGGAATGTATGTTCATCCAACATGTTGAAAACCTCAGTGGTTTGAGAGCATGCTGTAGAAATAGTCATGTAACTTGTATGTTAGAAGATAATGGGAGGAATGACTCGCTGATTAAACCTTCCAAGTTCAATAACATTAGTACCGAGGAGATGGATGACAAAAACACTCAAGGCCTGATTCACAGAAGTGTTTTATAATGGCGCAATCCCATAAGAAAATGGGCCCTGAATGCCAACGTACCAGAAAGGTCATGACTTTCAGTAGAGAAATGATTATTATCATTGTTGCACCAAATAACATTAACATTTTCAAAATGGCCACCCTTTATATTCTGTTTCTAACAACTGACAACAAAGTCTATAGGGCTTTTTAAAGTTCATCCATTGTCCCATCTGAGCATATTTAAATTAGTCAAACAAAAATGGTTACAAAACTTGGAATTTTGTAATTGCATTGGGAGCTGAGCCTATGCACAGGCATCCTACCCAGCAAAAATTCTGCATGGGGAGAGAAAACATGATCTACGGACAGCTGTTGGACTCCAACTGAGTGCCTGATAACACAACCATTGCATCTCATCTCATCCAAATCCTAAAAGGCTGTCCGAGTTCATATATACGATTCAACTGAAACAGTATTTTAATGGGCCTCATTATACGTGTGGTGGTATCTTGGCGGAATTACCGTTATTGCCACTTGGCCCAGCGGTATTACCGCTGGGTTACAAGTGGCAGTGGCAATGCTAGTCCCCAATTATTTGGAGTCCATAGGACTCCTTGGGGCATTTTGGTGGAGTGACTGAAGCGGTAATTCTGCCTGTGGTAATTCTGCCAAAATCGGGTGGAAAGTTGGTGGATTTATCTCTGGCTCATAGCTGGAGGTGAATCCTCTAACGTTCTGCCCAACTTATAGTTGGACAGTGCGGTAATGTGGCGGTATACAGTAATCCTGCTGCATTTAACCTGCACCGCCCAACTCGTAATGAGGCAATGGGCCTCATTACAAGTATGGCGGTAAGGCAAGCACGTATCGCTACCGGCACCTTTGCTACCATAGCGCCATACTAGGAGTTCTGCTGGCGGGAGCCCTTGCAGCCACCAGGTCTGACCTGGTGGCCATACCGGCACCCGTGAGCAGAACATGGTGGTAGCACCCGTACATCAACGGTACCAGTGGTACCACCCTCCCCAGTCCCATTAGGGCTCAATGGGATGGGGATGTACCGGGCCCGGCACCAGCGAAAGGGCAATTACCGGGTCCGGCTGGGCCGGAATAGCCGGTAATTGCCCATTCGCGGGTGCTGGACCGGGATGCGAGTTTGGAGGTAGCCTTGCCGGTACCTCCAACCTCGTAATGAGGCCCAATGTCTTTTAAGTCTTGTGGAAAATGCAATGAGCACAATCACAGTGTGCATTTGTGACACAAACACAGAACCCTTATTATATAAGACACATTTGTCAAATATAAAGATCTGTGGGATATGATATGTGATATGGCATTTATAACGTGGTTATTCTTAAGGTCCCAGAATGGTCATCATCATCATAAACTTTATTCGGCACAAGCCATAAAAGTACAACACATTAAAAACAACATTAAAAATAAGTACAATAATACAATGCATAGAAGAATTATTAACACCTGGCACCTTAAAAGGTTTGGGAAATTACACCACATTCTTATGGGAAGGCTGATAACCCGACTATATAATGTTTGGCAGGCTTGATGCAATGCAAATAAAACTCTGTATTCCAGCTAAGGCTATCGGGTCTGCGACAACTGATATATATTGTAGTTCTAATACCTGCATGTCTAAACAAAGGGAGGAAGGTCTTCTATAGTTTACATAAAAGCATGAAGTGTTCTACTTTCAGGCAAAATGGGCAGCGCAATTTATGGGCAGTGTATGTATTCTCCAATTGGATACCTTTCCATTCAACAAAAAACAAACCTGAGGCAAGATATATGTGACCTACTTTCGCGTGAAGCAATTAGGTCCAGGTAGTCGATCCTTTGGCATGGGATCGAAATAGTGGTGTGCTTCCTATTCGACTGTTTGCGGAGTTCATTTTCTCTCCTTTCTACATCCCATAAGTATTTTAATTTCCCAGTGACCAACCCAATGTCGTTTTTGGAAATGGCACAGGCGCTGTAAACAGTCCTCCTGCACCCATTTCCATCAAGGCCTTACATATATAGTTTATCCAGGAGGTCTTATGCAGGCTTTCTCTCACTATAAGATACATCAAAAGGGGGGGCGTGGCTAACCGCCATGTAAGCAGGACGCTTTCCACGCAGCTCTGCATGATGTGCCCTTGATTTTGCTGCGAAATAGCGGTTTTGCCCCACTATTCCTGTTGAAACTTGCCACACCCGTAGCTAAGCGCCCAGAGCACCTGCACAGAAAATTTGGGGCCGCTGTGACCTCCCGGTGCAGAGATATTTGGTGAGTGCCGAGATTCGCTGGCACCAGAAAATGGCGCCTGCCTAGCAGAGGACGCCGTACGCTGGAGCACGGCCCACGCTACAGACGGCCCTGGGGACCAGCGTGGCGTGCGGCGCCGAGGAGGTGATCTGAGCGCCGAGCGGGAGGAGCGGAGACAAGACCACCCCACGCTGCGACACCATGTGCTCTGGTGCCTCCCCCCTGAGCCCCAGGGGAGCCCCGGCACCGAGCGGCCAGCGGCGTACTGCTGGACCCCAGAGGACATCGAGCTCACCCGCGAAGGAGTCGGCGGGGCGCCGGGGCTGCCGACGCGAGCGGAGGAACCTTGGAGGGGACCCGGCCCAAGACACGCCCCCGCGAGAAGGTGGAGAGCGAGCGGCCCCGTCGGGTCTGCTCGCGACCGGGGAACTCGGCGCCTGGGCTGCGGCACATCCAGTAAGCGGAGGTCGGCGAGGAGAGGCCCGCCAGCCCGCCCAACGAGCACGGGGTAAGGAGGAGGTGGGTCCTAGCCGCCAACACCAGCTTCACCCAGTAGATAAGCGGCCCCCCCGCGCTCCCCCCAATAGCACCCCAGCTTGTGGCACTGCACGCACACAGAGACTGCACCCGGCCCGGTGGGACGCGGGTCCCGGGCTGGCGCCGGCAACCAACCGCGCCCCGTGTGGCAGCTGAGGACTCGGCCTAGGGGCGCCCACGCCAGGGAGAGGTGCCCATTTTGCGCAGTGGCCAGATCTCGGACCAGCTGGCTGGGGACCCTTGAGCGCCGCTTCGACCCGGGGCGTGAGCGTACGCCCCCCTGCTGCGCTGTTGTCGAGTGGCTCCGCGCTCGTGGCCCAGAGGGTTCGCAGCCAACACATTCTATTGGCCTAAACCACAGCGCAGTACCGCAGACAGCCTTGCAGTGGCCCGCCTGGTCAGCTTGAAATGTCAGCTAGAGGCAACAAAAGTAAACAGCGGCAAACAACCATGGAAACATTTACAGCCTGTGGCCCAGCCAGCCTTGACACCAGCACCTCCAATACAGTAGCACAGCAGGAAAAGACCCCAGAACCAGCAAACTCACAGCTTCTGGAGGCCATTAAGGCCCTACAGAAGACCATGGAGGCTAAAATCGACGCTGTAGCAATTGACCTGAACCTGTTGAGACAGGATGTCCACGCTATTGCTAATCGAACGGAAGCACTGGAGTCCCAGGTCCGCGAGAACACGGAGGCAAAAACCCAGATACTCAAAGATGTGGATGCTTTGGCGCAAAAGGTTAAAAACCTAGAGGACAGAGCTGATGAAGCTGAAGGGAGGGCGCGCCGAAACAACGTTAGACTCCTTGGACTTCCTGAGGGTATTGAAGGGAACGACCCCACGAATTACGTAGAGAACCTCCTGCTACAGGAAATTGGGGCCGGTAAGCTGTCGCAGGGCTTTACCATTGAGCGTGCACACCGTTCCCTCATCAAGCGGCCGCCCCCGGGGCCCCACCCAGGCCCATAATAGCCAAGGTGCTCAATTATAGAGACAGGGAGGTGATCCTCGCATTCTCCAGATCGGGTGGCACCATACAACGCGACTCAGCCAAAGTGGCCATATACCCGGACTATACATTCCAAGTCCAGATGGCGAGGGCCCAATTCATCTCCACCAAGGCACGACTAAAAAGCGCAGGCCTACGCTACATGCTTCTCTACCCAGCCAGGCTGAAAGTGATACCCAATAGTAAAGCACTACTGTTCGATATGCCAGCGGAAGCCAGTGAGTGGTTGGACAGGGAGCAGATCCCAGATATTGAACCCAGAGAACGCAGGCCGCGAAAGCAGCACCCCAAGTGACACAAGTCGCCCAGCTATGGAGCTGGGCCAGTACGGAATTCAAGAAGCACCGCACCGCAGCAGCATTGATCCCCACAGGAGTTGCTCGGGAGTCCGATAACTCCTCACAAGTCAACAACAGAAGAGTTCCTGCTTCAGAACCCCCGAAGAAGTTTGGGTGCATTAAACCCACCCGTAGGGCACCTGGAGAACTTAGGTCAAATGGAGCGGAAACGGGAAAGTCAGAACGAGGGGAACCTCGCTGGACGTGTTATGTTAGAGGGAAGCTCAAGTTTTTTGGGAAAGGGAACCCAAACCAGGGGACCCCAGTTGGGAATTAGCGAGTATTCAGACCCAGGTCCACCTAGAGCGCCCAAAGTCGCCGGAACCCTTTATAGACTTACCCTAGGCGCAAGCCCGGAACACCAGACCACCAACTACACATGGCTGATAAAATTAGAATCATGACTTGGAATGTCAGAGGGATGAACAGCTACGTCAAACAGCGTAGAATTCACTCATTCTTGAAACGAAGCAAAGTCGGAATCGCCTTCCTGCAGGAACCACACCTGGAAGCTCCCAAGTTGGCGGCGCTGGCCCAGATCTGGAAAGGAACGATGATAGGCACCACGTTTTCTACATATGCTAGGGGTGTCCTCATATGGATAGCCCCCTCCATCCCTATACATCTAATCCACACGAAAACAGATGACGAGGGAAGAATGGCCTTGATACATGGCACCATAGAAGGGAGGAAAGTCTGCCTGATCAACTCCTATGCCCCCAACCATGATGCCACAGTCTTTTTCCGTTCTCTATACACTAGGTTGGGCCCGAACAGAGACTGTATCTTGATATGGGGGGGAGACCACAATTACACCCTAGATCCCCGCATGGACAGATCTGACAGCAAGCACTCCCGCCCCTCCGCGCCGGCCAAAATCCTGAAAGATCTGACACAACAGTTTGCACTGGTAGACCTCTGGCGGGAACATCACCCTGAAGCAAGGAGATACTCCTTTTACTCGCCCCCGCGCGCAGTGTACACTAGAATAGACTACTTACTAGTGAGCGAAGAACATCAGGCCTCATTTGAAGACACACAATATCAGGTTAGAGTGCTATCTGATCATTCCCCACTCACAGCCGCTTGGACAGTGCTAGCGCCTCGACCCCCTGCACCCACGTGGAGGCTCAGGAGTGAGGCTCTACTTGATGGAGCCTTCAGTGAACAGATCCGCGGCCGCACGTTGGACTACTGGCAAACTAACGAGAACAGTGTCCAACACGTCCGCAGGGCACGGGAGGCGTACAAGGTAGTGATGAGGGGAGAGATGATAGCTGCCACAGGGGGTGCTGAGAAATCCATATTGACCATGCTGGGTCGAGATGAAAGCGAGCTGAGAGAACTCGAGGCCGAGTCCTCACCTGACCCTGCCCACATAAAGATGACTCTGGACCTCAAACAGGCATGTCTGGTCCACTGGGAAAGACTGGGGAGACTTAGCTATGCAAAACACATAGAGAGGAAGCACGCCATGGGTGACAAACCGGGGAAACTACTAGCGTGGCTCTATAAACGCGAAACCCCTAGGAGGCCCATTTGCCTCATACACAGACCCGATGGAACATCAACGCACACGCAGACCGAGATAAACTCAGTATTCACGAAATACTACCAGGCACTTTACGCCAAGCCCCCATTGGCTGCCGACACCGATATTGAGGACGTACTAGATATTATCAGATTGTCCACACTAGAACAGCAGCATACCGAGGCCCTAGATGACCCCATCACTCCCGAAGAGGTGGTAGCAGCCATCATATCACTCCCCTCCGGTAAGACACCGGGCTCCGATGGACTCCCGGGGGAGTTTTATAAAATTTATGAGGACACACTAGCCCCCTTATTAGCCCAAGTTTATCAGGAAGCTTACGACGCAGGTACCCTACCGGACACCATGCGCAAAGCTGTGATTATACCGCTCTTGAAACCGGGCAAAGAGGGGGACGAGTGCAGATCGTACAGGCCCCTGTCCATGCTAAATGTAGACAACAAGATCTTGACGACACTGTTGGCCAGGAGGTTGAAAAGAGTGATCCCACAGCTGATCCATCAGGACCAGACGGGATATGTACCTGGGCGCTCCATCACAGAGAATATACGCAGACTACACCACGTCATCCATAGCACCGATGGTAGGTCAAGCAAATGCGCAGTGGCATCCCTAGACGCCACTAAGGCGTTCGATTCCGTCAGGTGGGATTGGCTTCAAGCCACTATGGCCAAAATGGGAATTGGGCCAGCCTTCCGAAGATGGGTTAAGCTAATCTATACAGACCCCACAGCCAGAGTGCGCACCAATAGCACCTACTCCGAGAAATGGCATCTTCACAGAGGCACGAGGCAAGCCTGTCCCCTCTCCCCCATGCTATACATCATAGCAGCTGAGCCCATTGCTGCATACCTAAGACAAGAATACGGGGATGGGGGCATTGAGATTAATGGGGTAGCCCACTTAGTCTCTATGTACGCTGACGATATGCTCCTTTACCTAAATAACCCCGAACACTTACTCCCGTACATTCTCGAAACCTTAGCGGGGTTCCACAGAATCACTGGGATCCAAATCAACCATGACAAATCCTGCCTCTTCCCCCTGGCGGCCTTGAGCGGGGTCGAAGAGGCGAGCCTCCCTAGGCTGGCATTCAAGTGGGAGACATCCTCCTTCAGATATCTAGGTGTAACTATCCACCGAGATCCCAAGACTGAACATGCTTTGAACACAGTAAAAGCCAGAGACAGCCTAGAAAAAGCAATGAACCTCTGGGGCAGGCTACCGCTCTCAGTGGCCGGTAGAGCGGGACTACTCAAAATGGTAGCACTCCCCCGTCTCCTACATTACTTCACAAATGTCCCATACTACATCCCGCTGCAATTCTTCAGAGAACTGAATAAGCTTTGCAGGAGTTTCCTTTGGCAGGGGGAAGGCACAGGGTGGCACTGGAGGTAATGCAGAGGCCCTATGACAAGGGGGGCTTGAAAATCCCTAATTTTGAAATATACTATCTGGCAGGCCAATTAAAGCATGTGATCCAATGGATGGCAGACGAAACGACAACAGACACCCGACTCCTACAGCCAGCGGTCTCCCCGGGGCTCCTTAGAGACCTCCTCTGGACAACACACAAAACAAAGCAGAACCACCCATACCTAATCAACCTCGGGATCCAGATTTGGAAGCGAGCCTGCAGAGCTGTGAATGCTAAAGACCCCTACTCTCCTCAGATCCCGCTGGCAGCCACAATGACCGCTAGACCTGATGGCCAGATGATAATTAGGAACATATGGGAGCCCTATGGGATCGCCACCCTGGGCGACCTGGCGAACGATCACGGCATCCTACCATTTGAGGAGCTGCACGAAACCACGGGACTACCCGCAGGTCAGTTCCTGTTGCACAGAGCCGTAATCAGCACTCTCAAAACCCGATGGCCTGAGGTTGATGACTTTGAAGCTGAGACAGAGGTAGGGGAAAACATGCTGAATGCGGCTGAAGGGGGGCATGAAACCTCAAGGATTTACGAGTCGCTGCTCAACGGCACAACCAGACAAGACCTTAAATGTAAAGGAAAATGGGAGCAGGAATTAGGCCTTCAGTTTGGCGACAAAGAATGGCAAGTCATGATAAACTACCACAAGAAAGTGTCCAGAAACGCCGGCCTACAGCTTATACAATTCTACATCATTAACAGAGCCTACCTTACCCCAGAGGTCATCTCTAAATTTAATGGTGCAGGAGTCACAGAATGCCCTAAATGCAGAGAACCTCGTGCTGGCATGACCCATATGTTCTGGGGTTGCCTGGCACTACAAACCTACTGGAAGCAAATAGAGTCAAAAGTGATGGAAGCAGGCATAACCTTGGACATTCAGTCTCCAAAGGCGTGCATACTGGGCAAATACACAAAAAACAAGAAGAACAGACCACTCAACAAAATGAAAGATCTGATGTACATTCTGGCCAAAAGGCGCATCACAATGGAGTGGAAGAGCCCTAGGATTCCAAGCATAAGTGGTGGGAGGACCTCCGCAAATGGTCGACAGCGGAAACAGGGGCCTGGGAGAATGCCCAGCGGGAACAGAAACAGGACATTAGCGAAGACCTGCAGCAATGGGTATCGCTGACGGGACACTATTCCGCCCCCGAGAGGAAACCTCCTCTAACGAAGAAGCAAGCAGTCCACAAGGGCTCTCCAACTAAGTCGAACATTAGGGAACATGGGTTGGACCTGGGGAAGTGGGAGGGGTGGGTGGGAGGAGGGGGGGTTCACGAAAGTTATGTTGTTTTTTCTTTTGTATGTTACGATAAAACAAAATAAATTAAAAAAAAAAAAAAAGATTCTTCAAAACGTTGTGGGACAGACCAGCCACATGATTATTGCATAGTGATAACCACATGCAAATAAGCCTTAACTTGAGCTCATCACTTCTAAAGGGATTCAGTTCGGGGTCGAGCTCGGGAAGTTGAGGAGGCGTTTAATAAAGGCACCATCCTTTAATTGAATTAGGTGCATGTCCTCAAATCCTCAGGACTAGTTGCAACGGATTGATAACAGAGAATCCATGGCGCTACTAATGGGTTCACATACCTGACCCATAGATTAGGCTTGTTTGCCTAGATGGTCCCTTCCGTGCCATTTATTTGTTAATTCCACCCCCAAATAACTATAGTGGTCTACCTGATCAAATCTAAGGTTATTCTACAAAAAGGGGAAAGAAGTTCCTATTTTCTCGCCGATCATCATTATTTTGGATTTAATGGCACTGACTTTTAATTCTCTTGCTCCCATAAATTCTGAATATTTACTAACGAGGACTTGAGGTGCTTTTGGGGTTGTGGCTACTAACACTGCATCACCTGTGTAACTAAGAACTGGTATGCGAGTGCCAGCAATCATTGGAACGGTGGCAAGCATAACCTTTAACTCAGACTCCAACACCAGAATGGTCTTTGATTTTGTGCAAAGCTGGCCAAAACCCTCACTGCTGTTATTTCTTCCCTTCCTTTTCACATAGTGGTGTTTGCAAAGAGTACAGTAGAAGTGCACCAGCCTGTCAATTCTGGAATGATGATTACCTTTGATCAGAAAATAATTTTTATGGTTATTCTAGTAACATTTTTATTACAATTAAAATAACTGGAAGTGATAATTAGAAACTAACATTGTAAAATGTTTAAGAGCTGGGGGCGAAGCTTGGAGCCATGGCAGTCGGACGTGCTCTGTGAGAGCTCCCGGCTGGTGTCACGTCGCCACTGAAAATGCCCGCATGAACGCCAGATCTACTCGATCCACTCGACAGCGATCGAAAGCTGAGATGCTGCGGCATGCCTGGGCTGCATAACGAAGCCCCACCGATGCGGATTGCATAGATCCGCCGCCTGCGACACACCAAGAGGGTGCGAGGGACGGAACAAGATGGCGGCCTCTTCCCCAGCCCGGCGCTGGGTTCGGGACCGGGGGGCTGGTGTTGGAGCACCCCGGAGGCGGGACTGGGCTGGCGGGATTCAGTGACTTGGCCACCACATCACCCCTGAGGCTCGCCGGCTCCCTCCTGGGGCCCGGCTGCACCCGACGGGGAGTCCGGCTCTCAGAGCCCCTCCCCCACCTCTCCTGCTCCGGGGATTGGAGATCGGCGGGATCGGCGGCCCGCAGTTCCATACCAGCCCCGCATCCCGACTACTCGGCCTGGACCGTGGTGCCTGAGCGAGGGGCTGGGTGTCCGGGGGCCTCCCCGCCTCCTCCTCCCTCCTCCCGGATAATTACATCGGCGGCTCCCGTCTGCCTCCGGTCTCCTGTGGGGGCAGTCCAGCAGCAAATCGAGCCGACCCGGAGGACAGCTAGCCGCGGCGGGTCATCTGGGGACCCAGCCTTCAGGCCGGCAACCTCGCAGAACGTTCCAGGGGGCCTCCGGCTGTGAGCCCGGACAGAAGCCGCAATCTAACAGCTGCCCAGGGGCTGCAACCAATTCGCTACTCACCGTGCCCCCTCCTGCTTCATCCTCGGGCCACCGCCATCGGAGGGATCCGGCTCCTCAACAGCTCCCACCTTTTCCTCGCCAACTTTCAGCCATGCCGGCGCCTGGATCTGCCCGCTGCAGTGTGGACGGGGCCCACTCGCCTCGGGGCCACGAAGGCCCCCATCATCCAGCATACCTCCCAGGGGGGGGCTCATCTCCGGAAGCAAGGTGAACCTGGCAACTGACGACCCCCCTCCTCGCACAGCATTGGATTCACAACAAGGTCCCCCCCCTCGGTGCCCTGAGGCAGCAGCTGGGAGACCCGGTTCCGGGGGGTCTCTCCACGCACCCAACCCTGCAGGTTGAGTCCGCGCTGGGGCTCCACTCAGCTTCTGCTCCACGCCTCTGGGCCCCTGGACTCCCTCTCGCCACACCCTTCTGGCTCACCTCCAGAGAGGGGAGGCAGCCTTCCTAAGCTACTGCCACAAGGTAAGGCGGCACCTGCCGCATCCCGCCCTGCCTGGACGCTCTGCTGCCCTCCGGGCCTGGCTGGTTGCCCCTCCGCCTCTGTCTTAGCTGCAGGGGCGGCTTCGGGCTGCCATGTCCAAATCGGGTAAAGCCGCCAAGCAGACGGATATTTCTACACTATTAACTATGCCTATTGGGGGGGAAAAAAGCAAGAGGGGTGAACGCATTGACGCTGGGGTGGGGAACGGCGGTCACGAAAGCAGACCTCCATGACCTTCTATCGGCCCTCACCAGGGAATTCCAGAAGGGCACTGAAGAAGTTAAGACCCAAATTGCCCAGTTGGATAAGAGAGTGGGGGAGGTGGAAGCAAGAACCGAGGAGATTGAGACTACATTGTGTGAGCAGAACTTTGAGATCAGAGAGGGGGCGGACAGGGTTAGGGCCCTGGAGTGCAGATGCGAGGCGCTGGAAGCTAGACAAGAGGATGCCGAAAACCGCTCGAGGCGGAATAACATCAGAATCCGGGGGATCGCGGCTGCAGTCCCGGAGAAGGATCTCTCATCCTATGTTTCCGATCTCCTCCGCCACATTATCACCCTCCCAGATAACTCCCCCCTGGAGCTGGACAGAGTACACAGGGCTAGACCCAGGCAGAGGCCCAGCGGGGCGGCTGATGTCCTGGTCAGGGTTCATTTCTATAAGCTCAAGGAGGAGATCATGCAGGAGGCCAGGGCCATGGGTCAGATCCACTTCCGCGACTCGGAGATTGCCCTGTTTCAGGACTTAGCTGCTTCTACCCTAGCCAAACGAAGAGCTCTCAAACCCATGACTGATTGGCTACGAGAACGCAAGATCCCCTACCGCTGGAGCTTCCCTTCAGGCCTCTCCTTCACTTGGGTGGGTAAGACTCAGCAAATTCCATCTCCACGGGAAGCGGCAGCATTTATGAACCCGGACTCGGAGGAGGAGGTGCCAAGGGGCCCGGCCCGCTCTCCCGAAGGGGCTGAGGGGGGGGCTCTTCGCCCCTGGTGCCGGGTGGTCGGGCGACGCAGGATGCGAGGCCCTCTTGCAAAGGGGAAAAACACCAACACCCATTGAGAGCCCGAACGCCCCAGTTCCAAGCTTATCCTCTCTGGGGCCCTGCAGCGGCCGCCTGTCCGCCCTCTGGTAGTCTAGATGTCAATTCTATAGCCTCAGAATTATCTGGCCCATCTGGGTTGCTGTTGAACGATCCTCTAACCTTACAAGCTTGTGGGCCGAGGCAGTCTGCAGAGCGCTCTCTTGAGCTACAAGATCTTCACCACTACAGCATGAGACCCCTTGGTCTCCGACACAGATGGCGTCTGTGGCCCAGCCGACAGCCCTGTTGGTAGAAGGCTGGCCTGGATTCCTTTATTTGTTTGCTGTTTTAAGTTATGTTTTAGTTTATGTTGTTGGTTCTCCTTGGTCAGGGGGAAAAGGGGAGCTGGAGCTTGGGCTCGAGCGGGAGGCGTGGGGGAAACGAAGGTCAAAAATACAAGCTGTCGGAGCGCCCTCCTCCCTGCTCGGTAGCCCCAAGGCAGCGGCGAAGGGTCCTATCAGTTCTGAGGGGGCTCCAGCTCCACAATCCAAAAGATGCAGCATAAAGTTGTTATCAAACCCACCCAACAATGCCTCAGCCGGATAAGGAACTCTCAATCTTGACCTGGAACGTCCAGGGTCTGAACTCCCCCGGAAAAGAAAGTCTGTGAAGCATAGGCTTGCCCAACTGGCACCCAACATTATTTGCTTGCAGGAGACTCATCTCCTCAGAAGCGACGAACGCTGCATAACCTTTCAACGCTACACCAAAAGATTCTTCGCCTCAGCGGATGTCAAAAAGAGAGGGGTTGCCATCCTCCTAAGCCGGGACTTACCATTAACCAATATAACCACCAAACGGGACCCTGAGGGTCGTTATCTCCTGCTAAAAGGCCTCTTGGTAGAACTTCCCATCACCATCGCCGCTATATACTGCCCAAACACCGGGCAAAGCAAATTCCTTCGGAACCTCCTACCAACACTTGCTGCCTTCACTGAAGGTTGCGTATTTATAGGGGGCGACTTCAACTTGCCCCCCAACCCAAACCTGGATAGATCGCTCCCTCCATCGAAAGAGGATTTTAGCAAGGCCCTGGCCATGGCAGAATTCTTAAGGGAAACCAACACCATAGATGTGTGGAGATTGGCCAACAGGGGAAAAAGGGACTACACTTTTTTCTCCCACGTGCACCTGGGTCACTCACGGATCGATCTTCTTCTCATCTCAAGCGCCCTCATTCCCTGCGTCGAATCCATCCAAATCGGGCTCAGAGCCCTCTCGGATCATGCTCCAGTCACATTGAACCTGAGGGTATCATGCCTCCCGGAGCCGCCCCAGAGGCAATGGAAACTGCAAGAGCACATTCTATCGGACATCGCAATCAGAACGGAAATTGCGGAAACCCTTAAAAATTATTTCAGGGAAAATACCACCAAAGACTCCTCGTTGGCCACGATTTGGGACGCCATGAAACCTGTCATTAGGGGCACGGCAAACGACTGCACAGCTCGACTCAGACGTCTTGGCAAGCTACAACAAGACGCACTTGAAGTAGAGGTGGCAGAAGCGGAAAACATCCTTAAACGAGGCCCGAACAGGAAAGCTAGCCGCATGCTCCAGAGGGCGAAACGTTCCCTAGAAATGCATCTGGCCGACAAAGCGGCCAGGGCTCTAACATACACCAAACAGTTTTATTATGTGCACAGCAACAAAGCAAACCGGCTCCTGGTCCACAAATTAAAAAAGCTACAAACAAGAAACCTCATCCATAGCCTCGCGGATGCACAAGGGACTCTTCGTTACTCCATCAAAGAGAAAATGGAAATCATGGTTTCTCATCACAGAACGATTATGTCGGGGGTCCCCACGTCCGAAGCAGCACAAGCCAAATACCTAGCCGAAGCGCAAATAGCCGTCCCATGCCCGCAACTCGAGAAGAAGTTAGTGAAACCATAACCAAACTGAAAAATGCAACCCCTGGTCCAGATGGGCTTACCGCCCAATTCTATAAAAAATGTTCATACATCCTATCTCCCCACCTGGCCACCCTATTCAACTCATTCCTATCCTCAGGCACGACCACCCCCTCTATGGAAAAATCAATAACGGTACTACTGCCGAAGCCTGGAAAGGACCGGAGCCAGTGCGCCTCCTACAGACCTATCTCCCTTCTGAACTATGACGCAAAATTTTTTACCAAAACCCTAGCGAACAGGTTGGCCCCCTTGCTTCCGTCTATTATCCACCCGGACCAGACAGGATTCATACCCGGCCGCAGTACCCATGATAACATAAGAAGAACCATCAACATCATCGAATCTGCCAATAGAAGGGGGCAGGCACTGATGATACTATCCTTGGACGCACACAAAGCTTTTGATATGCTTGACTGGGGCTACATCCGAAACTCACTCTCACATTTCGGCTTCGGCCCAAACTTCATAAAATGGACATTAGCAAACTATCAGCACCCCTCCACCAGCCTCAGAATGAATGGAGTCAGGTCCGAAATGATCAAAATCTCAAGAGGCACTAGACAGGGTTGTCCCCTGTCCCCTCTGGTATTCGCCCTCTCCATGGAGCCATTCGCGATCAGAGTTCGCCACAATGCAAGGATCCAAGGTCTGGCAATCAAGTCCCAAATATATAAAGCCGCCCTTTACGCCGATGATGTCCTCCTCACCTTAACCAAACCAGAGGAATCCATGAAGGCCCTATGGAAGGAACTACTAGAATTCGGGGAAGCCTCGGGCTTTAAGGTTAACCTTACCAAGTCTACAGCATTAAGCATCAATCTACCTAGCCAGCTAGTATCAGGCCTGGAGAAAGAATATCAGATCCCTTGGGCCAAAAAGAACCTGCCGTATCTGGGGGTCCAGCTTTCCGGCGCTTCCAGTAGATTATATAAAGCCAACTTTCCGGCACTCCTGAAAGAACTCAGAGGCGATCTCATACTCTGGCAAAAGCAGGAGATCTCATGGTTCGGAAGAATCATGGCCTTGAAGATGAACCTCATCCCTTGACTCCTTTACCAATGTGCTGCCATACCCACCACAATCCCGAAACAAGAGATCCAGAAGCTACAAAAGAATATCATGAGTTACATCTGGGAGGGGAAACAGCCACGCATCCCGCGGAGGGTCATGCTCCGGGGTCGGGAGACGGGAGGTCTGGGAGCGCCCGATGCTGCAAGATATGTGCTGGCCGCTCAGCTCTCATCGGCGTTCGCTTGGCTCCCCGCCACATCTAAGCCTCGCTGGTTGGAGTTGGAGGAGGCCTGGAGTCCAAGCCCAATAACCTCGCTGCCACACCTTAAGGAACCCAGCGCAAACGAGGGCAGGGGTCCCCTGGCGGCAACTGAAAATACAGTAAGGAGCTGGAAGAAAGCGGCGGGCCTGTGGAACCAACGCGGCACGATGGGCCCACTCACCCCGGTCTGGGGAAACCCCGAATTTACCCCGGGCTGTAACCCCAGGAATTTTAGGAGCTGGAAAAATGGAAGTCTGGAGAGAATACAAGATTTTTACGAGGAAGGAAACCCCCTAGACTTCGAGGCCTGCAAGGCGAAATTCGATGTGCTGGAGAGCGAGAGATTCAGATACTCCCAGCTCCGCCACTGGCTCTCGAGCAGGGAGATGAAACGTCACGGAAGCAGAGCCCTCACAGCCCTGGAACTCACCCTCACAGGGTCCCTGCCAAAGGGCAGAATCTCCATCCTCTACAAGCTCTTGGACAGAACAGACCCATCCCGCAAAGAGCCATATATGCTGAAGTGGGAAAACGACATTGGGAGGCCTATCGAGGTGGAGGAGTGGAACCACATCTGGGCAAGAGCAAACAGAAGCTCAAAATGCGTCTCCAACAAGGAAGGGGCATTTAAGGTATGCTTCAGGTGGTATCGGACCCCAGAGACACTCAATAAATGCAACCCCACAATTCCCCCGGCTTGCTGGAGAGGATGCCCGGACAAAGGCACACTCTTTCATCTGTTCTGGTCATGTCCCAAGGCTCCTCAATTCTGGAAAACAGTGCTGGATCACATCAATAAAATCACAGGACTTACTATCCCATGGGACCCGGGCATCGTTCTATTGGGATCAAGCGGGGAGGGCCAATTCCCCCTCTCCGGGCACAGAGCAGAGCTATGCTCCCACCTGTTAACGGCCGCAAAAATCTCCATAGCTAGGCTGTGGAAAAACCCAGAGGGCCCGGCAGTACAAATGTGGTGGACAAAATGCTGGGACATAATTGCAGCGGAAAAAATTACGGCCCTTCGGTTCGGAAACAGAGACAAATTCTCCCAAACATGGGCTCCCTTTTTGGACTTCACCCAGAAATTCCCAGGTCTGGCACGACAACCCCCCTCCCTACGATGGATGGACAAAACCGAATAAACACAAAGGGGACAAAGCAGAGCAGAGGTACAGATTGGCCCAGGGTCCGGACTGCTAATGAACTCAGGAATGATGCTCCAATGCCCGAATAATCTATCGCTCACCGCAATCTAAGAACGACTCAGTACCTAAAGCCCATACTAGGATCCCTTTCCGCCCACATGCAATCCATCACTGCCCATCAGGGCTAGACTAAACGCTTGCTTCGACCCATGAACTGCCCTCTGACCTGTTATGAATGTTGTTTTGTTATGAAGGACATTGTCCTTGTTGTTCTACTACTTGCACCTCTAAACTCAATCGCGCTGCGCGCAGCGCTCTTTATGTATTCGCAAACAGTTGATGCAATGTATGTACAAAACCAATAAAAATATATTCGGAAAAAAAAAAATGTTTAAGAGCTAATTTTCAATGTTCACATAATTGAGTAATGAACTTTTTTATTGCGCTAGTTTTTCAAGAAAAGCAGAGCCTCCTCACTCCCAACCCCTGACAACATACTGTTTTTTATTCCTCTGGTGGTGTAGTTGTCAGCAACGGGTGAGGTGGCTCAAGCAAACCTGCGCCGGGCAACACGACTCTCACCCCAGACAGAGAGCAGGGAGGGAGACAGAGGGGGGGGGGGGACAGAGCGAGGGTGGGAAGACAGAGAGAGAGCGTGGAGGGGAGACAGAGAGAGAAAGGAGAGAGACAGGGAGAGAGAGAGAGAATGCTAGATCAGCGTACAATCGGACAGGTAAAGCTTGCATAAAATATTTCATGAGATGGTATAAACTGCTGAAATGATAACACCAAAGAAAATATTTGTTGCGTCATAGCCAGTCACATCCTTGATTATGTGGCGCGCTACGGCTGCTGTAGGGTGAGCAATGGTGGAAGGCGAGTGCTGACATTCATACAAGCAGTTTCAGGTCATCACTTGTAGCTCAGATAGTCTATGGGCAATGCTTGACAGGAGCGTCAGGTGTTTACCACACCGGAGACATCCTTGCAGAGCCCAGATCTAAATCAGTAGGAACAAAGCCTTGAGATAAACAGCGCAGAATACAGAAATAGCTTCTATAAAGGGCTTAACAATGTATTGGTAAGTAAGTTTCGTCACTTGCAGAATCTGACTGCTAGAATGTTATGTTGCATTTTCAAATTCAAGCACAATCACCCATCCCCCGTTACCTGCAATGGCAGCCTTTATTTTTCCCATTTCAGAAAGCATGACGACTAGCGAACTCGCCTTAAAGTGCCCCATGGAAATTCTCCAACTGTGGAGTGGATGCGGCTCTACGTAGACTCACAATGTAGCCAGAGGTTAATCTAAAATGTCAACTGACAAAGGGAATTGGCCTACCCTTTACCTTATACCAGGTGCAGCTTTATATGCTCAAGTGCAAACATCATATGCAATAAAAAAAACCTTACATGCAAACGTACAGCCCAAAACAGTGCAGATATTACATTATCATCAGCGCTGATGCCATCTCATGCAAGGCATACACTTATATGACAGGCTCATCTGTCAAATGCAAAAAAAAATACAGTTGTTTTAAAATGGAAAACGGCATCAGTTGCTCTATAGCAGCGCTGCACGGCAAGGAAGAAGCAGCATATGCCAAGTCTATCCACATATCCCCCAGCAGCCTCGATTATGCCAAGTCTGTCCCATGTGCAGATACAGGATCACATGTCTACCTACAGCATCAGTTCAAATGACAAAGCCCCACATGTCCAAAGGCAAAATCACACACCAATACGCAACCTCAAATGCCTATTCACATGATCATATGCGCAGGCACTTCTATTTAATGGCCAGGTACAACCAGCAGATTCCTGGGAACAGCTTCAGGTGTGTTTTTTTTCTCTCTCTCTCTCTTCCTCTCTCTCTCTCTTCCTCTCCTCTCCTCCCCTTTACAGGTTGAGTTCTTCATCTACAGTTTAATATGAGAATGATGGGGAATGGAGGGAGGGTCATGCCAGCCTACTGCATCACCATTGGCACTCCTTGACCATACTGTGTCCTGCCAGCCGCCTATTCTTGCTGTTAACAAGGTCAAGTGTCTATATTTAAAATTCCTATATCAGGAGGTGCTGGGAATCGGTAGTGGCCAAGGAACGCAGCTGCTTCTGAAAAGGAGCAGCACAAAGGCCGAGCAGCAATGCCCCAACCTGTCGGCTCTACAAATAAAGTAACATAACATAAAATAACACCGGGGCTCGTGAAGGAGGGTAACAGGGACTGGGCCCATCGCCCTCAGTACTCCTCCAGCCCAAGGCATGCAGCTGGAGAGAAAGGCTGACACCATTAGGCAAGAGGCCCTCACTCCCGCAATCTCTCTGTAGGCTCAGGTGGCAGAGGGGGCTTGTAAACATTCCTACCCACCACCCAACGTGTAGGTTGCATATTGAGTTGGGTACGTGATGTAGTGTTTCAGACTCTGTCAATGTATGGTTGACATACAGCTATTGCTTCCGACACAAATAATTGTCATAACAGTGAAACTGAATTCCGTTCTGCACACAGCTCCTATGTTGGGTGTAGTTGCAACCTGACAATATACATTATTTCTGCACCCCTAGGTTGCTTGCACACTGCCCGCACATTATCCCAACATTTCATGCACCTTTGTCCCAATCAAGCAGGTGAACCCCTTGTGAAACTGAGACACCCTGGAAATCCCAAAACCAGTTGCATACTAGGCTTTGGCCCACATGGCACCAAAGACTAATAATGTGTGCCTACTGTCAGCGATGAAGGCTGTCCACGGCCAGGCTACACAATGGTAACCGAGTGGCACTCAAACTTTGCACTGCAAAACTGCTCCCCTCGGTGTGTTCAGAACCAGCATCTCTTCCCGACTTCTGTGCAGAAGACATTTCCCGGGATTGGATAGAGCCACTGAGCGGGGAGCTCTTGATGCAACACCGAGAGCTACACGTGCAGCTCGACATCTGGAGTTGGAATGTCCAATTGCTCGCTTTTCCACTCGATATGCAATGCCCATGGCCCTTCCCATGAATATACTTCATGTGAGCCAGGTTGCGCAACGCCCTTCCATGGCATAGCGCTGATCCAGTGCCGCATTAGGAAGATGATGATGACCTGCATTCCTATGCAGAGTTTGTCTTAAAAGGCCATCACACAAGCAGATTAATTACCGCTGATGTAAAAACATCCTTGTACAGCCACAGCCAGACTCCCAAAGGACTGCGCTAGGAGCAGGGCATAGAAGAATATCAACATGGCCGGTTTCTTTATCCTCCGGAATCCTCACATCACCTGCTTCACAGCCCGGGAACAAAGAGGAACACATTCTGATGTCATGTACTTTGTGAAAACTGAGAAAGGATATTGGAGAAAGCATCAATGCATTGCATAATGGGATTTCTGCCAATGCAGATAAAGGGTCTATTACTCGCAGTCCATTGCAAAACACAATTGGTCTATATCTGTCAAACACATAACTGATCACCAAGTAACCAAAGCCCCCGCTGAGACTGCGCTGCAAACACATCCACAAAGATGAGGTCGAGTCTGCGCGCGGTGCAGGGAAATGGCTAAAAGCCACGTCAGGTCAGAGCCTCAGTGCTGCAAGGGTTGGCCAGGATAGGCCTGTTTCCTACTGGAACGTTCTACTATCTAAATTGCTCCTTGTCCCACTATCCCTCACTGGCAATATTTCTGCTAATGCAGAATACCTCACCCACCTTTCAGTAATGTTATTTCTAATGGATACAGCATTTCCCCAACAGATTCCTAATTTTGTTAATTTCTCATGTTGCAAAGTGGGCATGGACACTTTGTTCAGTCACCAGAGAGTGACACAGAGCTCTATAAGGACTCTGTCATAGCGTCATCGGCATCACTGGCATTGTGACGATCTGACTTCAAAAACAGAGTCGCACAAGCCCTATGGCCTCAGGCCCACTCAGCAATCCCCATACATAGACACCATTAAATGTTCGAAGTGCCATAGGTTATGAGCAGTCAAATCAGGGCCATTTTAAGCACTTTTGGGGCCCTGGGCACAGAAATCATTTTTGGGCCCCTCCACCAAAGGCATTAAGGGATCAAGAATACTGGTCGCGCCCCCCACCCATCACACTCACAACCTATAGGTTGATATGCTGTCTTGTAGCATAATAAGAATGTTTACTCCCTTTAAGTCCCCCACCCTCTTCATTCTTGCTCTAATCAGAATGATAAACAAGTAGTATTTGAAGACCAACATTAGCAGTCTACGAAGAGGTTACTGTTCTAGTACTTAAAGGATCATTTGTATTAGTAACATCCAGGAAGGAATGCAGCTTGTAGTATTAATGCAGAACCGTATGTAAAAGGTACATGTAGCCCAGAATAGACAGCGAACTCACATTAGCTGCCTCATAGCATGCAAAAGTGCTCATGCATGGATAGAGACCAGTTGGAAGGAAGGAGAACGCTACACATGCCATAGCATGAATAGTGGATGCAGATTAGAAGCTACCAGGAAGGTGTCTTTATCCAGACAGACTGAGGAGATTATAAGTGGGATATGGTTTTCAAATAGCGTTGCCATTAGATATCAAAGGAACAAATGCCTGTGGTGTGCAATATACATATGCTGAGTATTAAAGTGGAAGCAACCATATATAGCCAGGGAAACCATGAATAAGGCTTTAATGAAGATCATACCATGATAAGGAAATCACTCTGAAGGGCTGACAATTTTGAAAGGTTTAGGGACTGGCAATATTGAGAGGTTAAGCAATACAAGATTAAATTAAATGCCCAGGATCACACATTGGTGAAAGGGGTGAAGCTGGGATTTGTGCCAATTCTGCAATTTCTGTATTTGAACACTTTCTTTTAGTTCATGGAAAGAACTGGAAAAGAATCTCATTTGATAAAAACGGACTTGGAGAGTACATAAATCGCATTACCAAACATGACAATCTTTAAACAACATATTATAGAAGGGTGTTATGCAAAATGGGAAGGGTTCTAGCTTCATTCTCTCCATCATCAAGGGAAGTATATAAGTACCAGCATACCAATCGATGTGATTTAACAAATTTAATCTGGGTTTGTCTTTTGTATTTTAAATCTTTAAATACTTCCAAAACAATGGCTTGTGACATTTTCATTTATAAACATGCATAAAAACCTTTGACTTTTACCAAAAAGCAAACCGCTTTTGTGTCAAACAAGCATACCTTGAAATATGCTTGCCTGAGGCCTGTAACATCTTGCCCACTCTCTTCTGTTTACCAACCCTTCCACCCAAATGGCCTACAAAGAAGAAAGATCAAGTAATGGGCTAAACGATACCAGCAGCATGCAAGAAGGTAAACCTCACAGAAGACAGGACTGTAATGTAAGATATATTAGATGATTTGACAAGGATCACTGTATCGTCTGCTGGCAATTCCAGGATACAAACATGAACGCTTTCGTTCCATAGTCTTGAATTTGGATACTTATTCACCTTTTGGACTAACAGTTTATGCCATCGTTTGAGGCGATTGCCTAGGTTTTACAACACCCCATCTGAACAAACCAATTTCTAGACCTTCACCATACGAATTATAGGTTCGTTTTTATACCAACCCCTATCTGGTGCAGGTACATTGCTGATAATAGCAGATGTTGTTCTGCAAAGCCAAGTACATATGCAGGCATGTTTGTAAACTTCAGACAGGAAAGGCTCAGCCAGCGCCGCCAGCATCGACGGCGTCGACACAGGCCTCGAAGCCAGAGCTCCGAGCGTGTCTCTCAACGACCTAGGCGCCGACAGCGTCGACGACCCCCTCGGAGGCAGAGCCTCGAGAGAAATCGCTGACTACCTCGGCACCACAGGCGTCGACGTCTTCTTCGAAGACGGCACAGGATCACGCGGTCTCGAGCGCGTCGAGGACCGGGACCTGGAACGGGCATGGCGAGAACGGCTACCCTTGTCCGAGCTGGACCTTACCCGCGAGCCGTGCCGACCACCCGACCCGAAGGCGTACGAGCGGTGTCTCTCGACCGGTGCCGACCGACCCCACTCGGAGGCGCGGACGGACTGGTGCCCTGCGATTCAAGAATCGCTAACATCTGCTTCCCAAAGGAAGCCCATTCCTCCGGTGTAGCTTGCATGGTGGGATAAGCGACCCGCCGACGGGCGGAGTCCTCGGAAGAGGACGGGGAAGGCGACCGATGGCGGCGCTTCCTGGAATGCCTCGAAGAGGCGGAGGAGTGGCGAGACCGACTCCTGGAAGGAGACCCACTGGACTTCCGACGATGACGCGGAGAGTCGCCTCTTGGGTCATCCGTCGAAAGCCCCGCAGATCTCTACTTCCAGGGCTTAGACACCCGACCTACCGACAGCTTCTTCTTGCGTTCCCGCAAGGCCTTGGCCGTGAGCGACTGGCAGTCGACACAGTCGTCCGTATCGTGGGCCTCCCCGAGGCACCAGAGGCAGGCGTTGTGCGAGTCCGTGACCGACATCTTGGACCCACAGTCCCCCGGACGCGGGGTTGAAGACGAAGTAGACATCGCCACAAACAGGTCTTCACAAAAAACGAACAGGTTCAACGAACCGAGAAGAATACAGCAAACTCCAAAGAGTCGAGGCGTACCGAGATTCACAAAGCAAACACGTTCGCAGAAAAAACGGAACTGAGGCTACGGGCGTCGTGCGTCCTACTTATTACATCGGGTGACGTCAGCCGTCGGAGGTCGTCCTCGGGGATGACGCATCGACCGCATCGACGCAGGACGCAGACGCCGAAGATTTTCCGAAGCAGCACAGCTGTGGACCTTACCTGTCTTAGATATGGAATACATCGGAGGACCCAATCCCCTCGAATGCTACAGAGTTGTGACGTAAGGAACACTCAAACTATGTATACCACAGTGAACACAGAAAGCAATACATGATGAATGGATCAAGGCAGAATGTACTTGTCAAAACAGAAGGGTAATGGGTTTAGAGCCTCAGCAGCACCCCATAAAATATCCTGATGTGTGCTGTTTAAGACTGGTGAACAATGGAAACTTACTTCTTCGGACCAGGCAACCTTGTGGGAACCCCTCGAAGGTGGGGGCCCTGGGAAAGTGCCCCTTTTGCCCTCTCATAAAAACGTCCCTGAGTCTAATTGTGGTGGCCGAAGGAAGGCTAATATGAAATCTGTGGGACTAATATCTACCAGAAAGAAAATGACCCAAAGTAAAGTAACCTCTTCTATTGGAAACCTTTCTCCCACATATTCCCCATCTCTTGAAATCATCCTGAAGCAATGGGCAGAGATGGTGGGAAGAATGCGAGAAGCCAGAACCTAAACGAAGAAGCACCGAAGAGCAGATCACCAGAGCAAGAATCATTCTTCGCTAGTTAACACGGTCAGTTCTATCACTGACATCCCTCCTTTCAGGGCTGAAGTCGTTGCTTGGATCCCAGTAGAATGGGTTATGGGACCCTAATGCAGGAACCTAAGTATTAGGTCATAAGTAGTCTCCATGTGTAGGCCTATACATAAGGAAATAGTCTGCTTGATAACTGCTTTACCTTTCCTAGGCGCAACAAATACTCTGATCGCAATCAAGAAAAGAACCTTAAAAGTGAGTAGCCTCATGGTACAATAATGAACAAGATCAAGCAGAGCCACCATACAAGCAGTTAGCACAACAATCCCAAGATGGAACAATAAAGGGTTTTGGTCGAAACAATGTCACCAACCCCTTCAAAAACTGCATTACTGTCAGAATAGAAAAATAGGATCCTTCCACAGGTATCCTTTTAAAGACAGTCAGCCATGGCTACCAATTAAACCTTAACTGTGCCAACATTCAAACCAGCTATGGCCAATGACAAATGAAAATATAGAACTGTCACCATAAGGCTTGCAAACAGGACAGGCCTATATCGACGAAAAACGGAAATCGAATGATGCTTGGCCTCAACCATCTTAACCACAAAAACCAAGACATTCTAACCTGCAGAAACCCTTCATTGTAAAACAATCCCATGTCATTGCCCATAAAGTTAGCAATCCCCTGTATCAAAACGAATACTAAAGGGACAGTCAAATGTCTGTCAAATTAATCTCCACCATCCCGTGTCGCAACCTACGTCTATCCCTTACACTACAACTAAAAAATAAACTAACTTCCTTCTTCAGGAGAATGGTTCCCTTCTCCTGCTTCTTGAACAGTGTCCAAAAAATGTTCTCTTACAACGGAAACGCCAGGGGGAAAGGACTCCCTTGCCCAGGCTTACGTGTTTCACTCAGTCTTTATGCAACTTCACACCGAGGAGAATGGCTCCCTTCTCCTGGTATTAGTTGGTACAGGTCAATAAAAGGCCAGGGGTGACTCATTTCCCCTGGCATCTTTATCACAATTCCCAGTTTGGTACTAGAAGAATGCCTCCCTTCTCCTGGTATTGCTTGGCACAGTTCCTTCTCACTGCTAGAAACCCAGATCCTTCTCTGGTGGCCAGTGGTTTCCTCGTTACCAGTGTGCCAAGGAAGATTTCCTCTGATGCGCTTTTTCTCACTGTTGGGCTCCCACACCCTTCACTGGTTCTTGTCAGAGTCACCAACCTTTCTGGTACTCTTGGTAAGGTCCCTGACCCTTTCCTGGTGGTCAGTCGGTTTCTGTCTGCCACTGACATGAGGAGGATTAAGCAGGAGACACGAGTGACACTGGCTAGGCCCAATAGTTAGTTCACTTCCACTGGGCCAACGGGAAAATGGTTTGAGCATTTTTCCTGCCCTCTCTTGTGTCGCTTCTGGGACTCCCGAACCTTCTTTGGGGCTTCAGTATGTCATCGGGGCTTCCTGGGACTGGGATTGGCTCTGTCGGCTCTTTGGGTTTCTCTCCTCGTCAGGACATGCAGTGTGGCGTCTACGCGCATAGCCAAGCTTGCTTCCCTCTCTCAGTACTGTGCTCAGGTCTGCACCGCCAGACCCAACGGAGATCTCCCACAGCTGCTCGGTGGCGTTCGCTGTGTCTTCCTCTTGCTGGTCTGCCAGCAGGATTTGAATCTCCCGCACCAGAGATCTGCTATACCTGCTTCCGCTGACGGCTGCGTTCGGCTCCGCGCACAGGTTAGACACATTTGATAGACCTTTCTTCCTTTTTATATATTGTATCCAGTTCCTCCCATGTGGATTGTACAAGTCCTTTGTCTCTGCCAACAAATTAATCTTCAAGCCTCCTCAGGGCCACCTTGTACCAGTGTTATCACAGTCAATGATATTTATGTCTCTTGTGCTCTTCCTTGGCCTAGTACTTTTGGCTTTAGGTCCTATTTTACAACAATACGTAAGTTTGCTTACAATGTAGTGGCTCTGGACATTGGGGAGTGCTAGGGAATGTCGGGGGGTAACAACATTTAATGAGCTGTACACCCAGACAGGGAGTCCCACTGCATTAAACCACCCCTAGGTGAACTATTGAGTAGCAACCGCACCACCCTAGCCTCATGGAAAGGGTTCCCCCTTGGGGAGTAGTGACAGAATCCAAAACTCAGCAACCCAACTCCTGCTACAAAGTTCTCCCAGATAAAACCTCTGGCATTTCTTTAAGGCACTGCACAGGGTGCCAGTAGCTAAAACAAACACTTTCAAAGGAATGTGCATTGCCCAGTGAGGAGATGGTCAACCATGCAGCCTTAAAATATGCCCTGAAAGCCTGGCAATTTCTATTTCCGTCTGATAAATATAGCACCACCTATGAAAAAAAGCATTTTTGAACAAAAGTACAAAAGTATCTGAACACTGCAGTGTTCTTTTACTCCTCAAAAGCAACCCCTTGTACCTCCTGAGCACAGTACTGAACAAGATAAACTTGCTATACTTGTTAAATGGCTCAGCCTCCTCTCCTACTTCCTCTAAATCCCCATTTCCTCTCACCTCATCACACAACTGCTCTAGAATATTCTTCGACCGTGGTCCACCATAGAGAACAGATAAGGGACCACCACAACCAAATCTGTGGCATTAATCCCCTGCTGTTCAAGAGTTGCCACCAGTCTAGAGACAACAATCATATACAGCCCTGCATACTCCTTGCCAAGCCCATTGTGTGCTTTGTAGTAGCTGTTACTACTGGCAAGCTAGCAATCATAGAAATCAAACCCTTTCTAAAACCAACCGTACGGTCCATCAAGAAAGTATTCTAACTAACCGTTCCATCTTCATGTAAAGAATTGGCCTTGAATTCATAAAACTAGAACCTTGCATCTTAAATGGAGCACATCTCTGGCAACATCACCCCAGCGCACTACCAGTAGAGCCACCTCAATTCTCTAGCCCATTCACACTTGCATTCAGGCCACTCTCTCCATGGTAAGCTATTGCTTACTTAGTGCAAACACCTCAAACATCAGATCATAGGTCAGAACCACAGCACAAACTGCTCACACTACTATTAGCATAACCCACCACTACACATAACAGATAGAAGACTTCGGTGCAACACTATAGCACCATCCACCACGTTAGGAAAGCCACATCCAAGGGGCCACTCCTTCCAGATAATATAATCTACTATGTTGGGCATGTTGAACTGTCAGGCAAATTCACACTCAGATAAGGATGCAGTGCTGAAGAGACATACCAGTGACAACAGTGCACCTAAAAAAAACACGGTTAAGCATTGAGATTTGACAATCATATGTGTACTTTGCATTTGTATTATTCTTTCCAGAATCTGACCTCTCCTGGGAGGTTGGCAATAGGACTGGTAGTTGGGTCAGCATTCAACATTATTAGTAGAGGAATGATGGTTGCCTGTTTAAGTAACCTTGGGTAGAAACTGGTACAAAGCGAGACATTACAGAAGGTAAACAAGGGGGGAGTGAGGGCTAGAATGTGTTCTTTTATGATGTTAGCAGAGCAAAGAAGTTTTTTGAGCAGAGAGAGCATTCATGTGGAAGACTAACCTAATGCCAGCAGAGTTTACTGGTTGGAGGTTTAGAGGATAGTTCATGCAGTGGCAGGTGATCTCGCTGGCACTATCCAGGCTGATGGTACTCACATATTATTTAATCTTGTCACAGTTGATGAAAGCAACTAGTTTGCTGGTAAGGGCCTGGATGGGCTCATGGGTACATTTCAATGACTCTGGGGCCGACAGTCCTTTGGTATACCTTGAATAAATCTTGTTTTATTTGGAGCATTGGGTATGTGCTTTTAAAAAGAAAATGTCTCTTCCTAACCAAAATCACCTTGTTGTAGGTTCTGGTTTGTTATTTGTATTTTGCACTATCTTCCTCTGAAGGAGTTTGGTGCAATTTGAGTTGAATTGTTTTAATAAGTCTTTTTATTCTGGCAAAGACTCTGTTAATACACTTGTTTCTGGCTTTAATTGGATAATTACTTGTTCTTAAGGAGATGGTCAGGCTGTCAAATACTCTGGTGATTGCAGTGTGGAGACAATGAATTGGGGTCTCTGCTACTACTTTCCTAGTGTGTTGGAATGAAATGAAAGGGCAGTTGAAACAATAAGAGGTGGTCTGTGTGTTATGGTGGTTGTGAAGGTGTTTGACAGGGCAGTTGGCAGGTGAGAGAGCTCAACGTTAAGTGAAAAGTTCAAGTCCAACGCCTGACCTCGATTGTGAGTTGAGCCAGTGACACTGAGGTTAAAGTCTAAGTTGGTCACAAGGGTAGTGAATGAAGTCTTTGGCTGCAGACTTGTGTCTGGTCCTCTACTCCGAGGATGAAGTCTACTACTCCAATAGTTTGAGGAGATGTGTTCAGCGTCTCAAGTATTACTTCTGACCATTCAACAAGGAAGTTCTTGCTGGGCTCTGGCAGGTGGGGATAAGAAAACTTCATGATGATGGTGATGTTATGGTCGAAAAGGTACTGGGAGATGGTGTAGTCATATGTTTTGGTTGACTGAAAGCTTGGAAATTAATGCTTAATATGGTCAGAAAGAAGAGGAGGAGATTCCCACCCCCATCACTTTTCTGCTTTCTATTTTTGAGCACAAAAAGAAAGCCTTCGGGAAGCAGAATGTTTAGGGAGGGGGTGACATTGTGAGAAGACCATATTTCAAACAGTGATAAATGTGTAGGTTTTGTTCTCCATAGTTTGATGTATGTTTGTAGCATTTTTATCGGTTGGGCTTGTGTTCATTAGCCCAATATTCCAGTAGTTTGGGTTCAGATTTGTAGCAGTTTATAGGGATCTCTGGCTTGTGCCCAGCCGAAGAAATGGAGGGTTTAGAAGAGGGTGCAGATTGGATGAAAGTGTGAGAAGCAAGACTTGGTTAGCACGAGCAAGAAAGGGTTTGGTTGGGATGCATGTATAATGGAAAGGTCTTTTTAAGGAGGAAAGAGAACTCATTGTCTGTGGACCAAAGCTTCTTGTGGTTTGCTTGTAAAAAAACTGTAATATGGCCGATAGATGTTGAAGGTGTGAGGAAGTCCCCTGTCTGGTACTGAGGATCACCAAGGTGGTGACTCAGGGGGGCGTGGTCCTACCCCGATTCAGTGGATGTTGGGCACAGAGGTGGAATGTCGAGGATCCCCTGCTCATCCCACCTTGGTCCCCATCACATCTCAGGAGACAATCGCGGTGCCTCATTGAAGGTGTGGCTTGCAGCCATGGAGTAGGTCGACTCCTGTGACCGCTCCCGCCTGATCCTGCATGATCTACCTGGATTTCAAGCTCAGCTATAAAAATATGGCCCAACAAGAAGCAGGACCAAAGTTAAACTCCTCCCGAGCGCCCAGCCGGAAGTGTGAGTGAGGAGACTTTGTTGTCTGCCAGAAGCAAGGCACGGAAGAGAGGGACCGCTGACTGTGCCCGAAAACAAGATGACAACCGCGGTGTGAGGAAGACGGTAGCAGCGCAGGGGAGGCTCGGAAGACAGGAGGAGACTCGAGAATCCAAGCTGAGAAGTGGAGAGGCAGAGAAGGACGTTATAGCCGTGGCGTGCAGCAGAGGAGCGCATACAGAGGAGGAGGGGCGCTCCCCAACCTGAGAGGTCAGACGGGAGAAGACGCGTGGAGGGTACCGCCTGAGGACTCCCGTCGAAGAGCACAGACAGAGCTCGCAGAGCCCGGACAACACTGCAAACAAGAGGTAAGCACAGCGCACAGTCCCCCCCAGGGTGCCTGATCCCTGGTAGCAGAGTACTGGAGGCGGTGGCATAGGCCAGTGAACCCGGGTGGGGTGGTGATATCAAGGAGCCGTATCCCTTGGTTTTAAGGGCAAAAAAGAGCTGACAAGGCTCAGCAGTGTACTACCCCCCCGCCACCAGAGCACCTGACACCTGGCAGAAGGGTATGGGAAGTCGGCTGCATGAATAGGAGACCCGGGCTGGGCAGTGCTTTAAAGGAAGTACCCCTCAGTCCCAGATCAGTAAATGGCGCTGTGAAAGTGCAGTAACAGACTAGCCACTGCTAATAGCTATATTTGGGAGGCTCCAGGAGACAGATCCCAGCAAAAGGCCTGTTGAATGAGGCATTAAAGGGCAAATGACACTAGGGCGCAAGTGGCAGCAATAGCCTCCAGATGACAGTAACTGCCCTGAATGCCCCTGAATGTGAAACGCACACATGAAGCAAGTTTAAACCAAGTTCAATGAACTATGAAAGAACTGTAAAAGTGATAAGGGGAGACCAGCTGCAGAGAAAAACTGGCACCACGTGGGTGCTAACTCAAGAGAGACTGGTCGATCCCCATCTGAGCAAAAACACAGAAACCAAGATGCCATAGGAGGGTCACCAAAATAGGTCAAAGTTGTCATACTGAAGTCAAACAAAATCCCTGTACAAACGAAAGACTTTGATCTGCAAACTGTGTGAAAGAAAGGGAGGCGAATCCTGCAAGCAATTGTGAATGTGAAGTTAGCAAGAGTGAACCCGACCGAGGGATACTGACGAGAGGGGCAAAGTCTAAAGTCCTGAGAAGCAGTGTGTTGACAGACGTGAACCCAGCCGAGGGATGTCCACTATGAACTGTTTGAAAAGAACTTGAGAAACTAAGGGAACTGAAATCCCGCTAAAGAGAAGCGGGGTCAGAGCCTGAAGGAGGGAGATCCGGGGTGAAGCTATTACCCAAGAACTGGCAGTCAAGAGGGGTCCGAGCCCGACTGTGGGAGATCCAGGGGTGAAGCTATCATCCAAAGTTCCTAGAGAAAAGAACTGAAATTTAATTTGTGGAGTACGATACAGGAAGGGCCAGCGCCCGGAAGAGGGGGACCCAGGGGCGAAGCCTTCACCCTGTGTGAACTATGGCTAAAAATTGAGGTGGACCCAAGGGTGAACCATTACCACCCTAACGTACTTTCATTTGATGAAGGAACATTTTGTTTTATAATTTTGAAGACATTAGGTCCTGGAAGGCAAGAGACTTTCAAGTGAAACGAGACCTGGCCATCGACGGCCCTGATAACTGAAAGCTGAACTGTCATCTCGTGCTGGGAAGGCTCGAGAGTGTGCTGTGCTTCAAGCTCCCATCTAACCCTGTGATCAAAACATGGGGAAGGGAGAACCAGGCTACCACACCCTGACGTATTATTTGAGAACACTTCTTCCTTTTCTTGAGAACTATTCCGCACCCCTTTTTGTATTAGCTTAAGGTTTGGCAATAGGTTTCTTAGTATAGGCCCTTTTATTTTGACACAACGCCACTAGGACTGCCTTATTTTTCATTTGATGGTCGACGCTTGCTCCCATCTTAGATTTAGAGTAGGCGTTTTTCCAACCTACATACTGCATTCATTGTTCAATAAACACCCTTGAACTGTGATCACTTGTGTCTGTCTTACTTGTTGCTACCATGAGTTCCTTACAGGGTATGTTCACAAAGTCAAGAATACACAACATAAGCGAATGGCATTGGGATATGGAGAACTTGTAATGATGGATGTATGCCAACTTATTGGTTTTGTTGCATTGGTTTTGACATTTTAAAAATAACAATAAAACAGACTTATAAAAAAGATATATATATATTTGCACAAAATTCTAAGACATGTGTTCTCCCGCACTCGCCAATGGCATCCAAACCTAAGACCATCATCAAAAAATATTGACCAATAGTCAAACTTAATCTGCCAGATGTGGAACTACCAATGGTTGCATTCAAACGCACACAAAATCTAAAGGATGAACTAGTGCATGCAGCTTTTGAAAAATGCCTGCCGCCGAGGACTAATCAGTGGAATTGACATCCCTTAGTGGGACACTACCCATGTGGCATCTGACTGGATTCACAAACTGCAAAACACAGAGAGTAGGATACTGCATTGAATGTTGAGGTACATTGGGCAAACTATGCGATCAGTGAACACCTGATTGTATGAACATAGATCTTGCATTCGGTACAAAGTCACCTATGGTCCAACACTTTCTTCTCTTCAGGCACTCCCCTGATTACATTAAATGGTGGGTGGTTGATACTGCTAAAGGTGACATGAATGGGTAACAATCTTTACAGCTACAAGAGCCATGGTGGATCCACAGATTGGGCACACATTTGGATGGCCTCAATGAACAATTTGTGTTATAACCCAGCTAGACAATCATGTGACTTCGGTTACACAGTTGGATGCAGTGTGTGTCAATATTCTTTATCAGTATTAGTTTGTTGAACTGCTGTTGTATTGTAAACACTACTTACTTTTCTCTGCCTTATTAGATTATGTAATAGAGATTAAGATGTTGAAACAATGAATATCAACGGGCACACGCTCCACTGTTGGAGAATATGGTTCCGGAGAATGTTTGTTTACTGATTCAACTTCAGCAAATGTGATAATGACTTATCATTTATGTATGGCAATATTGATTAAAAAAAATTGACTTTTTCATTGCTAAATATTTACTTTATTATTCTGCAAGAGAGCCTGTGGTAAACATTGTGTCCTTTCGAATTGAGACTGTATTCCTAATATGTCTTTACCCGGGTACATGCTATCTGTTTAAAAAAACATTAAAAATGCATTGATTTGTTCTATCATTTTTAAATATGCTCTGACTTTTGAGACAATGCAATGGTTTAATTTGATGAGCCTGGCTCAACATGGCGATAAAGTTGGCTTGTTTTCTTCGGTACAACTCTTTTTGAATACTAGATGGTGCACAAGTTTCTGTTTTGGTGCGCAGAAGCCAGGTGCCGCCGGATGATGTCAGCACTCTCCACTGTGGCATCTCCGATGCAGCACTGTCATGTAATCCATTTAAACCTCTGGTGAAGATAGAGCACGGTGCAGCTTTTTCCCAGTGACGGTATGTGTCCATATCCTGCTCACCCTCATTCAATCATATGGTAAGGAAGCAAGGAGCATGTTACTCTAATTTGAAGCAGTTGGAATGAATTTCAAGTATTTTGAGTAGCGCTCTCTGTTGAACACTAAACATCGTAGCTTGGTTCTTTTCTTTTTCTCTCTCGCTATTGATCCATCATTACACGAGGATTCTTTGTCCATGTAATTTATTGGCGCTATTGGATTGGTTGCAGTGAAATTAGACAACTTCGGATGATTTGTCGTCTGTGTCCCTGCATATTCCTTCAGAGGTATGTCATTTTTTTGGCTCCTCGTCTTTCCTGATCGTCCCCTTATACTCATGTAAGCTTTGGGTGACCTGCTCCTTTATCGTCAGTTTAAATTGCAGATCTTATGAAAAATTAACCTGCCTTCTGCAGATTTGGGCACACTCAGATGTGTGCATGTGGGGACCGCCCATTAAGGTTAGTGTTGTTCTGCCAACTTCGTTGGTTTTGTGTGCATCTATTAGGTTGTAAATATTGCATTTTTTAGTAATGTTGGATTAGTTGTGCTTTTCACCTGGGGGTTTTCTGGTCCCGATGAAAGCGGTATATTTTAATCCACCATCACGCTTTAGTGTGTAGCGCTGACCCTTTCTTTCCCACACTTTCCTTAAAAGCACTGGCACTTTCTGTCACTTTTTTTATTGTTGGGATGGCAATGAGCCTATCCCACCCCCTAGGCGCTTCCAAGTTAGGCGAATCCCATACGAAGCGATATAACCCACAAGGGGGGAGTCACCCCCTACCGCAGGGCACCTAGCCCTGTAGTGCATAGAAGTAGGCGAATAGCGCCAGTCCTGTCCCTGCCCCGCAACTCCATTTTGTATTAGGCCTAGAAAAGACACGCAGATGGCATGCGATGCACGCGTCTTGAGTTCACACAGAGGTGCCCAACACAACATCGACACCCAAGCCTGCTCCGCATGAGCCCTGTTCCCACGGAAGTCCATTTCATTCCTTTGCCTTTAGTGTTTTTAGTGCTGCAAATATCTAGTATCACTTCCAAGAATGCGCCCTGCGAAGAGCATGAGACAGTACCAGGCTCCAGCGCGGTGTCCATCCATCTCCACTAAACTGCCATTGGGCCTCTGACCCCTACCCAGCCAGGCTGTAACCGGTCACACTTCACCGACCCGACCCCCAGGCCCTACCCTCCATAAAGGTACCCACCACAGAGCTAAAGCCTGCACGACTGTATATCTCTCTAACAGCAACAAATGTCTCTTGTAACATGAGGTACCGGGAAGGGTAAATCGAAGATCAAACTCCAGGGGGGAAGACCCTAGGTGTGGAAACTGCGGTATTAACAAAGCCCTGAATGTGGGAACAGTGTGACTGTATTTTATCCTTCCATCTCCCTGGCACCCCTTTCCTGTGATGCCCAGGTGCCTGCCATAATGGATGAATAACTGGGTTCTGTTCTTTATCTTAGATTAGATATATTGTACCAAATTTGTGCCCTGACCTTCACCGCAAGGATGAGCCCAGCTGACCCACGTAGAGCCAGATAGACAGAGAAGAGCCAGTCAGTGCTTGGCATCCCCTATGGAGCGAGCACATGTGTAAGGTGCCTCCAATCAGGAGCACCAAAATTCTCATATAGCTATGACGTGTTTTCTGTTTACAACCCAGAGTTTTCTGATGTGAGAGCAGAACGCTCTCGAGCAGCAGAGTCCTTTGCTGACACTTGTATTTTGTACGAGTAAAACCTTGTTATCCTTACAAAACTATCTTTTAGCTTTATTCTCTAGTGGGTTGTATTTACTCTGGGCTGTGCGCACAGAGGTATATGACTTCACTATGTTGGAAAAAACATGAACATATCAAATGAAAAGTTTTAATTTTCAAAATAAATAAAGAAGTAATACCCTTGCATAAATGATTCGCTCGTGTGTTTCGACAACTTGTAGATGCTAACACAAAAAGATGAGATTAATTTAGTTATATGTTGATAGTACTGTTTAAGAGTAGACCACAAGAAAAGAAAACCATTTTATAGCCTGATAGAAGAAGATGAAGCACAAGTAGTAGCAAAGACAGCATAAGCACGTAAACAAGATGTATGGTATGAGCATATGCAACGATAGGATTGAAATATCCATAGCTATATTTAATTGATAATGTGTATTTGGTTATTTGTTTGTAGAAATTGGTCCTTGAAGATGGTCCCTAGGAGCGAAATGCATTGGACATCTTAAAGAGAGCCTATGTCTTTGGAATAATATATATTTTTTTTTAATAGAAAACCCTTTGATGATTCTGTGACGTTTTGTACAAATGAAATCCAGAATTGAATACAGGATTAGGTGTATACTGTTATACAATGAAACTGTCATATATATATATATATATATACACACACACACACATTGTATTTGGTGCCACCACGGTGTCTAGTCAAAGGATCGAATCTAAAGGGTCGATAGGTCAAAGGATCACATTTTTTTAAATTATATATATTTTTTTGGTTTTCGTTTAGGGAAAAAAGTGTTTTTTAGCAAAAAAAAAAGGAGGTTGGGGGAACCCCCACCCCAAAAATAAATATGTTAAAAAAAAAATTCGATCCTTTGACCTGTCGACCCCTTGGTGTCGATCCTTTGACCTGTCGACCCTTTAGATTCGATCCTTTGACTGGCAACTGTGCATCCACACTAGGTCCTTCCAGGCACCTGGGTCATTGCAACCCAGACACCATCTATAGACACTTTCAATACCCCACAGTGCAAGTGGGGGCAATCTGGCAACAGGACCAAATAACTTTCTTAGAAATATTAAATATTTTGAGCTTTAGTCTAAATACTTGATACTAGCAGTGCCCCCTCTATCCAAAATCCTTACTCTACATATGCACAATGACCAGAAAAAATGTAATGTCCGCCCCGCTTGGAGGCAAGAAATCTTGATTGCTGTGGTGGGTCGGAAGAAGGAGTCGGACACGTTGAAGACATTCTAGATTATCTTTAATCAAATTATAAGCATAAGGACTGTCTGTCCCTATTGCTAGAGGGAATACCCTACCTATCAGAAAGAGCTAAAGGTACACATCAGATGCCAGTAAGTTCAAAGTAAAAATGTCCGCCTTCCAAACTAACTCTACCTGACCCAGCCCAATCTTTGAAATTGTGGGGAGCAGGGAGCTTGTTGCCTAGAAGAGCCTGGTTAGCTTGATACCAACATCTACCAGGAGCTACTTTTGGCTCCCCAGGCCAACTGATGACAAACTAACACACCTATGTGAAAGTAACTCTTTGTGTTTGGGACAATCTATAAATAAACATTAGGACACATATATGCACCATATAGACATAAGGGATCATAAATAATGGACAAAATGATATGTTTGCATCTTATGTAGAAGTTAGATTTGTGGACTGCTATGTACTAGCTCCTCGTTCCCCAATAGTAGCTCCTGGTAAATGGTTAATGCTGTATACCCAGGAGCTACTTTTAGCGCCTACTTATCCATTCTTAATTTCGATCCCTGGCTACCACTATAGTTAAATTAAATAGGCCAAGAAAATCTACTTTCTTCCCTTTGACTTCTTTTCCGATAGTCTCTTTATATACAGGTTTCTCTTTGGGACAGATATGGATTAACATATTTCCTTTGATAGTCTCTGTTATTAGCTCTTGTAGTTCTTCAAAAAAAACTCTTGGGTTTCGTGCTTTCTGTGGTCCCATACTTAGAATATCTCTCCTTCAAACAGTTCCTCACACTCTTGTCTGAACTTATAGATACTTCTGAGTCTTTTAATTCATGCTTTCTTTAGTTGAGTTTATCTTAGGCTTTTCTTGTCAAGGATGCTCTCTCTTAGGTTTTATTCTCTCTAATCTTGTTCACCTGCCAGTTTTATTTGCTTTCTCTTGTTACGTGTTTCTAGGTTCGTCTTTCGCCAGTCCTCAACTCTGAAGACATAGGATGTTTTGCCTGCCTCCCAAGGTTTTTATTCCCAGTCTCAGTTGGCTCCCCACCTGGGTTGTTTAAATCACTCTTTTATATGTTTTTCACATTTCTTGTTAACCAGTTTCTTCAATGTTATCTCATCTTCAGAACTGGGACGTGTTTCTCTCGTCTCACAATACCTGTCTTCCCCGACTGGGTTATTTGTTTTCTCTGGTTTTTACAGTCTCAATTAGACAGTGGCATATTTACTCTATCGTTCTTAGGATTGGGAGGAGTTCCTTCACGCATATAATGGTTCCCCCAGCGGCCTCCCGGCTTTCCTTGGTTCCCCCATACCTCTCGTTTTGCAGGCGAAGGTTACAGGACTGGGCTCTTGCTCAGGAAAGCTTTGTCTCTCTTCCCCTTTGTCGGTTTCTTGTTCTCAGTCCCTCGTCATGTTTTGCCGTACACTAGCAACTGGAAGCTATTCATGTTTCTTGCCATGGTAGTCTCAGTGTCGTTCGGGTGTCCTGCCCTCAACTCTGAAAGCGTGGTGATACCACCACCAGTTACATCTATTCCTTTCTTCCACTTCGTAACGCTTTCCTCACGGTTGTTCACACTTGCCCTCCGGCGCCTCACACTGGCCTTCTGCGTCTCGTTAAAAGTCGTTGACTTCACAACCTGCATCTGCTCCACCTCCACAAGGCGTGATGATGTCACGGGGCTTCCCCTGCGCATAGCACTCTCTTGCTCTCCTTTTGCTCTGACTCACCCCGGCTAAATATATATCTCTCATTAAAGAGACATCTTCTTTTCTTTTTTTTCCCATATGGATTTCTTTTTACATTGCCTTCCGCCAAACGTAATGATGTCACACTGCTCTTTATAGGAGACAGTCCCATGTATGCCTCTATGGTAGGCGGTTTAGGGAGTTATTCACAGGAGCGGCAGTCCTTGTGCCTTGCGATTCATCACATTTCCTAAGCTAAAATGGCTGGGTAACACTGTACCATCTCAGCATATTATTTCCAGTCAGTCAAACACAAGGTATCATGTACCCGTTCCAACAAAACAAATAGTGCCTGTGACTGTGTGTTTGTATATTTAAACTGAATGTTTTGTACTGCCCGTCAAAGTTACTATCTATAAAAAGTTAAGTCAACAAACATTTGAAAAGTCAATATTGAGGTACAAACAGCCAGGAAAAATGAACCATTTCCCAAATATAAACAAAGCCCACCCGACTAAAAAATAAAGGTCAACTTGTTGCAGCACATAAGAACACCCATGTATACTGTCTATGCCTGCAATCTAACATTTGTACTGAATGTTGGGAGGGTTTGCTATGGCGGGAGTTATGGAGAACATAGACATTGGACAACAAACAAATCTGTAGGACATCGCTGCTTATATACTACCCAGGTTTTGGAAAAAACAGGCAGTATAACAATTAATTTAATTACACGCAGGCACACTGGTATACTGTATCTGTAGCCAGGTATTCCAGCCATATCATCTTAAATACAAATGTAAGACACAATCAGTCCTAAACCAGGACCCCAAAAATACAGGTGGTTTGGTGCACTGTGACAAAATCCTATTTCAAGAGGAAGCAATACAAATTGAGGCTCATGCACCTATGCACTATGCACAAATATGTACCACAACTTGGCTCATTGGTTGTTCATCCAATGAAGCTCAACAGACAGAAATGTAGGTAGTAGATCTCATGTATCTTCAGTACTGTAAGGTGGAGACAGGCTAAACTCTCCCGAGGTACAGAAGAGGAAGTGACCAAATAATCACAGTGCAGTATGCACCCAAATACAAGCATTGATCCAAGCAAGTACATCTATAAATAAATAGCATTCTTTACTAAACACAGTACATGCTAGAAACACCTGCAAGCAAAAAAGCAGTAAACACGTATTGAAAAGCTCCAATAGTCAGACTTCATTACTCAGGATTTAAATACAGGAAGGGTGTCACAAATAGTCTATTAATTAAGCAAATGAAAACAAACACAAACATTTGAAAGCTGTGTTTGGGTCAAGGTAATGACAGGGGACTGAATCAGTCTATTGAACCCAAGTTAAGGTCTAGTGGTTAGGATGCCTTGTGTGCCTTGGACAGACAGCTAAAAGACTGGTTCACTACCTTAGTCTTTGAATGCTCAACAGCATTGAGCTGGTTATTCCAGTGCAATGTAAGGGCTCAGCTGTGATTCGATGACTTCAAATTGGCAAGACGATACTCAGTTGCAGCTGCTGTGTCTGGGCGCAGGCGGTACAATGGGCTCAAGCACAGCAGCAGTGTCTTCAAGATGGTCAGTTCAATGGGTTCGATCCACAACACACAGTTCGATAAGCAGGATTTGATTAGGCGTAATGATATATCAAAGCAGATGGCTCAAATTGACCTATCTGGGGTGCAAAGGGGTGAAGCAGGGTTCCATGGCTCAGACTGCATCGTTGCATGGACACGTGCTGGTTTAAATGGCAGTCTAAGAGCTACATCCTGGTTGAAATGTTCTTTATGGCCTTCTGAGCAACAAGAGCAGCCAAATGTGGCACCTCTTGACATTTAGGTACTGGTGTTTCTTCTCCCAAAAACCCTTTAAAACGCACAAAACTCCTGCTCGTCCTACTCAGGCTGAAGTATTTTAATGCACGTCCAGGTATATCGTCTCTGTATGTCAGGGTATCTGGTTGCCCGGGGTCTTGGATACTCAGCAGCAGGCAAGCTTGTTCTACCAACAATCAAACAGGGAGACTGTGGAAAGTGTCTTTCTCCCATCTTCATTCCCCAGTTTTAACTCCCATCGAAGGCGGCTTTGAGTCCTTGCACTCCAAAAACGAACCAACACAGTGGGTCTTTTCTACCCCATTTGCATGCACCCTTAATAGGGTACTTGTGGTCCAGCATGTAAGGAGGACATCTCCCTTGTCGACAGTGTTCCCTTTTTTGCATTAATTCCAAAGGCCCCTTGCTTTTGGAGAGGTTGCTGGATGGCAGTGCACTTAACCATCCCTGTGCTGCAGTTCTGAATTACCTCTGCCCATTCCCTGCTGCCTCCAGAACAAAGGGGCCAGGCTGAATTTGCGAATCCCTAGTCATAATCACCCCCTGCTCTAGATGCTCAAAGGGCCTGTTATGGGTAAATCTGAACCTTTGATAATCACTTGATAACAAGTATATGAAGTATGAGAATGTTACATGGAAGGGCTCAAGCCAGCTGGTGTCAATTCTAAGAGAGGAGCTGGTCTCCACATTTTGCACTTTCTATCTGAGAACCAATCAGTGAATGGCAAGTTGGGCACATGCATCTAAACATGAATAAGGCCATATCTAGCTTGCTGTCGATATCAGAACGATGCCATGCTTGGGCGCCATAATACAGCACGTCACAGTTGAAGACATTATTTCACATGTGCCTATGCTACACTATTTCTTTCCCTCTAGAAGAATGGACCTATCGCTTATAAGAGGCTACCCCTAGCAGGAGCTGGTGGGCTGCCTACCTAAAGGAGATACAGTCAGAACTAACCCTCAACTAAACTATTGCTAAGAACATCTGCCAAAGAGTTATAGCTTGAGTGTTCACAGAGAGAACTGCTCCCTAGAAAGTGTGACAGAAGGTCACCCTCAAACCAGCTCTTTATACCAAAATGCTCTGTTACCTTACTCCCTAAGTGACCTCTGATGGGAGTGAGCGACAAGGAAACATGAAAGATAAAATAAATGATAAAAAGTCCTACATTTTGGAATGTATCCTAGTAACATTGGGGTTGGGATATTTATTCCTTTAGTACACCCTCCCCAGAGTGTGCATCTGGAATCCCAAATGGTGTTTCAAATAATATACACATTAGTTTAGGTAAAACAGTACAAAATCACGTTCATGCAGTATCCTATAATCTTAGTCAAAGGATATCTGTTGAGGTGGTCGACCGGTTTCAGTGATGGAATCACTGTAGTATCACGTTCGTCAGGACCAGAATGTAATGTTAAATTTCTTCTGGGCTCATCAAGAGAACCCTCATTATTGTTCTCATACTCAAATACAATGCCTACCTATTAGAGGGACAGGAATAAGGGACTTGGGTAAAACACTTTTAGTCCTTATATACACTGGCAAATATCACAAGTGATAAGAGATAGATTAAGCAGCACCGTGCGAGAAGATGCTTACCTGCACTCGCCGCACTGCACAGATGATGTTATTCTTTTTGATTGTAGTTATAAGTAGCACCACTTCCCCACTAGCTCAGTTGAGACAATGCTCTGCAGCATCAAAGCATCCTGCACCTATGGAATGTGGAAATACCATGGATTCCACTTCTCCCATCCAAGCTAGCCCAAAATCCCTATCCAGTCATAATATGATGACACAATCCATGACTATTCTCACCTCTGAGTGGCTCTGCCAAACTTGACAGATGGTCGCTAAAGAAGGCAGCCCTTCTTCTGCGCGGCCTACAATGAATGCATGGTGCAGCATTCAGAGTTTCAATAACGTTGGATTTGGTCATGTGGAAACAAGCCAGCATGACATGTACGTCATATTGTTGCCCAAACTAGTTCAGCCATCTTGAAGTAGGCACAATCAGCATATATTTGCTTACTAGACCTACATCATGTGGGCAATAATTCCTTAATGTCCATTCATCAGAACCGTATGGAGTCAATAATATTAAGCATGTAGATACTATCATATAAGAACCATTGTTCTCACATTTGTGCTATGTTAACCGTCATTGTGTAATTTAGAGTTGGACCTACTAATATCCGGGTTCGTATTTTATCCAGTGTTCCTAGGACCCAATAAGTCTCGATGTGACATCATCCTACAGTAGTGAGAATCTAAGGTTGGATTACTTATTTAGTAGATCATAATCAATTAGGTGGGAATAAGTATTGTATAGTCTGCAATGCTGTGTCTCAATTACTAGACTGAAAGATTGGTGGCCAACTTAGAAGTGAGTGTGTCGTCAAACTGTCAAAACACTATCACATAGTCTTCCTAGTAAACGTCAGAGCGATGTATTATTATTATTATGGGAAAGAAACCCATTGATTAGTAATCATAATGTTTGGGATCCAATACTGTGTTCCCTCCAGGATGAACTCTGCATGTTTAGAAGAGTCTTGTGCGTTAATGTATATCCTTGTCCAACTTATGGAATTGTCGTACAAGGAGATATTTAGAAAATGTACATAAATTGAGAAATGCAGAAATGGAGGAATTATTGTATCTTACGATGCCCAATTATTTTTGTGAAGTCAAGAAAATGTTTTCCTTGGGACTTGAGCCTAGCAGGATTCGTTACTCAGTTACTGCACTTTTAACATATATTAGCAGATAGTCTCATGATCGATCATCAGTGTATTACACCAGACGTCCAGTAATTACTCACAGATTATCCTGGTCTTTGTAAATCAGAGAATATTATAGTCGCTTCAACTGTGTTGAAAAAATCCAGTTTAATTTCGGCATCACTGCCAAGTCATGCCACTGTATTTTTTCATTCAACCCATTCTTGCAGGTTTTTAATCTGAAAATCCATTGGAATTCCTTGCAGAGACATGGTTCCAAGGTCCCCTCCCCTTCGCAGGAGTTGGATCCTTTCAAGCGACGTCCAGGTCAGATCATCAACTCGAGGACCCTTTTGTATAAAATGTTCAACTGGGGGGGTGGGGAGGGGGTGGGAGTAGTCAATTGTGTTGTTCGAATGCAAGATTTATGTTTGATAATTCTTGTTTTTGCAGCCAGTGAAGTCATACCTACGTATCGAAGATTGCAGGGACAAGTGATCAAGTAGATAACACTTGTGTTACAGTTTGTAAATTGTTTTTGTATCTATGGCTTCTCCACCAAATCTCAAATGTCTTGGTTGTTTTCCGTTTGTGCACATACTGTACATGAGCCACAGGATGCATGCCCAGGCCCAATGATATTCTGAGTACTCCACCATTCTCTTTGACTGGAGCCATTATCGCTTGTGGATCCTCCTCTCTGAGCTATGTGGACTACTATTGTCAAACAGAAAACAAATCTACCTTTGGCCTAGCCCCTTTTGGGCGGTCACTTGCTAGTCTCCAAATCTATCTCGGGGGTGTCGACCACTATGCCCCCCCTGCTCATGTATCTCAGGGCGATTGTGCACTGTGTTACTGCCAAATTGCTATGCTATGGACACACAAACATAACCTGTTACCATAACCCTAAAAATAGACGCAAGATACAACATACACGATAAACCAAACACTAAGAAATGACACCAGAAATAAGATAACAATGGACACAAATGAAAACGCACAAGTCAGTCTCAATTATAACAATGGAATACATTTATTCATACACAGCAAGGCATAATAAGCACTTCTAGCAAAACCCGAATTTGCACCCCTTAAGCTTGGGAGTAAACTACAATGCAATGCAATAAATGTAAGCCTTACAGGCTTCTAATGCAAGCAATCTAATAGCAATGTATCCAGTCCTGCTGGATCTATCATGCTAATGCACCATAATAACGACAAATGCAGCCTAATAACAATTTGCAAGCGTCAGCATTCAGCATTCCTCTCCAATCCACACCACACATCACACATCACACTCTCTCTCAGTCAATCCCTGTCTGATTTCCCCTTCTATCAAACCAAAAGCTCTGTGTGGGTGTCTGTCCTAATTCCCCATTGCACATGTCTTATTCAGATCTATTAGGGCTACTCAATCAATCAACAATACTCCCCTCTGCATGTTCTGCAGGCAGTCCCCACCGATCTGCATCTGGCTGATCTCAAGCACTGGGCCCCTTTCTCCTTCTCAGCTTCCTCTGCCAGTCTGGTCACTCGAACTGCCTCAAGCCTCTGCAATGCTCATCTGATCTCCTGCCAGTCTCCCTGCTAGATCGATCTGCATCAGCTCTCATCAGAATGCTTCCCCTTCTGCATGTCAGCCAACGCCATCAGATTCTGCTACACCCAAAACACTTCTCCAAGTACATCTCATCACTCCCAAACCCTCACCCCTGCATATACTATTCAATGACATACATAAATCTCTATGGTTACATTCTCTCTTAGCTAAGATTCGCTCTCTTTCTGTAAACCAGCATTTCTAAATCCGGACAGCGCCTGGAAGTCTGTGTACGCATCTCTTGTTCTATCCCCCGTCACTGTGTGTTCTGTCATTGTGACATTTCAGCCTATCGTGTACATGCTATCTGTGTTACGTGTTATCATCCTCCCATCTCCCATATTTCTCCAATCACTGTCAGCTCTTAGCTTCTGAAATCCCTCTATCCGTGTCTCTCTGTGCAAAGCACTCACTCCCTGCTGCGTGCCCCCACCTTCTTGACTGTCTGCGAACCCAGGGCCTGATAAAGCCCACTTCTCCGTTCTCTACTAAGGCAAAAGTCACCTAATCTCTGTCCGCCAGGAAACTGTATACGCATTCCATACGCAGTGCAACTCAAAACATTCTTCGCTGTGGCACTGCTCTTCTGTCTCTTCATGGCTTCAGAACGGCGTAGGAGCCATCTACATGCATTCTAGCGTTTACTCAACCTCTCGCAACCCAAGCGCTATACCATAGCTCAATGCATACTCTAAGTGTGTCTATAATGAATACATAATAACATATGTCTATTTCTACATGTCTCTACAAGGCACTTAATATATAATGCCTCTTTCTCTAGCAATTGCAAATGGCTGAATAATATGGATAAAATAATGTCACTACTAATCAGAATGAATTATGGATAAATTAATCCCTAAATGAGTCACTAATTACTAATGATTCACTAAATAAGTAATGGATTACTAATGATAACATACCAGTCTCCTTCATATAATATCTGGTTTCACACTATGTCCTGTATGTTCGGCTCTGTCTTACCACAAATCAGGTGTTTTGGAGGGGGACCTTGCAAGTATTCAATATTGGCCACAGTTTAAGGATCTCTTTCTTTAGCCGTTTAAACAGCAGTGAGTACCTAAAAACTGCTGTGATTGTCTCTGTCTGTGGCTCTTTGGCTCACTTTTACAAAGTGATCTGGGATGTGTTGGGACCGCTCAGAGGCTTGTGTGGGAAACCGGAAGGTGTCTCCCTGTCTAAACCTCGAGGAGGCGTTATCCAGGTGGCCAGGACACGGCTATTGCTATTGAATCCAGTTCCTGGGGGTGGACCAGTGAGGGAGGATCACTTGGATGGGGGGGTCTTTGGGGAGTGGGAGACTGACATGTGAGACGCAATATCCCTCTTCCTTTGACACCTTTTCCTGATCCTCTCACGTAGAACATTCAAAATCACTACTCCTCCTCCCCCCTCTTTCCAACACAAACACTTTCACACAACACAAAGGACTAAGACCAGATTTATTTACCTGACATGATCCAATACATGGGTCAGGCAAAGTCAGACAATTAACCTGAATCACACACACCTGACAGACAGCCCTTTCCCTTCCCCACAGGGATAAAAGGTGGAGCCCGAGAGCACAGTACGAGCACGGCAGACAGCATGACGAGACGGCTAATCAGGCGCTGCAGTTCAAGCGAAGGAGAAAGTCAGCAGAGATTGAGAGGGTGGCAAGGAGAGAAGTGACCTTGCCCTTTTCGTCCCAGGCCTGTGAAACCTTTGAGGAGAAAGGCATAAAAAAGCAAACAATAGCGCAAGTATTTTGAAGCAGATGTCAACGGTACACGGAGCAAGCCTATGCCGATAAGCAGCAGCGACGTAAGTTCCCGCGACCATGGTACGGGCCTTGACTCCAATGAAGAAGAAAAGCCAAGCAGTTCATCACAGCTGGTGAGTCGAGGGGAGAACTGATAAGACCCGTGCTGTGTTACTTGACAATCACAAAGTGGCAAGTTTGAACCAAGTTCAATGACCTATGAAAGAAATGTAAAAGTGTTAAAGGGAGACCAGCTGCAGAGGGGAAACTGGCACCACGTGGGTGATAACTCAAGAGACGCTGGTCGATCCCCATCTGAGCAAAACTACAGAAACCAAGAGGCCATAGGAGGGCCACCGAAATAGGTCAAAGTGGTCATACTGAGGATCAAGCAAAATCCCCATACAATCCAAAGACTTTGATCTGTATACTCTGTGCAAGAAAGGGAAGCAAATCCCAGCGACATTGAACAATTGTGAATGCGAAGTTAGCAAGCATGAACCCGACCGAGGGAGGCTGACGAGAGGGGAGAAGTCTGAAGTCCCAAGAAACAGTATGTTGACAGACGTAAACCTGGCTGAGGGATGTCTACCAAGACCAGTTTGAAAAGACATTGAGAAACTAAGGGAGGAGAAATCCCACAAAAGTCAAGAGGGGTCCGAGTCCGACCAAGGGAGATCCAGGGGTGAAACCATCACCCTATGTGAACTGTAGAAGAGTGTCCGACCCCGACCAAGGGAGATCGTGGGGTGAATTCATCACCCAAGTATCTAAAGAGAAGAGGGGTCCGAGCCCGACCGAGGAAGATCCAGGGGTGAAGTTGCTTGATGAAGGAACTGTTATATAATTTTTGGAATACCATACATGAAGGGTCAGCGCCCAGAAGAGGGGGAACCAGGGGTGAACCATTCTCACCCTAACAAACTTTCATTTGGTTAAAGGAACTTTTCTTTTATTATTCCAGAAGACATCAGGTCATCGAAGGCAAGAGCCTTTCAGTGAAACAAGACTTAGCCGTAGACGGCCCTGAGAGCTGAAAACTGAACTGTCATCTTGTGCTGGGAAAGCTCGAGAGTGTGCTGTGCTCCATGATCCCACCTTACCCTATGCTCAAAATGTGGGGAAGGGAGACCCAGGCTTCCGTATCCTGACGTATTATTTGAGAACACTTCTTTATTTACCTGAGAACTATCCCACACCCCTTTTTCTATTTGTTGTAAGGTTTGGCAATAGGTTTCTTAGTATAGGCCCTTATTATTTGACACAACGCCACTAGGACGGCCCTATTTTCATTTGATGGTTGACGCTTGCTCCCATTTTAGATTTAGGTTTAGATTAAATGTTTTTCCAACCTGCATATAGCATTCATTATTCAATAAACACCCTTGAACTATGATCACTTGTGTCCATCTTACTTGTTGCCACCATGAGTTCCTAACACTTGTCACAAAAGATGTTTAGTGTAGCCTCTCTTAGTCAGTTGGCCAGTGAGGGCTCTGGCCTGTTGTTTAAATTCTCTAAAATCAGAGCATACCTCTCATATCTGAGGTACTGACCGAATGGTACATTTTCTAGTAAAGATCCCGGATGATAGATGCTGAAATGCAAAAGAGCATTTCGATCCTTCGATTTGTTTAACACCATTGTGTAGTTTAGGCACATGTAAAATAATGGGACCTGTCCACCGTTGTTGTGTTGCATGCACTGTTGGTTGATGGACATTGTCCAAATTTGTGATGTTAATTACAGTCCCTAGTTTGTTGGTTACGGTTGAAGACATTCCAGAGGACACTGAGACCTGCTGGAAGAAATGTAGAAGAGTTGTTGGAGCTGCATCAGAATAAATGCAAATGTGTGTGGGAGAGGGAATTTAGAAAGGACAGGGTCCAGGAGCTGGCAATGTGGTTGGCCGCAAAGGGGAAAGGGAGGCTCTGGTGGGGATAATGGAGGCACTCGCCTGAAAGTCACAGGAACAGGAAAAAGGGAATAAAACAGCAGAGGAGAGGAACCCACCAGCATGCACAGGGAAAACAGCAAATTCTGGCATTATTCTTCTACCGGAAAGTTGCTGTTATAAGTAGTGCAGGCATCATTCCACTGGCAATAGTCACAGCATATGCTTTTGTTAATATGTTGATTAATATTCAAGAGCATCTAGCATCCCACTTGCAAGTTGATAGAGCAGTGCCATCAGGTATGAGAGGGCATGGCAAACACCAATGCAGGTTTAACAGGAGATGTATTTGTAATAGAACCTCATTTCTGCCAGGCATTGTTTTTGGATGAGCAGTATTCCTGAATAATCATATGTTTTTTCTGATCAGTGTCTTTTGCTACTGTTAAGGTCTGGAGTGTCAATAGACATGTGCAATATGAAATTATCTTGATCTTCCAAATGCCAATGGGCCTTTCAAGCAAGATATTGCGAAAATCTGCTAGAAAGGTTCTCAAGAGCACATTTCAGGCTGGATGCAAATGTGTTTCTGTAGGGTTGCCATGTCATCCTCCAGCTCTTTGTGTGTCTTTGGAATGATAAAAGAAGAGATCTAAATGTATCCACTATAATGAGGTCAATGATATAATTACTACCCCATGAGCCAGAAGCCAGTCTGAGTGTAATCACTGAAATCATTAAATACAGAACATATGCTGGAAGTGGGCTACTTTGGCAAATAACTCCTTACTGCAGTACCCATCTACACTTTGCTTCTATATTTTATTTAGAAAACCTAAGGAAAGTACATTTTGCAGATGACATTCTGTCGCAGCAAAGAAGCAGGGAATACACTGAAATGACCAGAGGGCAGAGTCAAGGGACAACTTGGCAGCAATAGGCAGAGTCAAGGGACCACTTGGCAGCAATCATGCCAGAACAACTGTTAATCAGAATACTGCTGCAGAATACCACAGAAGCTGAATTAAATATATAGTTTACAGACAACATGTAGAACCTCTAACACAGGTTACTCCAAAAATACTCACTCTTTCTTTGTGGTTGTTACACCTGCTAAATAAGCCAGAGGCCCGCTTGTGCAATATAGGGGGATGCAAACTTGCTCGCCTGACTCCTGCAGAAAATCAATGCCTCTGTGAACAAACTAAGTGCCTACTTGTGCTATGCAGTCACATTTCAGCATTATACTTACTTGCACAGATTAACCTGAGATTATGCTCTTGGTTATGAATCTTACTCATCTGAGAGACCCCTGAACATAATAACTGAAGACCACAACAGTTTGCAAAGAACTAATAGGTAGGTGCCCCTTAATCGAAGAATAAACGTAAGACTCTACTGAGGTGAAGCTGATTGGCTCATTATAGCCAACTGAGAAATTACTTACCGTAATGTTCTTTCAATGGATTCTTCTCCCGCAGATTACTCATCTGATAGATAGCCTCATTCAGTTCTGCTGCTCGTAACAATTGTACGTCAGGGGGCCTTAGTGGACCTTGACTCAGCCGTCGATCCGTCTTACTCGGTGCTCTATCATCAGCTCAGGACGTGACGTGAGGCGTTGTCTATATATCACGTCACTATGACCCCATACCTCAGTTCCACCTTTCTTCCCCATGCCCGATCGCTGCAGAGACAAATGATAGAAGACCAGCCTAACCAGCCAGTTAAATGTAACAATGACAACATCCCCATGGGATGAAAAGGGCTTTTTGAACAAGGCTTTCAAATATAGAAAACAGTAAAAAAATGGGAGTTTTTTTGCAAGAAAGACATGATACTAGCCAGATAGAAGCAGTAACCTCGAACCATCACCAGGTGTCCTCTCATTTTAGAGATCTGCCGAACAATCTCCAATGCTTTCTGAGCAAGAATGGATGGCAGGGATGATGAGGAATATGCGCAAGACGAATTCATAGAGAGAACATTACAGTAAGTAATTTCTACTACAATGGATAGCCTCTCACCAGCAGGTTCCTCATCTGAGAGACTCCGCAAACAGTGAGACAATGGAGGAGGGCAGAAAGTATTTAGCTACATATTTTGCAGCACTTCCCTGTGAGAACGCACATCAGCCCCATGGGCAACGTCCAGACTATAGTGCCTGGTAAACGCGTGTAACGAAGACCATGTGGCTGCACGGCAGATATCTCTAATGGGAACTCCCCTCTGTAAGGCCCTAGAAGCCGAGAACCCTCTGCTCAAGTGCACATTGATGCCGGGAGGGAGCTTCCTGTCTGCTGATTAATAGCATCCCACAATGCAAAAGATAATCCACCGGGATAGAGTCTGCTTTGTTACTGCTAGACACGTGTGGGCTAGAGAATGGGCCATAAACAGTTGGTCAGATTTGCGAAACTCATATGTCCTAGCAACGTAAAAGCTCAAAGCTCTTTTTGGGTGCAATCAATAGAACCGCTCCTCTTCCTTGGAAGGGTGAGGTGGAGGATAAAAGATCAGCAAGTCTATGGCTTGTGAGAGGTGAAGTTCAGAAACCACCTTCAGTAGAAATCCAGGTCTTAACTTAAGTGAGACCTTCTCCCGAATAATATTGCAAAAACGGGGGTCTGCAACGAAGAGTCTGTAGCTCACTGAACCTCCTGGCGGAAGTAATCGCAACCAAGAAGGCTGTCTTCAGGGAAAGAAGTCGCAGAGAACAGGAATGCATGAGCTCAAAAGGAGCCACCATTGAAAAGGACAAAACTAGTTATGAACCCCAATATGGGACAACAAAGGGAGTTGGCATGAACCTATTCACAAGGCCCCTCAGGAATTGAGCCATAACCGGGATCGTACAAAAGGAACCTTGATCCAGGGGCGTCATGAACACAGACAAGGCCGACAAATATCTTTTGACTGTGGTAACCTGAAGGCCTGCTGAGGCCAGTGACAGAAGGAACTCCATCACTGTAGTGGTAGGGGCAAGAGATAGGGTCAATCTTGCGTTCCCTACACCACATCTCAAATCTTCCCCCACCTGCATGCATACAGGGATCTGCGTGCAAGTCTGCATGCAGCCAGCAACACCTCAAGCACCTCCTCAGAGTGATCCCAGTTAACACATCTCATCCTCTCAAAAGCCACGCACGTAAGTTAAGGGATTCCAGGTTCGGTCAGAAGATCCGGGCAATGAGGAAACTGGAGAGATGGGCAGATGGTCACATCCAGAAGGCCTGAGTACCATGTCCTCCTCGTCCAATCCCGGGCTATCAAGATTGCTCAGAACCGCTTTCAAACACCTGAGAACCCAAGGGCTGACAGGAATTAGAGAGAAGGTGTAGTGGAGTGGGAAGGTCCAATCCACTAGAAACGTGTCCCCTAGCATGCCGTTCACTGAGAGTCCCTCGATCAAAACTGTAGGCACTTCTTGTTAGAATCTGTGGCAAACAGGTTCACTGATGGGGTACCCCAGTAAGAGAAGACCTGCTCTAAGGCATACTGGCACATTTCCCATTCGTGTGAGACTGTGCTCTGCCTGCTCAGAGCATCTGTTCTCTATGCCCGCCAGATGAACTGCCTAGGCCGAGATCTGGTTCTCTAACACCCAGAACCACACCAACATCGTCTCTCTGCAAAGGGAGAGGGAACACAAGGCACCTTGTTTGTTCAGGTAATGCACGGCCACTGTATGTATTGTCCGTCAGAATCAGGGCATGCTTCCACTTCAGAGACCGGGTGAACGCCCTGAGGTCCAACCTGATAGGTTGCAACTCCAGCCTGTTGATGTGCCACCTGGCTTCCATTGCGGACTGAAGGCCGTTCAACTTGCAAGTCCTCACAGTGAGTGCCCCAACCCCTCAGAGACGCATCTGTGACCCCTCAGGACTGAGGCCACAGAGGCCAGAAGGGTTACCCCGCCATGAGATTGTTGCTGTCGGTCCACCAACCAAAGTCGTCGACTGCGGACACCCTGAGGGAATCCGTGAGGGTTCTGAGGTTTTTGAGACCATTGACCCCGTAGGAGCCATTGAAGAGATCTCATTCGTAGCATGGCCTCTAGGACTAGAAAAATACAGGAGAGCATGAGACCTCAGAGGCGTACGAAGGAAGCTGCTGGTAAGGCAGTGTGGTTCCGGAATATGTTCACCATCTCCGCGATGCTGTTGACTCTCTCCTCGTGAGGGAAGGCCTTCCCTACCCAGTGTCCGGGACTGCCCCTATGAACTGGAGCCTGTGGTTTGGTGACACATGGGACTTCTTCAAGTTCAGAGAGAAGCCCAGCATGTGCAGTAGCAGACAGGTGTCCTCTAGGTGAGACAGAACCTGCCCAGTCGACTTTCCCCCGGATCAGCCAATCGTCCAGGTATGGGAAAACGTGGACGCTGAATCTCCTGAGGTGAGTCGCGACTACTGGCCTGAGCTTGGTGAAGACTCTTGGAGCGGAGTTCAACCACGAAGGGGAGCACATTGAACTGATAGTGCTTGTCCCGTATGAGGAACCTCAGGAAATTCCTGTGCTTTCGATGTATCGGTGCATGGAAATAAGTCACCATCCTGAATTTGTCTTTCCTCAGGAACTTGTTCAATGCCCTTATGTCCAGAATGGGACAGAGAACCTCCTGTCTTCTTGAGTACCAGGAAGTACTAGCAATACCAGCCCGATACTCTCTGCTCAGGAGTTACCGCTTCCACTGCACCCTTCAATAACATGGTTAACAGTTCTTCTTGGAGCTCCTGTACCGGTTGGCTTGGAGGCTTTGGGGGTCTGTCTGGTGGTTTCCTTAAGAAGGGCAGACAATAACCGGACCACAAGAGCTCTAAGGCCCAGGCGTCAGAGATAATCCCCTGCCATTGGGACCAATGCTCTGCCTGCCATCCACCAACCGATAAGTTGTGGGAGGGGAAATCAAAGTGGCTTAGAGGGCAGAGCCGCTGCCACCGCTTGCTGACCTCTGGAAGCCCCCTGCCCATTCTGGGGCATGAGAAACGCTTCTGCCCCTGCCTGGCTTCTGCTGCGCCTTCCTGCCGTAAGGCACATAGCACCTATAGTCTCTGCCCCTAGAGGCAAAGCTGAAGGCAGGTTTGGCCAGCTGCTCAGCTAGGTCCAGCGATTTTGCGGCTACTTTGACTCCTTACACTTTTCCAGGGAGTAGTTGACTTTCTGTATAAAAAAAGATGCTCACCTTCAAAAGGCATGTCCAACAGCCTGTTCTGGACGTTCAGAGAGAAGCCTGAAGTTCTCAGATAGGCTTGTCTTCTTAGGGCTACCGCCACTCCCATTGTGCGGCCAAAGCAGTCGGCCACATCCAGGCCTGTTTGCAGCATCTACCTGACTACCACCTTCCCATCTTCCACCAGCGGTGAGAATCCATCCCGCATTTCTCCCTCGGGATTGTATTGGGCCGCCTGCTCCACAGCCTTCCAAAGGACGAATTAATATTTAGCAGACCCACATGCTACATTGGTGGCTGTCAGGGCCTTGCTGCCAGAAGTAAACACTGTCATAGCCATTGCGTCCAACCTCTTACCCTGTCTGTCCGGTGGCAGATTTGAGGTAGAGGCTGCAGGTCTGGTGGTGATTGTGGCTGCCTGCACAACTCCTTGGCCACGAAGATCTACACTAAACCAACAGACAGAAACAGCCTATTGCTTGGAACAAGCTTTCATCCTAGACGAACTGTGGATAGTGTACCTCTTAGTCAATTTCTCTGATACAGATGCAACATTGCAGATATCCAAGAGTACAGAAATCAATCCAGTATCCTCCAATGGAAGTTTAAGGACAGAGGATATAAACAAGATCTACTAGCAAGTGTCGCAAACAGAGTTGAACTGATGGAGAGAGAAACCCTCCTGACACCTAAACCAGTCAAACAACAGGAAACTCTAGTTTATGTCACATCCCACTCAGTCCAGAGTCCCATCATCAAGAGAATCATCAGAAAAAACTGGCTGATACTACAAATGGATCCACAACTCCAGCGACTACTCAATAGTCTGATTAAAGCAGACATCAGGACAGGCAAGAGAGAGAATCTTCAGCAATACAAAGGGATGCAACTATGTCATAACTGCCAGCATTGCAACAATATTTTTCAGGGAAACAGCATTCCACACCCCCATTCCGGTAAAGCTCTACTTTTGAAACATTCAGCCACATGCGACTCCACAAACGTGGTCTATGCACTAAAATGCTCTTGTGGCTTTTATTACATTGGAATAACCACACGGAAAGTCAAGACACGTTGGACCGAACATAAGTCCAACATTCGGACATGCAATCTGAAATCATCAGTGGCAATGCATTTTATTGAAAACAGACGCACGATAGCCCAACTCAAAAGCGTCCTTCTGGAGCTGGTGAGATTAGGCCCCCGGGGTGGTGATCTTCACAAGAAACTTCTACAGAGGGAGGTACTATGGATAGACTTGCTAGATTCAATATACCCAAGGGGAATGAACACAGAAATGGATTTAATGTGCTTTGTATAATTGACTGTTGTTCGATCTACTTAACACACTGGTTGATACACTTAATCCATGGTTTCTAACTGCTAGCAATTAGATATATGATAACTGTTGTTGAAGATATCAGACTGCATTGAATTATCGTTCATGATAACTTTTTTGTAAAACTGTGGGATTTTGGAATTCTAGCTGTAGATTTCCACGTTTTCTGTGATATTTTGGGTCACTGCCCCCTCTGCCATCTTCCTAGCAACTCGTTTATCCCCTTTAACAAATAAATTAGGTTAGAGCTTCTAGGGGCGCCTGACCGGATATTATTCCGGACGGGTGGTTCTTCCCCCTTTCCCTGAAAATTATTAGGATAGGCTGAGTGTATATACACCCACTCTGTCCTGAGTCCTATGCAAATTTGTTAATTGGACTTTTGACAGGAGTGGTACTTTACAAAAGCATGTATATGCCCTCTTATTTTTCTTTTTCACTTTACCGTAACAGGAGCTCGCTCCGCCTCCCCACATCTTTTACATCTGGGGTTACTCAACATTTCTGCTGCATCTTGCCTTTTATTTTTAACTCTATCATTTGGTCCTCCCAGTGAGACTTCAGTAGACGCACAGCATCCTCATTAGATTTTCACTTGGGCAATCGAGGCGTCCTGCTTCCTTGGCAACACATCCTCGAAATGCCCCTTCCAAGATGGCCAACGTCTGCTCAACGATGCATTACGCATGCGCGGGAGTCCCTATGCAACGCCATAAACAACTATGGGTTGGATCGATTAGCGATCAGGACCCTGGCCTGCAGACTACACTGGTGTGGTACACCAGGGTAGTGGGCGCCGGCGCAGCTTAGGCAGAGTATTCTCTTCTCTTTTTGCTTGCCCTGCTTCAATACCATAGACACTAAGCAAGGATTTAGTTATGGCGGAGATTTCCCCGCATGCAAGTGTTTCATTTCTTGCTGACTCATTCTATCAGATCTGGTTCCCCCTTTGTTATTATGCGATTATGACGTAGTGGCAGAGGTTTGCACATACGTGAGTTATTGTGTTCTTGTTGACCTATTAGACTAGACTTGTTTCCCCTAGGGTTACAATGTGAATATGAAGCTGTGGCGGAAATTTGCGCACATGCGAGCGTTTGAATTTTTTGTCACCTCACTCTAATAGACTTGTTTTCCCCACTTTAGAGCTTTCCAATCATCATCAGTACAGACCAATTTCCCTCCTCTTCGACCATTTGTCGGGTAAGTGGTGCTTTATCTTTTCAACACTCATTGATCTCATTGAGCGCTCTAACCATGCCAGATTACGGTATCATTTGTGGAACCACATAACTCATTGGGTAATTCCCTGTATTTACAGGTCCAGTGAGTGACCTGGAGAGTTACTAGGAAATGGCAATGAGGTCAGTTTTTGGACTTTGATTTAGCTTTTCTTTGACATATGTATATTTACTTTTAATTCTCATATTGACATGCATTATTCTGTATTACCTGATAGATACATTGCCGAAATAAGTTGTATCAAGCCTAGGAAGTTGAATACCCCCAAGCCTTGAAGAAGGATTCTGTTATCCGAAACGCATTGGCAAACCATTGTTAAAATCATTGGAGTGTATTAGGAGAAACAACTATATGATTGAACTCATGTACAACACTGTTTGAGCTACAGAAGTGTACATGATAGCACAATATAATTGTTTACCTTGCTGGAATTATTGTTTGTGAAGAAACAAATTATACTTTGAATGCTCTATTTTGGGTATTACTTTATGCTTCATGTTAGCTATGAATCTATGGATGGCAGTGAGCTGCCTAAGCTGTATTTAATTGTATTTAATTATACTTTTTCCTTATGAAACACAGATTTAGATGCGTCTGTCTGCTTCTTTGGACTTAACACTCATACACATTTGTATGTAAGTACTCATGAACTATAGGATTATATACTTAAGATCACCTATGATTTGCTATTGAATATGTACTTATTTCTATTTTTTCACACTACATGTTGAACTCAATATACCTGAATACATGGGGTCTTTACCCCTTAGGAGTGCATTAAAGGGGGCGCGGTTGGCAGCAACTGGCTTGTGGTTAGCTCTTTGCCTGCACAAGAAGACCTTCCAGAAAAGGGTGAGAAGATAGAAATGATGGGACTTCTCTTGTCGCCCTGTACTTCCCTGTCATAATAGAGCTGGACTGGGGGATGGAGCAGGAATGGTGCCAGAAGGAGGCTATGGGATCTGCAATCGCCAAATTAAGTGTCATATTTTTTTCTGTAAGCAGGCCCTCGTTCAACATGTCCATTAGTTCGTAGCCCTGGGTTGGAGCTGATGCAGTTTTTAGCCCCAGAGTGTCTACCACCCCATCCACCAGCGATCTAAGCTTAGCGTGGGTACGGGTGTAGGGCTGGCCTTACTGAAATTCCACATCTGGTGATGTGTCTAGCCAACTGGCATCGTGGAGTCCTTGTACTGGTGCAAAAAGATCTGCTTGACCGTCGAAACAATTGCTTCTTGGTCTTCTGTTGATGTCTCTCTTTTTCGGGGATAGCCCCCTCAGTCTCGGCCTCTTAGGACCGGACGGTCGATCGTGCAGGGGATGTTGAAGGCAGAGGGCGTAACACGAGTTTGGCTGTCCACTCCCCCACTGACTTTGGGTTAATCTGCAGGAGAAAGGCAATCCATTGAAACAAAATTATCACCTACCATTCTCCTATTTTTCAAAGCGCCTCTAATCTCCAACAAGCAAATGAATAGGGCTGATAATGGTGCTGCCTCAACTTTATTTATTTTATTTATTTGTAATGCATCGGCAGCCTGTAGGCATCAGGGCGCAGTGACAAACACACTCATACAAACACAGAAGACAAGACAGTCTGACCTGGGGAAATAAGTACTACGCTGTTACTTGGATCAGCCAATGCTGGATTTTACTTTTATGGAATTCATTGATTCACGGTGTGTCACCCTTTCTCAACTCTGATTGCTGGACGTCCTTTGCATCTTGTACTCGTGGTGGCCCTGAATCATCATGTTGCATCTTCATCTTCTATCCTGGCTTGCAACATTATGTGTTACTACTGACTTCTGCAATTGTATTCGCTCTCCTCTCTTGCTTCTCCACTCTTTTTAACTGCTTACTCTCTTTTCTCTCCTCCCCTCCCCTCTCCCTTTTCCCATCTCCTCCCCCCTCCCCTTACTTTCTTCTATGCACTTACTCTATTCAGAATTGTCCCTGGACCTACTATGATAGCAACCTTGTCTGTCGCTCCCCTATCCCCTTAGTGCTGCCCCCCGCCCCCCTCCCGCCAGCACTATCTGAAACGTTGTCAGGCCTAGTACGAGAGTCACTTGTTTTGTTCCTCCCCTCCCTTACTGCACCCCTCTCCCTCACCTTTTGTTTTTCTCTGGCTCTACCAGAAATATCGTCAGGCCTAGTACGGTAGTCGCCTGTTTGTTTCCATTTCCTTCCCACTCTCCCCCTCCCTTCCTTATCTATGTCATAGCTCCTGCACTATCTGAAATGTCGTCAGGCCGAGTACGATAGTTAATTTCACATCCTTACTGTTCATGGCCTGTAAGAATGTCGTCGTATTTTCCCTTGTTCCCTTCCTTGCCTTGAAGCGCTTTGAAACACATTGTGTATAGGCGCTATATAAATAAATTATCATATCATATCATTTCACTTGAAGAGTAACGTTTTCAGCGACCTTCGAAACAATTTTACGTCTGCCTCTAGCCTTAAGTGCAGGTGGCAATGTGTTCCAAAAAAACTAATTTCCTAGCTCACAGCCTAGCTCCTTCAGGCATCACTGCCTATCGACTGCATGTACCTTCACTATACCTTTTTACTATAAACAAATATTTGCCTCCTCTATGAGACTCTTTCGGTAAATGACCGGTTGACAGAAAAGGATGTTTAAAAAAGCAATAGTTACATTATTACATTGCAGCCCATTGGTCCACAAAATCTCTGTAAAGTAAAACAAATCGAATGCAGAACATGGCTTTGTAGATGGCCCCAGTTGTGTACCTTGCTACTACCCGCTACAGCAAGGTTGCCAACTGGCCCCAACTCTCGGTATTTTGGCCAATTCTTAATTGGAAGTAGACTGAGTATTGCGTATTGCAGCGCTTTTACAATAAGTTAGCCATTGGCTATGTTGCTGCGTACAGAGATGCCCTTTAAAATCAGCATGTGTGCCAGTAGTACAGCCCTGAAAACACTTTGGTGTCAGAAGATCGCTGAAAATGTCGTGAACTCTGCATATAAGTTGATGGATTCCATTCAGGGCTTCACAAATGATATATTTGCTGGCTGAAGAGAACAGCTGTGGTGTGGATGAGCTTCTGCAAGCATTCTTTTAAAAGGACACTTCCTGTTTGGATCAGAATAGGAAAACCCTTATAAAAATGCCAAGTTTAAATTGTGAGACAAAAGATTTAGTAGTCTCTGGGCAGGATGTTAGTGATTTCCACATGGGAACCATTTGAGCCTGAATTCCTCCGAGTGGAGTCTGAATATGAAATAATTCACTATTTCAGAACTTATAGACTGAATATTTAATCAATGTTTCTTAGAAAAACGCTTTTGATTTCAGCTAATCCGACATTTGAAGTGACGCTTTACATGTGTGTACAGCACTCACTAGCAACCACTGGATGAATCAGGTACAAGGATGACTAGCAGACCACTGCAACTCAATTGTTACAGCGCAAAAGAAGTTTTCAACATCCTCTTTAACATAGGCCAAGAAAGTAAGCTGAATGAGGGTTGGTTGATATTCAAGGATAGGGTTGTCAGGTGGTACATATCTATGGTTGTATAATCTGAAAAATAGTGTGAAAACTAGCATTTCAAATTAGGAAGTTACTTACATTTGCTAAAGTTTTTGTGATGGACAGAGTATTCCTCCAACAAGTTTCTCACCTCGTACAGCTTGACTGGTGCCATTGACACTGGAACGGAGGTCTCTAAGACACTAGGACATAGGCAGTCGCATGAGCCCTATGTACTCAGTTGCACCCTCTTTTCTCTAGTCACAAATTCTAAGATGTTTTAGAACCGATTAATCAGGTTATGTCCAATCCGCAAGAGGGTTGATGTGTAATTTGTTGGAAAGCTGTATCCATGAAAAAGAATATGACGAAGGGTAAGTAACTTGTTTTCATAAAGGATACATTCAACCTACAGATTCCTCATCTCTTAAAATATTCCTAAAACAGTAATAGACTAGGATCGATGGAAGAAAGTGAAGAACAGCACCTTTTTACGCAGGAAGTTCTAAAGAACAGAATGCCTTAAAGGTGCACTGTTCTCCAGCAAAGGAGTCCCTGCAGTAATGCATGGAAAACTTAAGCAATGAGGCCTAACACTGAAGTAAGCGCTTGTCCTTTAGAAGAATGGCTATGCAATGAAGACAACGCTTTTTTGTAAACAAGAGAATAACATGGCTTAATGGAAAATATTCCACATGAGATCATCTATTTTGTCCAAGCCTGTTTTTTCCTAGGATCAGAAAAGCCAACAGAAAGAAGATCAATTGATCTGAAATATTTTCTTTTTGCTACAAAAATATTGAGAGCTCTCTTTTTGTCAGTAAAAGTACTCCCTTTATAAAGATCACTTTACATAATTATGCTATGGACTGATTTTTATATGACTGACTTTTTCATCTTGTTTTGTTTACGATTTTTAGTATGTCTTATTTGTGAAAGAGCTTTGACACCCATGGGCTTAAGCACTCTACACATAAATAAACTCGGTTCCGTCTTGGGCTTAGTAGGAGGTGAAACAGTAAAAACATACAAAGGGCCTCAAAAACCTGTTTGACTGAATTGCCATTATAGCCACTTGGCCCGGCGAAATTACCGGCGGATTACAAGTGGCAGCTGTAAGAAACCTGAGGGTATTCTTCCAGGTAAACCTCAAGAATCCCTTATACAAGTGGCCAGGGAAGGGCTGGTGCTCTCAGATCCCAACCTTGAGGGCGGACGAATGAGTGAGCATCACCTGGTTAGGGGAGACCACGGTTATGCTTGGAAGAATACCCCGGTATACGCAGTATTCTCCAAAAGAAGTATTCTACAAGAGACAAAGTCCCTGAAGCTTTTTTTGGTTATTCTGCATCCACCTCCCTTCCAACCAAAGAAGCTCCTTAATAAAATCCAACCACCCTGTTACACTCAAAAACCACAACTCCCTTTCTGTTACCTTCCCGAATACTCCTGGTCATTCTTTTTCACGTCCCTCTGATTGTTCTTTCCCGAAACCCCAGTATAATGCATTAACAACACACTACGAATTCCCCCAATTCTCATGTTCAGGTCACGAAATTCTGGTAATCTTCATTCATTCCACAACCCCTACCAATCTCACCTTTCCGAACTGACCCAAACCCCTATCACGAGAACTATATCCCCATAAGACAACTTTTCTCCATCCTACCACCCTCTTTCTCCAACATGAACACTTGCTTGCACGGTGACAGACAATGGGCTAATGTTAAAACTGTTTAACTGTCATGTTCAGGCACAGTCAGTTAATTAACCAGAATCCCACACACACCTGACGGCCCTTTCTCCTCCCCACAGGGATAAAAGGTGGAGCAGGAGAGCACAGTACGAGCAAGGCCGACCGCACGATGTAAGAGCTAACCCAGCATGGCAGTTCAAGCGGAGGAAAATAAACGGCGCATACGGAGAGGGTGGCAAGGAGAGAAGCGACCTGACCCTTTCCGACCAAGGCCTGTGAAACCTCTGTAGATGGAAACATAAGACTGAGAACAATAGCCAGCATGTATTGCAGCATATGTCAAAGGGCCACAAGACCCTCCTCCACTGATTACCAAGCCGGGGCGAGGCAATTGTCTCTGAGGTACCAACCTTGACCCCCAAAGAGAATGAAATCCAGGCGGTTCATTACAGCCGATGAGTCGAGGGGAGAGTCGATAAGAAACCGAACTGTAGCCAATGGATAATTTGAACTTTGAAAGGCTTAAAGAAACAATTGATGAAGGAAGCGGAAAACCAGCAACAGAGGCGCCCGGCACCACAGAGGTGCTCATGCAGGAAACTCTGGGCGATTACCCGATGTATCGACTACCATAACCAGAAGGCCTGGGGAAGAGGCGAAGAGAGGTCTAGTGGTCATACAGGGGTCTTATAAAAGCCTGTGTACTGTCGAAAGTCTTTGACCGACAGATGATTGTGAATGAAAGGTACATGAGTCCTGCTTGTTGAAACCAGTGTATAAACTGTGTGTCGTAATGGTTGGCAAGAGTGAACCCGGCGGAGGGATGCTAACAAAAAGGGGCGAAGTCTGAAGTCCTGAAATACAAAGAACTGTTTAGCAAAAGTTGGCAGAAGTTAACCCAGTGTGAAAGGGTCCCTTATGTCTAGGGAAACAAGGAGAGCCACCACACACGATAGATACGCCAGACATGAGGTTGTATTCCCAAAGCTGTTCTTGGAAGCGAGCTACATACAGGGGAAGAGTTGTATTCCAGACCTTGCTATCTATGAGGTGCTATTTGTGTCCTGGGAGCCGACACGCTCTAACAGGGCTCAGCAAAGGGGGGCCAGAAGAAGAGCATAATTCAAGCCTTTAGCTGCTTTATTCTAACATATTCTACCATATAACGAGACTGGCTGGCAGCTGCGAAATGATTAAATGCCCTGCAGCTCTGCTTCAAGGCTACGTTCGGGAGGGAGCCGGGCATTCTTCCTGGCGCTGCCTACGTTGTGTTTCAACGAACTTTTGTTATCCTCGCGGCCCTGCGGCCTTGTCCTTTCACGTGCAGACAACAATGTTTTACAGTCGAGCAGTGTAAGCAGAAAATGTACTGCGAAGCAATAAGAACAGAAAGCAATGAGCAATGGTTAGGAAACAAAATGGCGATTCTTGTTACATCAAAAATGGCCATTAATTGGCAAACTCGGAAACCTATATTCTGTCATATCGTGCATGGGACGGTTGGCTCACGGCCATCAAAATATGTTTGCGGTCACATATGAGAGGTATCCATTTTTCTAGACTGACAAGTGGAGGGATGCTAACAAAAGGGTTGAGGCCTGAAGCCCCAATGAACAATGTGACAGAAGTGAACCAGACCAAGGGATGTCTCACAGTGAACTGTTTGAGCAAAAGTTGGCAAGAGTGAACCCGGCAGAGGGAGACCGACAAAAAGGGTTGAAGCCTGAACTGTTTAAAAAGACTTTAAGATTCATGAATGCAAGAAGCCTAGGGACCTGAGCCCGGTAGAGGGAGATCCAGGGGTGGAATGTTATCACCCAAAGTTCATTGAGAAAGGAACTATTTATGTGATTTGTTGAATACGATTTGTGAGGGGGCTGCGCCTGGAAGAGGGGGGACCAGGGGTGAAGCCATAACCCAGGGTTGTGAGAGGTCCGCGCCCGGAAGAGAGGGACCCAGGGGTGAAGACATCACCCAAAGTATATGTGGAACAGAACTTTGTGTTTGTTTAAAACTTCAGGCCCTCGAAGGCAAGAGACTTTTGTTAAAAGAGACTTAACCATCGAAGAACCTGATAGCTGGAACTGAACTGTCGACTCGTGCTAGGAAGCTCACGTGTATGCTGTGTTCAGGAGATCCACCTTGCCCCGTACTGAAAACGTGGGGAAGGGAGTCTCCTGGCAATCACATCCGGCCCTAATTATTTGTGAACACTTTTTTTCTTTATTGAGAACATTATCACACACTTAGGTCCTTTTATTTTGACACAACGCCACAAGAACTGCGTTAATTTTCATTTGATGGTCAAAGCTTGCTCCCATTTTAGATTTAGGTTAGGCGTTTTTCCACCCTGCATTTACAGTTTAATAAACACCCTTGAACTGTGCTCACTTGTGTCTGTCTTGACTGTTGCCACCATGAGTTACTCACACAGTGTAAATCCCCTTTTTGTATGAGTCCATAGGGCTCTAGGGGGCTTTTTTGGTGGAATTACTGCAGCAGTAATTCTGCCACAGTAATTCCGCCAATTTTGCTGATTTTTTCGGCAGAGAGTTGGAGGATTCACCTTCAGCACGATGCTGGAGGTAAATCTTCCACTCCAGGGCCATACTCATAGTATGGTGGAGCGGGAACATTTGCAGTAATTCAGTTACCGCCAATTGGTTCCCCATCCACCATACTTGTAATGAGGCCCCTTGTGTTGAAGGTGAAACTCCGATATTACCTTAGGCAGAAAGAGGGATGACCAGGAAGGCAATCTTGTCCAAACAGAGACTGCCAAAGGATTTCTTAGATACAGAGGACTGTGACCACCAAAATCATTGTGGTTCTAAACCTCCTCCAAGCGGATTGATCAGCATTGAAGAACACACAAGCCAGTATGAATGGCTAGTATGCAACCAGGGCATGCCACCCCCAGAACACGACAGGCGAGAATTTCCTGGAGCAGAACAATTGCACTGGAGGCGAAAAACAGTTAACCGGGGGAAACCTCCACAGGTAGAAAATCACCTCCAAGAAATACTCCTGAAGTTCCCATTTGTATGAGATTGCCAGTTGAGGGCTTCTGCCAAGATGTTTTTTTTTACCCAAAGGTGGGCCACAGATTTCACCCCATTTTCCAGTGCCCAGAGCCACACGACTTGGATGAATCCCATCCCACAGAATTGTGGAAGGGATGGGCAAAATGAAAAATCACATTAAAGGCAGAGAGGTCCTAAAGAACAGGAATGCAGGGGCTCAAACTGAGCTCCCAGAAGAAAAGTCAAAACCAAATTCAAAACCCACGAGGGACCAACAAACTAGTGTGGGGAAAACGAGTTACTCAAATACCACAAAAACTGTATATCAGTGGGATGGTGAAGAACAAGCCTTTTTCAGGGAACCTTTTAAAGACCGAAATGATCCTGTTCATAGTGCCAATCTGCAGGCTCAGCCAAGCCATGGATAGCAGGAAATCCAGTACAGAGGAAATGGGACAGCTTGAAGGGTTCAGGCGTCACTTTGGACACAAGTTCAAAACATATGCCACCTGCAGGTATAGATACACTGGGTGGCAAGCCTCTACGTGGAAAGAAGCACATCCAGGACAATGTCTGACAAGCTCTACTCCTTACACCATAGCCTCTCAGCAGCCAAGCATGGAGGTTTAGTCTGCTGAGGCTCGCCCTACAACGACGACAGAACAGTTGCAACCTTCTCTGGAGGCATCAGTGAGCACAGATGGACATGTCCAGAAGCTCTGGGTACCACGTCCCCCGGGCTAAATCTGGAGTGATCAGATCAACAGGGACCCAAACTTTCACAGGCTCCTGAGAAGAAGAGATCGGTGCGAATGCATTCAGGAGTGTGAAGTTCCATTCAACAACTAATGTGTTCCCCAAAGCTCCATGTGGAGGAAATTCCCTGGAACAGAACAATCAGCCATTTCTGTTGATACTGGAAGTCAAGAGGTCCACTTGAGAAGTCCCTCAGAAGGCCAGGATGTCCTCCAGAACTTCTTGGCAGAGCTCCTACTTTTGAGAGGACAAAGTCTGTCTACTCACAGCATCGACAATGACCTTCTTCCTCTGCAAGATGGGGCAACTTTAGTGAAACATGTCATTCTCTAGAGCCCAGAATGCATTGTTTTTCTGTACAGAGGAAATAACCCCAAATTACCCCACTTATTGAGGAAGTGCAGTGCTGTCTTCATTCAGTGCTGTCCACCAGGACATCGGGGGAGACAGAAACACAAACATTGGCCGATTGGCTGTAGTGCAACACTAGGGCAGAGGAAAATGTGGTTGGGAAAGTTCATAAGGAGATTAGAGGATTTAAACAGTGAGGCCATGTGGGCTAAACTCTTATATGGATACTCTATCTCAATGACCATTGATTTAGTGAATATTTGAATAGTGCTACACAAAAGGTTGGGGAAAATGTTGTTTTCGATTAGTCCACCACAGAGAAGTAGGGAAGGGAGTAATTTGTAAGACAGGTAGAAAATGCAATCTTGGAGGTTAGAAAGGGAGGCCCTGATCTGTATATAGCATATTGTGTTACATTGTATTGTGTTGAATAAATTAATGTCTGAAATGTTTGTTTTAGATTGTGTCTGAAGTAATTTATTGTCATTTGTAATGAATTAAGAGTTGTGAAGTTTTTAATAAGCTATAAACAAGAAAATAGGGTTCCATGTAATAATGTCCCCTCAAAAATATCGGCATGCAAAGAAATTGCAGAATTGACGTTTTTGTGGGGACATTATTACATGGAACATGCATGGGACACCCCCGCAACCCCCAAACCCTTTTTTTATTTTTCAACCCCCGCCTGCCCCTGTCCCTAAATATATGGTCACCTATATAATGTTGCCACAACCTTTTCCCGGCAACATTATATACAGAAACCATATATATAGGGATATCATTACCCGATACCGAAAATAGGCAGAGGCACTGCGATAGATATGCCACTTCAGCATTGTATGGCCAGTTACTTCCAAATTAACTAGTTATAGTTGCATGTCAGGTATTGTCATTATATGCAAAGTAGATCCCCTACATTGCCAATTGCTGCGATAATACATTATGCAATAGATGCAAGTCACTTTCAGTGCACAGGAACATTAATGCTTTAATTAATGATAATGCTTTGTTATTTATATAGCGCTTTCGGAAAAGCACCATACATAGCTTATCTTTACATACAATTATCATCCCAACCGAATTTGGTACTCATTTATCAACCTCAGAAGATTGAAAATCTGAGTTGCCTGTGTCAGGATTTGAACCTGCGACCTTCAGATGACACACTGATTGCAGCAACGAGCGCATAACCTACTGAGCTTTCTTACTGCTTTGCTATGTTCACGGGTCTGCCTTTGTTCGCATCTCAACTGCACGCATGCAGCCTTCACTTGTGATATGATGTTGCTACCTCATTCACTTTAAACACATACCGGTCTCTCAGGTCGCTTGCCAACTCACCGGCTGTGTGCGCTTATTTCTTGTTTTGTGTTTTCTGATTTTCAAGTCAAGGTTAGTACCAGAGGCTTGACCTCACCTCCCCAACTCTGCCGTTCACCCGGGAGGGTCGCTGGCGTCCTTGAAACACAATGCGAACTTCACTTATGGGATCTGGCCTTCTCCACGTATCTTTCGCGGTCTGTGGTAGACAACTACCTCCAGTAGGGCAGCCTTGGGGTTTTCGGCCCGCTGCTCTCGTCCCTTGGTCTGTTGCTCTGCTACCATAGGTGTGCCTTTGTCCCGGAAGTTCTGCTCGTTCTCGTGTTCCACCTTGCTCAGACTGTCTTTTTAGGTGTTGCCTTTTATTTGTGTGAGGAGAGCTAATTAGTGTATGAACTTAGGGTAAAGTGCCTGACTTTGCCTGACGTGATTAAAGGGAAATGTCCAGTACGATGTGAGAGAGTTAGTCTGGTTTCTCTCAGTCACCCTCTTCCTCGGTCCAGTGTTTGTGCAAAAAGGGGGTGAGAGGGTTAGGACTCTGGAAAATCCTAAAGAATAGGATGGGGTAGATGAACAAAAAAGGGAGAATGCAGCGTCGCACCATCAGCTATCTCACTGCCACTCCCAGAAGACCTCTCTCACCCAGGAGATTCTCCCACACTGGCCCACCCCCAGGGTCTGGATCCAAAAGCGATGGCCATGCTCTGGCCACCTGAGAGAGAGATCCCCGGGGACGAGCGTGTGAGACACCCTCTGGTTTCTCACAAAGGCCACCACAAGAAAGCATGGCAAAACTGGCTGAATAATGTAGGACAGACACATAACAAGTTTCATGTTTGCTGTAGCCTTGATGATGCACAGTAAAACATACCTAGACTGGCAGCACCAAAAATGCCAATCTAACCACGTAATAACACTCATCATGATTACTTTATCATAGTTGCCCAGAAAAATATACAATGCCATACTAAGGACTGACTGCACCCAAATGGCAGTCTACCCAGGTAATCACACTTATCATGCTTTATCACAGATACCCAGTACAAAATGTCAAGCCACTGTAAGAAATGGTTACACTATCTGTAGCAAAATGCTAATCTAGACCAGTAATTAAGCAATAATCACCTGTTCCACGGGCTTTAACAGGTGGTAACGGGCCGGGCCCGATTTAATAGGCCAGAGAGTAGCAAATGCCTTCAATGAGGTTTGCCGGTGCCTTTACCACCAGTTCCAGCCTGTGGAACTGGTGATTATTTCTATTAGTACCCCAGGTTGCCAATCCGGTAACCCCGGATGCTAAGAGCAATGTATTTTATTTCAATGAACGGGAGTGCCTTGCAGCGTCTCATTCATTTAAAGAAAATACTTTCTTAAAATAGCCACACTGGATTAGAAAGGCAGGGCTCCTTACAGGCCCCCTCTTACATTTTCATGGCAGTCAGGAGGGAGACGGAGCAGCAGCAGCCCACCACCATTGAAGAAAAAAGTTAAGTTGGGTGGGAGGGATGTGAAATTTAACATGAAGGGAATGGAGGGTGGGGGAGAAGATGGCTGGGGAAGGAGCCATAAGGCTGCTTGGAATGTGGGCTTGAATTGTGGGTTTCAGCCTACGATCCAACTAACCTGATTGGTTGCTCTCTCGGCCCAGGTGCTAATAACACTTATGATGCTTACTTCATTATAGATGCTCAGAAAAATGTGCCATGACACAGTAAGACGTTACTAAAATGGCTGCACCCAAATGCCTGTCTAGACAGGTGATAACACTTATCATGCTTACTTTATTATAGATGCCCTGCAACAATGTCATGCACATTAAAATAATTACTAGACTTGCTGCACCAAAATGTGAGTCTAGCCACTAATAACACTTATCATGCCTCCTTTATCATGGATGCTCATTACGTGACAGCACACACCCCTCGTGACATGTCCCCTCTCCCCTCCTACTCTCCTCCTCCACCCCCAAAATCAGCCCCTTTGCCAAGCATTTCCTAACGTCCCACTTCTTCGTTTCAGTACTTACGTATGAGGCAAGATGCTTCGTAGGCAAGTAACGGGAGGAGGAAGTGTAGGAGTATTTATAAGTTACTCACAGTAGTGACAAGTCTCCTTTCCGCCATACTGCCTGTGCGTCACTTCCTAGGGACGGGAGACAGATCCTTATTCACCAGAAAAAACCTTATTCCCCTTTAAATTTAGAGGCGTGCGGGGGGTGCGGCCCTGGGAGAATGCGCTCCTGTCACTCCATCCTCTCCTCCGTAGCCACACCTCAGTCTCCATAGACGCGTCGACAATATTTTAACATTGCCTAACTACCTTTTCTGTTAGGGGGGGGGGGTGGTGGGATGTATGGAGGAAAGGTGACTAAGAGTACGTTAGTCACGATGGTGAGTAACTTATGTTTACTTTTACGTCCCGTCCCATTTCCTCCATACTGCATGGACGATTACAACTGAGTGTAGCCCTAGGGTGGAGAGGAGACCCTCCTTAAGTAAATAGGTTTCTTAGAACCGCCTGTCCGAAAGCCACGTCTGATCTAGAGACCCGGCATCCAAACAGTAATGCTTACAGAAAGCCGAAGGGGTGGCCCAGGTGGCTGCCCTGCCACAGTAACTGCCGTTAGAATGCAATGGCCGTGGCCTTGGCTTTGACCGCATAGGCGTGCATGTTAGCTGGAAGTGGCTTGTGTTGCCCCTCATGGGCCTCCTTGATGGCCGAGACCATCCATCATGCTATAGAGGCCTTGCATGTCTGATACCCGGGCCTTGAGACCCCGAAGGTGACAAACAGTATGTCCGATTTGCGGAAGCCCTTGGCCTGTCCAAATAGAATTTCAGAGCACGTCTGACATCCAGATAGTGCAGAACCCTTTGAGCCTCGTCCTTAGGCTCGCCAAAGAATGTAGGTAGGACAATTTCCTCGTTTAGATGGAAAGCAGAGGGTACCTTTGGCAGTAACGCTGGGTGTGTCCGCAGGACTACATCATCCTTGTGAAAAGTAGTATATGGCTCTGACACGACCAGAGCCTCGATCTCGCTGACTCTGAGTCGAATTGAGGCCCACTAGTAGGGCTGTCGTAATGGTGACCAGCATAATGTCGACAGGCGCCATCGGTCCGAACGGCTTTTGCGCCAAGGCTCCGAACACTACATTGAGTTCCGACAAGGGATGTGGTTTTTTGATGGGTGGGTAAGTCTGGCGAGGCCAGTCAAACGCCTCTTGAATATAGTGTTGGAAGAGGAGACAACCTCCTCCTCCGAGTTACTGTAGGCCCCTATGGCTGCCAAATATGTGTGGCATGAGTCCACCTGCACGCCCAAGTGTGCAAGGTGAGCCGAGAAGGAGAGCACATCGTCCAACGTGCACTGTCGATCTCCTTAGAGTCCGTTCAGTGACAGAACCTAATCCACTTACTCTTGTAATGGCTGCTGGTAGTCTTGCTCCTCGCACCCTGAATGAAGTTAGCCTGTGAGAGGCTAATGTGCCTTAGCGTGACCTGCTCAGGAACCACGCTGCGAGGGCTAATTTCTGTGGTGCAGGTTGGATGACACTGCGCCCTGCTGCACCAGAAGATGTGCTGGGCCCCGTCGGAAGGTGAATGAGTGGCCTGTCTGAGAGGCTGAGCAGCTCCAAGAACCGTGGTCTCGCCAGCCACCATGGAGCTATCAGAATTATGCTGAGGTGACCAGATTCCTTTATCTTGCAGATCACCCTGTGGATCAGTGGTGTGGGCGGGAAGGCATATGCTGTCATGCCGTTCCACTGAATCTGAAATGCATCGCCCAGGGAGCCTGGGCACTGCCCCTGCCAGGACGCGAACTGCTGGCACTTCTTGTTGACCCAGGAGGCAAAAAGATTCACCTGAGGATGCCCCAATCTGCTGAAGCCAGCGCGCAGCACCTGGTAGTTGAATTGCCACTCATAATTGTCCGCTCCAAGCCTGCTGAGCCTGTCTGCCTCCAAGTTGGACTCCCCCGGAAGGTGGACGGCCGTGAGGTAGATGTTGTTCGGCAGGGCCCATTCCCACATGCTGATGGCTAGTCTGCACAGTGGAGGGGATCTGGTACCCCCCTTCTTGTTGACATAGTACATACTGGTGGAGTGGTCTGTCTGGATGAGGATGACCTTGCCCCCAATGACCGAAAGGAAATCTTTAAGTGCTAGCCAGATGGGCTTCAGTTCCAGCCAGTTGATATGAGACTCCTGCCGGGTCCAGACTCCATGGACGCTGTGGCTGTCCAGAGTGGCCCCCCCATCCCTCGAGAGAGGAGTCCGTAGTGATGGTGACCTGCGGGGCCAGCTGCTGGAAGTGCTTGCCCGTCCGCAGGTTGCAGTCTCTGGACCACCATGTGAGGTCTGAGTGTAGAGAAGAAGGAAAATTGACCAGCTCCATGATGCTGCGAAGTGCAGCTGTACTCTCCTCATCCTGATACTCATGTGGGGGAAGGCCAGTAGGACCGCCGCCATGAGTCCGGATAAGTGTTGGTACCACTAGGCAGATGTCATTTCTCGGGTGAGGAAGTGAGTCGTGGCCCTCTTGATGATCTTGTCCTCCGAGGGGAAAACTCTCTTCGAGCATGTGTCCAAGACGAGGCCCAGGAAAGTCAGTCTCTGCTTAGGTTGCATCTGAGACTTCTTGAGGTTGAGCAAAAATTCCAGGTCATGGAGTGGGCTTCTAAGAGCGGAGGAAGTGCGGTGCACTGCCTCTGATGATGTCGCCCTGACGAGAGCCAGTTGTTGAGGTACAGGTAGATGTGGTGGCCATGGGCCCTGAAGAGGGCTGCCACTGCATTCATGAGTCTGGTAAACACCCTGGGAGCCGAATTGAGGCAGAAGGGTAGCACCTTGTATTGGAAATGGCAGTCCATGATCCTGAACCGTAGAAAGGAGCGATGCAGCTGCCAAATCGAGACATGAAGATAAGCGTCCTCCAGATCCAGGGAGCACATCCAGTCCCCCTTGCACAATGTCTCCGCTATGAGTGCTGGCATAACCATCTTGAATTTTTGAAGAGGGAGGGAGAGGTTGAGGGTGGAAAGGTCCAACACAGCTCTCAGGCCAGCCTGGTTCTTCTTCTGTATGGCGAAAATCCTGGAATAGAAGCCCAATCCTCGTTGAAGGCTGGAACTTCTTCCACTGCCTGGCTCTCGATGAGCGACCGAATCACCGCCAATAGAGTGTCTGTCCCAATCTCTGGGAGTGGAGGGGAGGACGGAGGTGAGGAAGGGATTGGTAGGCGGTATCCCGTGGATACTAAAGAGAGGATCCAGGGGTCTGCGAAATTCTGATCCCAAAACTGTGCGTGAAGGGCAAGCCTGACCCTCACCGGAGACACGTGGACTAGAGGCGCGTCATTCCTTCTTTCCCTCTGAGGCTGTTGCGGATGAGGGGGACTGGAAAAAGCTCTTACTCCCCTTCCCCTTTATTGTTTACACCAGTGCTGACTCGGGCCAATGGTCCAGCTGCCTGGACCTCTGCTCTTGGAAGCCACGGAACCCTCCCAATGTCCACCCCTTGTCGGAGCGTTAATGTGACTGGGTGTATGCATTGGGCGTGGCCTTCGTAAAGATAGATAAAGACTTTGCAGTTTGTGAACTGTTTTTCTTTTTATCTAGCTCCTCGTCTGTGGTGGAGTGATAGAGGTCACCACTGTCGAATAGAAGGTCCAATATGCGCTCCTGGACGTCAGGATTAAATTTAGTGGCACAGAGCCAGGCCGTTCTTCTCAGTCCGTGGTGATATATATGGCCTGGCCAGAGGTGTCAATGGGGACCACAGTGGATTCCATGATGTCCGGCACCACCATTTTAGCCCCTGCCAGTCCCGCCTTGAAGCGTGACTGGCTCTGTACCTGAAGTTCTGGAAGGAAGTTGGCTATTTCCCACCAAAGCCTCTGGTTAACGGCTGCCAGCATGGCATCCGTGTTGGCCTGACGAAGATGCAGCGAAGCGTTGGAATAAAGCTTCTTCCCGTATGCCTCCAAGATCTTCTCCTCCTTGCCTAGCTGCACCGAGGAGGAATGAGGCTTTGAGTAGAGTGACGCCGCAGAAATCACCGAAGAGTGTGGTTGAGGGTGGGCCGACAGCAAGAATGTATTCCCCTCCATTTGCCTGTACTTGGCATCCAGGTGTCGATTGACCGACTGGACCGAGTGGGGTTTGAGCTATGTCCTTTTGCCTCAGGATCTCTGTTCTAGCCGAGGGGAGTAGGGTGATGACCTCGGTGAGCACCCCTGCCTCTGGTTGTTCGACTTTGGGCTGAGGAAGGCCCAGGCACACTGCCAGCCCTGCAAGTCGTTCGTGGAAGGCTTTGGCTGACAATGGTGTGTTGGGGTCTTCTTTCTCGTCGGTGTCCACATGGGCTTCCGTCTGGTCCGGCATGGAAGGAGGAGTGCAGGGTGCCGATGTCTGAGGTGTGGAGGCTGGTACAGAACCGCCTGAACTGTAGGAGGTAGGAGAGCCGGAATCGAAGGAGCTGGCGCGGGCAGCGGTGGCTGCAACGTGGCCAGCAGCGATGGAGCCATAGGAGGAATGACAATGGGCGCAGGCGGCATAGCCGGAGGGAGCATGTCCCTGATAGAATCCCTGAGGATGGCCCCCATCTGAGGAGATCTCATGAGTGTGAGGAACTTTTCAAAGAACCTGTTGTCGCAGGCTGGTGGTATTGACAGGATCGCTGGCAGCTGCTGGGGACGGTGTGTTTGTGTCTAGTGGGTTGCAGCGGGAACCTGCCCTGAGCTGCTGATGGATAAGCTGTAGGCCACGTACCTGGTTGACCACAGTCCCACCTTGTAACTCGATCACCCACCTGCACCGTTGCTCGGGGAGGTATCGGAAGAGTGGCCATCTTGTTTGGCACGTCGGCCATCTTGTCGAACTGCATGCCACGTGCCGAAGTTGTGGTGTTTGGCTCACTACACCCAGCCTCCTCCAAGACTCTGGACGGTGGGGCACAAGGCCTGCACTGCCCCATTCCCTTCAGGCCGAGGCCTGGTACGCGTGTCGCCCTCTGCAAAGTCACTGCTAGTGCTGCGCGTAGGCACCCCCTCTATACCCCTACACCCGGTAAAAGAACCTTTCCGGTCCCTCAGCACTGTAATCGGAAGGATCAACGGACCCCTCGGCCTGGTGGCCAGTAGCTGAATTAGGACCGGAGAGGTTCCTCCCGCTCGGGTGTTCCCTTGGGAAGGTGTCGCCTTGCGGAGTTCACTGGAAAAAAGTGGCCCCACCTTAGGCCTTGATCGATGCTTGATGAAGTCCTTCAGGTCCTCTGGAGGTGACCTCTCAAAGAGCTCCCTCCACCTAGCCAGTCTATTCTTTAGGGCACGCGAAGAGAGTGCGTCGCACGCGTTACAACCTTCCCATCCGTGGTCGAGGCCAAGGCAGCGGAGGCAAAGAGCATGGGGATCTGATGTAGGGAAGAGGCCCTCGCAGGCTGTATACCTGCTGCAGTCGACATGAGCCGGGGAGGAGTGTGACGCCAGAGGACAGAGTACCTGATTGATAAAAGAAGACAAAAAGAGAGAAGAAAGTATCTGGGCAAGAGCGGGTGGTATTACATGGCCGAAGCGCTGTTGAAATCGGCACGTTCCTGCCGATGTGGAAAAGGGGACTGGGGTGTGGCGCCGGAGGGCGGAGTCAGGGGAGCACATGCTCCCATGGCCGCACCCCCCGCGCACCTCTAAATTTAAGGGGGAAGAAGGTTTTTTCTGGTGAAAAGGGTCCTGTCTCCCGTCCCCAGAAAGGTACGCTCATGCAGTATGGAGGAAGGAGGACGGGATGTAAGAGTAATGAAGAGTACAGGTAAGTAATCTAGGTACTAAACACAAGCATACAATTCACATGCTCCTTTACACTGCACCCACCCACCATTCACTCACACACCTAGCCACCCATACATCATGCACTCACTCACACACATTACATAATATACATTCACGCACACCCTTTCATGCATGCATGCACACACATTTACAAAAGACCACACTTTTGTACCTTTGTCAAAATCCATTGATGCTCAGAGGAACTCCTCTGCAGGCAGGCCAGGTCTCTCTGTCTCCCATGCTCCACACATGCAGGGAACCAGCTGTGGTTCCTGTCATGCTCAGAGCCAGAACATTCCATGTCATGTGGGCGGGTTCTTTTTTAAGTTACTCTGACTTCAAAAAATAAATGTATTCTGTTATGGGTTCCGTAATGGAAATAATTTCTTTTTAAAGTCAAACTGACTTAAAAAAGAAATGAATGTAAGAGGGCTTTTTCTGGGAGCCCTCTTTAATTTAGGTTTCTATCTGCCTCTGCAACTCCTAATGAGGGGTCGCAGAGGCAGAGCCAAGGGTCAGTCGCACAGGAGTATCCAGGTGTTGCATTTGTGACCCTTGGCAACCCACAATTGATGTCCCTGCAGCACCTCCAAGTCTTCTGAAAGTGCTCTGCTCGTTCAAGCACAGGAGGCTTGGTTGTGTGATAACTCTGTTTCAGAACAGGATGCTCCTTGAAAGCAGAGTTATCACATGCACAAGCAACCCACATTTCAACAAGCAGATACTTTCAGTAGACTCGGGACAGGAAACCGATTACAGAAAAAGCCAAAGCCTCACACAACTGTTGCAGCTGTCCAAACTGGTACATATGTCCTGCAATGTACAGATATTGTTTTCTTAGGTTGAGCAGTAGGACTACTCAAAACTGCAGAGCCTAACTTCCATTATTCGCTCAAAAGGGTTTCTTACTGAATCACTATAAGACATGTTGCATATTTAAAATTGTGGACATTCTTATGCTTCCATAATGCTCTTTGCTTTTATGCAAATCGCCAGGATTGGGTTCTATGAAGAGAAACTGAATTACGTGACGTGGCCTGGGGAGACGCTACTCTGCCCTACCCCCCCATCCAGCTGCCCCCCCCTCCTCCCTGCGGCCACACGCCTCCGAGGATGAGAGGGTTCCCTCAGTAAATGTTTCCCAATTTCAGCACTGGGTCCATCCATTGCAGGGGTACAGGGGCATCCACCATTTCCTTAAACATCATCAGTGCTTAATTTGTGGAGGTGTTTGCCAGGGCTTTCCCCTGGCGCTTATTTTCTCAGACTCAGATTGATTATGAAGTAATGATAGCCAGAGAATCCACCAATCCCAACGAGCAGGTGTGAGCTGTAGTTTAACCCCAAATGCGTCGACATTGGGCGGAGCAGCTGTGGGTGGTGGCAGCAATGGTGGGGAACTTCCGGCCCAGTGTCACAAGCGTGCTAGAAAATATTTGGGCCCTGGCACTTATTTTCTTACAAATTAAGTACTGCAGGTCACTATTGTGGATTGCTTCTCGGGAATAAAAACTTTTTCCACCTCTCCATATTTGATGCTACATAAGTGCAGATCTTAAATTTCTCTCTGGGATCTGTTCATTGTGTCCTATTAATTGATGTTACACATAAGCAGTTTGTTTTATAAGAGCTAGAGTGGTAAACCAAGGCATACAAGTAAGGTGTAAAGTGTTCATTCTTTCCTTAATTGCTCCAGGACTTTTTCCTTCCCTGGTGGAGAAGGGGCATGAAGGGGTATTCATATTTCCGTCATGCTTTTCTACTCTGCCTTCAAAGTGCACTTTGTTTTGCATTTGCACGACAGCCTCACGCAGGCGTACAATGTATGGCTTCCTATGAAATCCACCTACATTTAGCACCTGGTAACAGCTGCTGGTTTCCATTAGAATCGATTGCAAATGATGTCTGCAAAGCGAAATTTGCAGGCAGCACTTACATTTTTATCAAACTGAGCATAAAATCAAAGAGTAAAGGCAATTTCGCCTTGTTTCACTATTTGCTTCCACACTCCGATTTGTAAAAGATAAAAATGACAAGCAGAGGAACCAACAATACTCAAGTGCTACTGTTGGCGACCCCCTGCACGCAGTTAATAATTAACAAAATGCCCCCTTAGTGGATGAAAACAATCAGCTATGGGTTGTGGTCGATAGCAAATGCTCATGGGTACACATGCGCCTGAGTAATGTGTCATTATTTCTTACTTTTACATGCTTCCAGCATTGGGATTTACTGAACGGTGAGCGGAGTGTATGTGCCTCATTTCTAGCTGTCAAAAGTCCCACTTGTCCAGGATTGACAGAACAGTGTCTGTTTGTCTGTTCTCTTTCATTTAATTGCTGTACGGTCAATTATTAGGTCTAAAGGTTTGTACTTTATTGCTGCTCTTTAGTCAGCACATGACGGTTGGGTCATGTGAGGCTGCACTTGCCATGCGACAACCAAAGCAAATTGGCTTGGGCAATGCTTGCTTGCTTTGGTGTGTAATCTGCATGCCGTACATAGCTCCTAAAACAGCTGTGCAGTTGGCATGGGGTGCTTTGGTAGATTCAATATTCTAAGTTTTCACATTGTAGAATTGAACATGCATCAGTTTAAGACCTGCTGATTTCGATTGAAATGTTGACAAATATTTGTGGAATCCACCCAACAAAATAACGTTGTCAGGGTTCTATGTCCCTTCATTGCCGGATTATTTTTGGATGAGTTTTTTGCTGACATTTTGTTCTCGAAAATACTCATCGAAAAATGTATTCGGGGTGGTTCCCCCAAGCTACCCCAACCCCCTCACCTGTAGTTTAACATCTATTCCCAACCCTCTAACCTTATATATCCTTACCCCCTATATTCTTCAATGAGTTTTGTAGAAAAAATAAAATTTCCAAAAATAATCTCGTGATGAATCTAGAAACTGTATACTTTACAATATTTTCTGACGAAGCGAAACCCTTTATAGCGGGTCTCTTGAACACACTTGATCTTGTGCACATTTTCCTGTAAGTGGTCTCTTTCCATTGTCCTTAAGCAAGGGGACTCTGGCTCGAAGTAAGACACGTGGGAGGACGTGGGATTTCGGCAGGTGAGTGTCGCATCCACTGTCCCTACAACACCAACAGATAAACCAAAACTTTTGCTTCCTATTTCTATGGAGTGGGCTGCAGCCCTAATGTATCAACAAAGAAACCAGTTACAAACAGATGCCCACTCCATTTATGGAATCCAAAACTGATGGGCTTGTATTAACTGGTTTAAAATACATGTAGGCGCTGCGGGTAACCAACAACAGAATGAATCCGGGTATCCCTGCAGTACAACTTGTCTATAAGAGCCCTCATGCAATCAGCCTCAGTGCTGCAAGTGGGATAATTGAAGGAGGGCCCTAATGAATTACAAAACAATATCTCAAAGCTGGGGCCTAAGCACAGTCTTATAAGTCCTAAGAGTGGCAAGTAGCTAAGGAACCTCTAAAAGAAATTATGGCTATCTAACTAAAGGAATGGCCTACAGACGCAGAGGAAAGGGAGCACAACGGATGTTGAAGGAGTCTTAATATAAAATAATTAAATAAGCAGTCCAAAAATCGACTGTGATAAAAATATGTATTGCCAGTATTCTAGAAGACCTTGAGTAGAATCTATTGCAAAAATCAAGCATTTTTTCTCTATATGATTGTTTCCCTTCAGTGAATTGTACAACTGCTTTTGACAACGTTGACATCATCCTTCTATACGAGGCTTTCGGGTGGGCATAAGGATTTGCCAGCGCCATGTTGAGCTTTGGAGAGGTGTTGTGTTGCGTCCACTTGCATCCTATAGCTCCCTGCACAAGTCTCCTATCCTAAACTTCTGTGAGGAAAGCTCTCCTGGAAGATCTGAATGTATTTCTTGAAAGCTCACCTTTCAGTGAGCTGTGCAGAATGCCACCATCTTTTTAATGTCCAAAGTTCCTATCATACATATTGTGATGGCATGAGACTGGGATGTTGCGTTGTTAAAGAGCTCTTTACAGGACATTACGCTGTGGATGGTGGTTGGGGAGGCTACGTTTTAAGACTCAACACCACTAACACGGAATACCAATTCATTTTGTGGCCCGGTTGTGAATGGCCTGTCCAGCTGGGGTTGCAGTAGCTGGCCGAGTATGGGGTGGTTCTGTGGTGGTCCTCCTCTGCCAATTCAATTGTGTTTCTGCTGGACTCGTCTTTGACGTTTCAATCTACTATCCACCTTATTGCCAAAGACTGTTATTTCAATCTTTAATCAATTTGGCTATTAAATTCTGTATTCCTGCTGAGGATTTTCACACTTTCGCTCAGACTCGCTAATCTCCAGGGGTGATTTGGGTACCACGGTCTTGATTAGTCTACCTGCTGATGCTCCTTCCAACTAAAGGTGGTTTTCCTGCTCCTGAAACAATTCTATTGGCTTCCCCTTCAGCAACGTATACCTAGAAACTACAGATGCCCGGATGAGACCAGCCGATATAAGTTTCAGTGTACACTTCAAGTTTCCATCAAAACATTGGAAGAAAACATTGTTTCTTCTAGCAAAGTCTTCCAAAGTAATTTAAAGTATGTGCTACTTTTTCACCCTTTAGTGAAGCCCACATTTACAAAACTCGAAATCTACCAAACGCTGCAACCTCCCACAAAAAATAACCACCTTTTACTCCCAACTCTTCTGCTTGAAAAGCCGTTCGTACAAAATGAGTGATAGGCAACTTGAAGTCAGTAATATGGAGGAAGAAGTGAACTTGAAAGGAATGGACTGCTGATGAAAACAACATATTTTGGTTTATCTGAAGTTTTCATGAGAAACTGAAGTTTTCAAGTGCATAAGAGTCTTTTAAGAAATGCTTATGCATGTCTATTTAGCAACCCTTCTACACACGTCGCCTAACTGACAACAGTGTTAGCAAATGGAATGTTCCCATAGGCTGACACTCAGTCGGCCTAACAATGCTCATTTATGTACATGAGTCCAATAGAGTTACATCATTACAAATGCCGCTGAGAATTTCGGCTTCGAGAGACCCACCCATGCAGCGAAAAAAAAGTACTATCCGCTGAAAAACACAGAGGATTGCACCAGCAAATGATTGGCCCTTGCATTAGTAACTATGGTAGCAATGGCACCAAGCTGTATGTGCAGACGTAACATACAGTTATTTAATTCCATCTGGGAACCGTTCCGGACGTTCTTTATTCCGTTTTTTTGTAGCTTACCATAGGTCTGCACAAAAAGCCATGTCTCTGAGCTCTTACCAAATTTCATGACCAGGTGCACTCTTTCTTGTCCGTTTCTCTCCTGCGCATCTTTTGCTTCCTCACACACCAAGGTCTTAAGTCAATAATAAATCGGTTTAAAAAAAACGATTAGCAAAACAATCGATTTCGAAAGACTGCACAGACAGAGAGAGAGAGAGAGAGAGATAGGGGGGAGAGAGAGGGAGAGAGATGCGTGCATGTGTGTTTATGTTGGGGGAGTCTTGGGTGGGGAGAGAAGCGCCAGGGGGCTGGGGGTTTGGGGGTGAAAACCTTCATTTCGGACATATCCCTGTGACAAAGAATGCGGGTGGGTGGGGGTTGGCGGTGGTGGCGGGGGATACGGGAGGGGGGCGAAACAATGCCGCCCTTTCGTTTTTTGTAGGCCGCCTAAAATCGGCCGGAAAAAAAAACGGTCTTTTTGTAAGATGACCTTCAAAAATCGGAAAAAAAGACATAGTAGCCACACCAATCGTTAGCAGGGAAGTTTTTTCGAAGTGACAAGGCATTAGTGAATGTCCAAATGAAGCCATAATGCCACATGATGACAGTCCGTTTGGAGGAAGGAAGGGGATGCAAAGTAATGGAGGTGCGCAGGGTCTACTGTACATTTATTTATAAGTGAGAAACAATAGAAAGCGAAATCAAAAGATGTCCATCTAACTATCTGAAGTATATCTTATGCCTCTTTACTAATACTGCCCAAAAAACTGATAAAGGTTTAAATCACAGTGGCGTGGACATTTGTTAGACATGATAAAAGTGTCAGAACAATTATACTTTTTGAAGGTGGAAATCTATGCAGCATATCTGGTGATTATGTGAAGTAGGAGCTTTAGAACTTACAGAACGGCTTCATGATAGCTCCCCCGTACAACCTCCTCTACCCGTCCCCTCAAAGTTGCTTTCTGCCTCCCCACTTTCACCCGCCTTCTCTGATAGGCCACCATGAACACTGAAGGCGGTCTCATCCTTCAACTCCTATTTCGAAGTTCCTTGTAGCCACCTTAGTTGCAGTTTTGCACCGTAGTAGAGAAACGGTTTACAGCCAGCTTGTTCTTCCCAAAAAAGTCAGCATTAGCACCCCGACGTGATGCCAGGATGTGAACGTCCTTAGACCCACAACTGGCTGACCCAACCTGTATAAGCCCCAAGCCCTCTTTGAAAGACCTTGTTTGACTTGGCTCCATTAACTTGAGCTGGCAACTCCTCCATACAATGTTTGTTATTGTCTCGGGAGGATAGCTCGGGGGCAAAATGCTCGCCTTGAAAGCCAGGCGACACGTAGCACCACAGGTTTGATCCCAGGGTCTGCACTTAGAAACCTCTGGGTATTAAGCGTGTTATAAATAACCTATAATTTCATATCATATTGGGCAACTCTTCCCTTGCTCTGGGGAGACTGTAAAAAGGCATACAGCCATCTCGCCAAAACGTGCCCACTCATTCGAATCCTGGGCCACATAAAGGTCCAAGTCCATTCTCTAGGTCAATAGTTAGGTCCATACTGCATGCTTTCTGATGCACAGGGAGTAGATTTAGGGAGTTGACCTGTACAGCACTGTGCTTTCACTACAATGTGGCTGTCAACTTCGAGGAGGCCACTGGTATAGAGAGTTGAGGATAACATAGCATACCAGTGCTACCCCCTCTGCTGGGGAGACAGGACATCCGTGAAGCCTCATTATGAACCCCTGGGTCCCATAACTTAGGTGCAGGCTGTTAACACCTTTCATAGCCCATATCTGGCTACCACGCCTCTTTACTATGTTTCTTGTTCTATCAATCAACAAAACACTTTGTAGTGGGTGAGCGTGTAAAGTTTTGATCGGTGCTGGATTGCATACTATTTAGACAAATGCGCATCGGTCATTCAGAGTAAAACTCGGAGTGAGACCTGTAGCATATATTTCCAGGAAACTGAAACTGGTCTAGCTTTTATATTTGGCAATGGGTAGAACAGCTGCAATGAAGAAACATAAGTTGCCAATCCATGTGCGACAACTAAAGTGTGCATGTCAAAATGGTATATTATTGTTGCTTTTTTATGTAAAGCGCAAAAACGGACCTGTTGATGCTGAAGGATCTCAAATCATTCGACTGGTTAGCTTTGATGTATGCGATGTATAATTCATCTCATAAGAGTAGCTCAGGGGAAACATGCTCGCCTTGGAGGCACGACGACACGGAGCACCACAGGTTCGATCCCCGGGTCCACCCTTAGCAACCTCTGGCTATTAAGCGCCTATCATATCAATTGGGGCTTATTCTACTTTTTATTTTGGACGTTTTTTAGAAAGTGGCACTAATGAACACAATAGTCAACTCAATTAGGTATTCTTGGAAAGTTCCCTCCACTAAATGTGACAAATCTGCTATGCTAGTGAAGCTTCCATTTGGGAAGGCATTACCCTCAGCAACGTGCCCTCCAATTACTTTACAGGGAAATTGTCACAGTTGCATTTTAGATATTTGGCGCAAGAGGCTGGGCGTGATTTGACCCATTTCATGAACTCATGCATTATCCAATGGCAGCTCCAAGTGGGAACGTATCCAGCCTTGCACGCCAAACCCATCACATGGGAGTGGGTCCAAGACTTCCCTGTACCAACCTGTTAGGGCAGTTTTGCACACAAGGATACACGAGGATGCCGCTTTTGACTTCCAATAAGAGAAAGGAGGTGTGTAGACACAGTACTGGTGACAAGATTCTCGCCTGTGCCTCCACAGAGAGAACGCTTTTCTTATTTTTATGGATATAACACTTTTAGGCATATGCAGATGTAAAATACACGGGAGCATGAAAACAACTAGAAATTGTTTCTGAAACGAATAAGTGCAAGTTAAGTTTTCTAAAAGCAGAAGTGGCTGAAAACAGTTTTATATCCAAAACTATTGATGATTCGTACATCTTGGCCTTCCCTCACCTAATAAAAAGTGCATCCACCCAAGTGTATAGTGTGTTTTATCACTATATAGATCCACTGAGTAGAAGGGGCAATTCCTAAAGAAAGTTGCCTCAACTCTTAGGTGTCGCGGGAGAGCGCCTTCCAGAGGGTCAAGCACTGGACAGGAAGAAATGAAGCCGCAAATCTCTTGTATCTAGTCAGGTGGCTGTGGGTCAGGTACACCGAGTCGACCTCAGGAGCTTGTAAGGCTGGTAGAATTGAAAGATCCTTGAGGAGTATCTTGGACAGCGAGAGGCCTTGGAGGGCTCCATACAGCAATTCCTGAAATCAGATTATTCTTTTACAGGGAGCGGGTC